>NC_089845.1:170535167-171135167 GCF_035609145.1 Eleutherodactylus coqui
AGTATCTCTGCTGGTCAAGTGTAGTAAAGTGATTCATTTCAGCATCCCTGGTGGTCTAGGATAGAAGGGGTAAATGTAAAGATCACTGATGATCAATGGTAGTAAATGTATAATGTCAGCATCTCTGGTGGTCTAAGGTAGTCAAGCGTTTGATTAAAATGTCCCTGATGTTCTAGGGCAGAGAAAAGGATGATGTGAGCATCACTGGTGGTCTAGCATGGTGGAGGGGTTAATTTCAGTATCCTTGGTAGTCCATAATATTAAAGAGGTCAGTGGGAAGATCCCTCATGGTATAATGCAGTGAAGGGGTTCCTTTAAGAATCTCCAAGGTTATTATTTAGAGAAGCTGAAGTGCCAGCTTTGATGGTAGTCTTGGCACTTAAAGGGGTCAATACCACCATCCCTGGTGGTCTAGTGTATTAAAGAGGTCAATATAAAAATTTCTAGTGGTCTAAGGCAGTCAAGGGTTGATGAAAGCATCCCTGATGTTTGATGGCAGACAAAAGGGTGATGTAAGCACCCCTGTTGGGTCTAGAATGACAAAGTCGTTAATTTCAGCATCCATAATGGTCTGCGGCAGAAAGGATCAATGTTATCATCATTAGTGGCCAAAGGCTTACTATCTACATCTAGTATTGTATATAGGTTAGCATATTTAAGAAGTCAATGTCAAAATCATTCATGGTATAACACAGTGATTGAGTTGCTGCAAGAATTCTTGATGTAATACTTTAGAGTATGGGGTGATGTGAGCATCCCTGGTGCTCTAGTATGATGAACTGATTAATTTCAGCATCCCTGTTGGCCTAGGGCAGAAAGGATTAATGTTAGTATCACTAGTGGTCAAGGGTTTACTACCTACATCTCTGATGGTCTAATCTGGTGAAGAGTTTAATTTCAGCATTCCTTGTGGTCTAGGTCAGAAGGGGTAAATGTTAACATCACTGGTGATTTATGGTAGCCAGGTTGTAATTTCAGCATCTCTGGTGGTCTAAGGTAGTCATGGGGTTGATGTAAGTGTTCTGATGTTCTAGGGCAGAGAAACAGGTGATGTGAGCATCCCTAGTGGTCTAGGATGGTGAAGTGGCTAATGTTAACATTCCTGGTGACCTAGTGTGGTTAACTTGGTAATCTTAACATCCCTGATTGTCTAGAGCTTGTTATCAGCGTCCCTTGTGATCTAGTCTAGTGAGTCTGGTTAATTTCAGCATCCCTCCTACTCCAGTGTATTTGTTAGGTCATGCCCCTGGGATCTGTAGTACTATAGGTTTCCAGGAGCACATCTTCACAGGTAATAGATAATTGTGCTGGCTGGGAGTGGTGTTGTCCAGACAGCCAATCCCCCAGGTCTGCTGCATATAAATACCAGCTCGTAGAGGATGCTGGCCATTTTACTCAATCTATGGTATTCCCACTTAGAGCTGGGCATTATGCATGTTTTTCTCACCTTCCCTGGGGACAGTCTGGACACTTGTTGTCCCCATCTGCATCTTATGCGGACCCCCTCTCCTTTCCCCTTTTCAGGTGCGGCCTCCAGACGTCTGATGTCATGTATAGTCAGATTTCTGACACTGTTCCCTGTATGTCAGCACGGTGGCTGACTCTCTTTCCCCTTGGTGTGAGGACACTTGGACTAGCTATAGTTTACTAGCTGTACGCGTGAGAGTTCTGAGTGGGGTTACAGCTCTATGTGGTTTCCATTACCTGGTGTGTTGGTGTGAACAGCAACGTGTTCGGAGTGTTTGTGCAGGTGGCCAGACATGAGGTATGAATGGTCATGTTCTGTGTTTGAACAGTGCCATGTTTATTGGGTTGCCAGACATGAGGTGTATTAGCCATCCTGTTTTGTGTGTAGGTGTGAACAGTTATGTGTCCTGAGTTTTGAGCATTCCTCCAGGTTCCTAATCAGGGATAGCCAGACCCAGATGAAGACAGGGGGGCCATGCTTATTAGGGCACCTACCCCACTTTTTGGGCGGGGGTGCCCCCACTTCTCCTGATTAGTAAGGAACTGGTTTCCTTCCAGTTTTGCCTGGAGTGGTGGAGTTTGTATTTGGAGATACATTGAGTGTGTTTGCAGTTTTATTAGGACACCATCTTGCATTCATGCTGAGGCGCGGTGCTTTAGTGTGCCACATGCACGTTACAGTTATTAAGAGGTAAATGTTTTAATCTCTCATTGTATAATGCAGTGAAAGGGTTGCTATAAAAAAATTATTATATTCTACTGCAGGAACAAGAAGATGTGAGCATCCCTGCTGGTCTAGAGAAGAACAGATTAATATGAGTATTGTTGCAGGTCAAGATTTCAATATTAGCATCCCTGGTGGCCTAGTCTGGTGAAGGGATTAATTTTAGCACCCCTAGTGGTCTAGAACAGAAGGAATAAATATCAATATCACTTGTCATCAATGGTAAAAATGTATAATGTAAGAAACCCTGCTGAGCTAGGGTGGTGAATTGGTTAATTTAATTATCCCCTGAAATTGAAATCTACTTAGTTACACAGTAATGCACCACCTGCTCTTGCATTACTGTGCAATGAGGAACACTTACCATTTTGGACTAAGGGAAAGCTATGTGGCATCCAGTATGACTGCCATACTCCACATTGCCTTTAGCCAGCTTTCATAGAATCCTAGAATGGTAGAGTTGGAAGGGACCCCCGGGGTCATCGGGTCCGACCCCCTGCTCAATGCAGGATTACTAAATCATCCCAGACAGATGTCTGTCCGGCCTCTGAAGACTTCCATTGAAGGAGAACTCCCCACCTCCCATGGCAACCTGTTCCACTCATTGTTCCCCCTCACTGTCTAATATCTAATCTGTGTCTCCTCCCTTTAAGTTTCATCCCATTGCTTCTAGTCTTTCCTTGTGCAGATGAGAATAGGGCTGATCCCTCTGCACTGTGACAGCCCTTTAGATATTTGTAGACAGCTATTAAGTCTTCTCTCAGCCTTCTCTTCTGCTAAACATTCCCAGATCCTTTAACCGTTCCTCATAGGACATGATTTGCAGACCGCTCACCATCTTGGTAACTCTTCTCTGAACTTGCTCCAGTTTGTCTATGTCTTTTATAAAGTGGGATACCCAGAACTGGACCCAGTATTCCAGATGAGGTCTGACTAAGGAAGAGTAGAGGGGATAATGACCTCATGTGATCTAGACTCTACGCTTCTCTTAATACATCCTAGAATTGTGTTTGCCTTTTTGGCTGCTGCATCACATTGTTGACTCATGTTCAGTCTATGATCTCTTAGTATACCCAAGTCATTTTCACATGTGCTGCTTAGCCCAATTCCTACCATTCCTACCATTCTCCCCGCTCCAACCTGTCAGCTGTCAGACTCCCCGACCCGCAGCTTTATTCTACAGCGCTGACTTGTTTTCCTGGCCCTGTAGACACCCATGAAAACACGTATGGGTGGTTGCTAAGGGTTAAATCCATTGCATGGCTCTCGCATGATGTTCGATGTGGATGCGAGGTTACCCACTGAAATCAATGGGAAGCACTTTGTATCCCCTATCGTGCATCAGACTCAGAGTTTCACAGAAGGGATGCCAGGCATTTTTGCTTGAAACTCGCCTTACATCCGCGGGTAAAATGTATCTGACGCTCGTCCGTGTCCTGTCAGCCCTGGCCTCTTGTTACACAGAGTGATACATTGTTTGCTCATTCACTCACATAGGCGCACAAAACACTCATGAAGGAGCCCGAAGTAGATGATGAACGAGAAGAGAACACGTTCTCGTTTGTTGTGCGACTGTTGGCCGTGTTTTCACTGAACAATTATCATTCAAATGTGCTGATCTATAATCGCTGCGTGTAGACGGGCCCCAAGTCTTCAGGGCCACCACCTCTGCGCCCGCTGCAGTTACATGCCTGCTATTGTGCCCGCTGCGCAATTCTGCTGGAAACAGAACACGTCATTTAAATCAGGGCGTGTGTGTCAGCTGCACGCAAATCAACAGGCTCTGCGTGCGCAAAAAGAGAACTACAATAGCGCAAATACATTGTGCTGAAGCACGCCATGTCCGCACCCCTCGTCCAAATACATTGTGCTGAAGCACGCCATGTCCGCACCCCTCGTCCAAATACATTGTGCTGAAGCACGCCATGTCCGCACCCCTCGTCCAAATACATTGTGCTGAAGCACGCCATGTCCGCACCCCTCGTCCAAATACATTGTGCTGAAGCACGCCATGTCCGCACCCCTCGTCCAAATGCATTGTGCTGAAGCACGCCATGTCCGCACCCCTCGTGGGAAGGAGCCCTGAGGGGAGGTTTCCTTCTGTGACTTTTATATGGAAATCTTTCCTGGAACTAAGACGACGTAACAATCGGTAACATCTCGGATGGCGCCGCCCCGCCGGCAGTCACACCGTACATCCGGACTACAGCGACAAAGAGACATTCAGTGCAGCCGCCTGCAGAGCGTGGAGTAAGGAGCGATGAGAGGGGAGCATCACTAGTACCCACTGACCCCAATCAGGACGAGTTTAAATAAACAATTCTCCAGAATAGAGCGTCTCCCCCCCCCCCCCCCGGGTCTTCCAACACCCAGAGCCGCGCCGGATTCATATTGTTCGCTTGACTACATCCCTAGAGAGTCAATATTATCATTGTTTTTACTAAAAGGTCCCGACTCCCCCTCCCCCACCGCAGGGAATGTTTGATATTGTTGTTTTCACTCATTCAATGATAGGATAAAGAGATACATTGTATCATGTGAGTCGCAGAGCGAGAATATCCAGAGATAACACAGCTCACACACCACTGCGACGGCCACCATACTCAATCCATGGCACATTAGACGGGGAAATCCAGCGATCGGAGCGACTTCCAACAAGGCCAGGTCATCGGTGCTAGACTAGCCGGGGGCTCACCACCAACCGCAGGGGGTTCTCCCATGTAACGGGGTGGAGAGTATACAGAGAATGGCGCGTTCAGAAGAAACATCCAGCGAAAGGGGATCCTGTGGACGGAAACAACTCATCACTGAAAGGGGTCGGAGGAGGATGTCAGGAATCGTTCTGACCAACAAGCGCTGAACAGTCAGCTGAATACAACGCTGGAGCTCTAACTAACGTGTCCGAACGCACAACTCGCCGTTCCTTAGCATGGATACGCTATAAGAGCAGACAAAGTTTATATATATATATATATATATATATATATATATATACACATACTCCTTCCCAGTAACAGACCTCCCCTAGTAGTGTGTATATATATATATATATATATATATATATATATATATACACACACACAGGTGGGCATAGTCCTGTTGTACCACCTCTAGCTTGGATACAGAATGTAATGCGGAGTATCTGCCCTGTGCCGGTCACTGCACTGGCTGCCCGTTAAATACAGAATTCAATTTAAACTTACTACCTTCACCCACAAAGCCCTCCACAGTGCAGCGCCCCCCTATATTGTATCCCTCATCCACAGCGCAGCGCCCCCCTATATCGCCTCCCTCATCTCAATCCATCACCCAGCCCGGGCCCTCCGCTCTGCTAATGAAACCAGACTGAGCGCCCCTTTAATCGAACCTCTCATTCCCGCCTCCACGACTTCTCCAGAGCAGCACCGGTCCTCTGGAAAGCGCTACCCCAAACTATCACTGACACACTAAACTTCAGGCGTGCTCTAAAAATGCACTTCTTCAGGGAAGCATATCACATCCCCTAAATCAAACCCCTCTGTACTCCGCCTGATAACATGCTCCCTGACCTACTGACTGCAATCCCTGCTAGCCATCATAAACCGCTCCTGCAGTCATCCTGATTGCACCACTATACGGCCTGACCATTGTCTGTGTGTATAGCATCCCTCACTCTCCACCTCGCCATACCTGCACATTTCCAGCCCTTTACCTTCTGTATTCCCCCATTATCTGTAGTATGTAAGCTTGTTGGAGCCCCGCACCCCTACTGTCTCCAGCAACTGATTACTTTATGTAACCGTGGTCTTGTTTTATTTCCCCTGCATTGTAAGCGCTGCGGAATATGTTGGCGCCATATAAATAAAGATTATTATAATTATATTTGCTGTAACTGAGCCTCTAGATCGTACAAACTCAGAGGCTGTCAAAGTTGGATTCCAAGATGGTCCCATGCATGTTCTGTTGGTGATAAATCTGGCGCCTCAGCAGACCAAGGAAGTGTAGCAATGCTGTGGGGGCTTCCTGTGTCCCCCCTGTCTGCAGCTAAGCATTATCCTGCTGGAAGCCGCCATGAGAGGAACACATGTGGCTGCAGGAATCATAGAATCTTAGCATGGTAGAGTTGGAAGGGCCCTCCAGGGTCATCGGGTCCGACCCCCTGCTCAGCGCAGGATCACTAGATCATCCCTGACAGATGTCTGTCCAGCCTTTGTTTCAACACTTCCATTGTAAGAGAACTCCCCACCTCCTGTGGTAACCTGTTCCACTCATTGATCCCCTCACTGTCTAATATCTAATCTGTCTCCCCTCCCTTTCAGTTTCATCCCATTGCTTCTAGTCTTTCCTTGTGCAGATGAGAGTAGGGCTGATCCCTCTGCACTGTGACAGCCCTTCAGATATTTGTAGACCGCTATTAAGTCTCCTCTCAGCCTTCTCTTCTGCTAAACATTCCCAGATCCTTTAACCGTTCCTCATAGGACATGATCTGCAGACCGCTCACCATCTTGGTAACTCTTCTCTGAACTTGCTCCAGTTTGTCTGTCTTTTTTTAAAGTGGGGTGCCCAGAACTGGACCCAGTATTCCAGATGAGGTCTGACTAAGGAAGTGTAGAGGGGATAATGACCTCACGTGATCTAGACTCTATGCTTCTCTTAATACATCCCAGAATTGTGTTTGCCTTTTTGGCTGCTGCATCACACTGTTGACTCATGTTCAGTCTATGATCTATTAGTATACCCAAGTCTTTTTCACATGTGCTGCTGCTTAGCCCAATTCCTCCCATTCTGTATGTGCTTTTTTCATTTTTCATGCCCAGGAGAAGGACGTTGCATTTCTCCTTGTGGCGTGCTAGAATGGTATTGGCGGTGGCTCTGCTGTTCTCCCCAAAATGGAAACGGCCGACAGGATAAACTGGCGTAAGACTTTAACCCCTTAATGATGCGGCCCTTTTTTTCCATTTTCGTTTTTTCCTCCCCCCTTTTAAAAAATTGTAACTCCTTTATTTATCCCTCGCCGTCGCTGTATGAGGGCTTGTTGTTGTTTTTTGCGGGACCAGTTGTAATTTCAATGGTACTATTTAATGTACCACATAATGTACTGGAAAGCTTTTCCGAACGCAGCGATACCAAATATGTATTTTTGCTTTGTGATTTAGATTTTTCATTATAGATATAGCACAAGGGGGTGATTTAAACTGTTATAACTTTTTTTTTTTACAGTTAATAAAACTTTATGAATCTGACTTTTCCTTTTTTTTAGCCCCCCCCCCCCCCTAGGGGAGCACAACATGTGATGCTTTGATCGCTTCTGCAGAATGATGTAATGCCATAGCACCCATACTGCAATCTGACAGGCAGTCCATCAAGCTGCTCCACGGGGACGGCTTTATAGGCAGTCTGCTAAGGCAGCCCAGGGGCCTTTCAGGAGGGCCACGACACCCACATGTCTCCCTGCGACCTCATCAGAATTGACAGCAGCAATTAAAGGGTCAATAGCTGTGCGGCCGATTGCAGCTATTGCCCGCGGGCGTCAGGTGTAATAAACAGCTGGCGCCCACGCTGTATGAAGTGAGGTCGCCCCGAGATCTCTCTTCATACATACCCGACACTGCAGGATGTAAATGTACGTCATACAGCGGGGTTAAATGATAGAGTGGGGGATGATGGCAACAAATCAATTAGTTTGTGATGCCAGCCCTTTCACCGGCACCAGGACGATGGTGTTAGTGTGGTACTTGTAGTGCAGATGCTGCTGAGGCAAGAAGGGATGACAGGAAGCAGGAAAGAAGGGAAACATTGAAAATGTTTATTCATATGTAGAAAAAATAACTTTGTGTATATATATATATATGGCTGTAGGGGCCTGCAGTGCTAATGATGGCGGATCATTTAGAGTGACGCGTTTCATGTCTATTACCTAGGATACAACTGCAGTCGGTCCGGGATTTAACCTTTGATGATTAATAAGTACAGAGACTGCATAAACATTTCTTACAATTAGATGGATTTGGTGTTGTTAAAATATTGCTACAAAGTATTCTGATGCAAAAGAAGACCCAAAACAGTCTATAATAACAGACATGTCGATCGTCTGATTCTGGTGACACACAGGTGTTGTTGTCACGGAAGAATGGCGCGCACGTCGTAGCAGTCAGTCTGTCCGTGCGCTCCAGCACACGTAACGGCGCACTATCCCTCCCCTTGCGGCTCTCCGAACCTGAAGTGAAGCCGGATAGACAGAACGCCATCGGGGATCGCATGTAAGTGGATACAAATGTATAAATGTTTGCGAATAATGCTTTTACGTATTATGTTTGATAGAGTCGCGGATAGCGACGAAACGCGTTGTATTAAAGTTCTGTAACTAACGGCTGAGAGGATCCAGGAACTTTCTTTTTAAATGTGGTCTTGGAGAATATTTCATTTTCCTATTGGAGCCACTTTCTCAGAAAAAACATGCAAAATAGGAATTTAAAAGTCCGTCCTTCTCAACATCATTCTTAACCAATCCACCATTTTCATCTTATAGGCATCCAATAGCATCTCTGACTTTTTTTTTTTGCTTTTGCCCCCCCCAGATTCCTTTTCGTTGCTTTTGGCCTCTCTTACAAGCCTCCATTCATTATTACCTTTAGCTTTTCTGACCCTTGCCCTACAGTTTCTGCAGACCGCATTATATTCTTCTTTAGATATTTCCCCCTCATTCCATTTGATAAACATATTCTTCTTCCTCTTTAACATGTCTACAAGTTCTGTGTTCATCCATCCGAGTCTCTTAAGGTGCTTCCCATTCTTCCTTCTTTTAGGGATTGGTAATGATTGTGCTTTGAGAATCCCATTTCGCAATATTTCACAATCGCTAAACTGTCATTGTCCAACGTACCACTACTAGGGGTGACCAACTGTCGCATGCGATGGCCCCCCAGACCATCACACCAGCAGGCGGCAGTGTGCAGCTCCACATCAAAGGCAAGATTGAGGCGTCACCCCAAGGTCTCCAGATACGAACATGGCCATTATTAGTGTCTAAATGAAATCTGGATTCATCACTGAACACAACCCGTTTCCCCTCCGTTGCGTCCCGTTTCACTGACATCACTGCAAACGGAGGTGTCGGCTGGTGTCAGAGGCTGTGCATGTAATGGGGGCCATGAGACCAAATGTTCTTCAGTGAAGTGCCTGGAAATAATTCCGACAGACACAGGGGTGTAGCGATGGCATCCCCTGTCTCTGGATGGTAGACGATGGAACAGTTGGAGCTGCTGCTGCTTGTCAGACGATCAGACGCTCCTCTCTACTGGTGGTCTGTAGGGGGCGTCCTGAGCCCATTCACCTTGTGTTTCCTCACATATCCACTGGTCCCAACACCTCCTCATAGTCTAGTCAGACGCTCCTCTGTACTGGTGGTCTGTCAGGGGCATCCTGAGCCCGGTCACCTTGTGTGTCCCCATCCACTGGTCCCAACACCCCTTAACAGTCTGGTCAGATGCTCGTCTCTACTGGTGGTCTATAGAGGGCATCCTGAGCCTGGTCACCTTGTGTGCCCCCACACATCCACTGGTCCCAGGACCTCATAACAGTCCAGTCAGATGCTCCTCCTTACTGGTGGTCTGTAGGTGGCATACTGAGCCTAGTCACCTTGTGTGCCCCCATCCACTGGTTCCAACACCCCCTAACAGTCTGGTCAGACGCTCCTCTCTACTGGTGGTCTGTAGGTGGCGTCCTGAGCCTGGTCACCTTGTGTGTGTGCCCCCATCCACTGGTCCCAACACCCCCTGATAGTCTGGTCAGATGCTCCTCTCTACTGGTGGTCTGTAGGGGGTCCTGAGCCCGGTCACTTTGTGCCCTCATCCACCGCTCCCAACACCTACTAACAGTCTGGACAGAACGGCCCGGTGGGGGACAATTCATCGATACAACCATCCAGCTTCTCACATCCCAATAATGCGCCCCCCTCTGGTAACGGGGTGAAACCTCTTCTCTGCATCGTAGAGGCGTCTAGTGGGCAACGAGCTCTACAAGTGGAAGAAGAGGTCACTACACACAAGGAGCCTCCAAGAGCCTCTTAGAGGCCAAGGGGGGAACTACTTTTAGGGCCTCCGATGACAAGACAGTTCATCTAATCACACCACAACTCTCATCATTTACATAGCTGCTTGAGAGTGGCTTCACACGAGCGTGTTTTTGTGCGCACATAAGTGCATACATAAGTGCGCACCCATGTACGTGCAAAAACACGCGTGAATGCCGGTTTGTGCATTGCCTTCAATGAAGCCGCGGCTGCTGTCGGCGGCTCCATTGAAGGCAATGGTCTGTCGGCACCCCTGAATTGTTTTTCAGGGAAGGGCTTTACATATAAGCTCTTCCCTGAAAAGCAAAGATTTTAGTGTTAAAAAAAAAAAAATGAAAAAAAATACTTACCTGTCCGCTGCTGCCGTGTCCCTGTGGGCAGGAAGAACACATCTGCCGCATGCAAAAGATGTTTCCTTCATCCCCGCAAGGAAAAAGAATTTCCTGCTGCCATTGCCACATCTGTGACAGATGCAGCAAAGGAATTCTTCATCCCTGCAGGGAATTCCCTACCATAGCTGTCACAGATGACAGCTGCGGTAGGGGATCCAGCTGCCAGCATCCTGTAATTGTTTTTCAGGGAAGGACTTTAAATATAAGCCCTTCCCTGAAAAACATGAAAAAAAGGTAATAAAAAAAAAACCATACTCCCCTTTCTTCAGCTGCCGGGGCTTAGCCACGTCCAGCCGACTCTTCTTCTGCACTGCTCTGAAGAGTATTCAGCAGCAGGGATTTAAAATCCACCCTGCTGAATGGGCTGCGTCTGATTGGCTGAACACTGTGACCAATCAGAGGCAGCTCTCAGCTATTGAATGACAGATGAGAGCTGTCTCTGATTGGTCCCTGCGCTCAACCAATCAGAGGCAGCACTCACCCATTCATGAATTCATGTTTCTAATAGAAGCATGTTTTTGTGCGCGCGTATGCATGCACAAAAACAGGCTTGTGTGAAGCCACCCTAAGATGGAACTGCATGCCACATTCTGCAGCAAAACAACAACTTCAAAGGGTTGGATTGTCTTGACAAAGAGTGTCTAAAAAAGGGGGGATAATCGAGCTATTCTTTACGTTCTACCAAAAAAACAAATAAAAATTATTCAAAATATTTTAAGAAACCCAGAAGAGCGCCAACAAGATGTAATATATCTCATGAAAACAGTATAAGGCAAGTTGTGTCATTTCATTTTTTTTCTAGTCACTGTTTCTTTAAAAAGATGACCTTTTTAGCTCCGCCCCCAGGGATTATCAGGACACAATTGGGCACTTCCTCTTTCCTGACTTGTGACTTTGTATCAGCTGTCGTGTTACTGTAATTGGCCATATTGATGTTGGGATTCGTTTTTAGCGTAAGAGTCATCGCACTCTGTTTAACCACACAACACTGTTTCTAATTCCAGCAGCAGCCGCTCTCCGGGGATGACGGACTCCGCAGCCCAGATGGTGACTTATACTCCATTCATTCCAGATGATATCATGTAAATACACTAATATGATGAATCACTGCTGCCTCCCGTGCAGGATGTGGACGGGCACGCGGCTTCGGGCTCGTTCACATCAGCGTTAGGGGATTCCGTTTCCTGCTGTATTCAGGGAGCAGGAATACGCCCCTCCCCCCCCTATTGGCTATAATGGGGGTCCATTCAATTTCCGTGCAGCAGTCTGGCATTTTGCTGAAATTTACAGGACAAAGTAGCGCTTCTTGCACTATTCCATCCTGTTTTCTAGCAGAAATCATCTAGAAGCTGCTGTGAACGAACCTTTATATGTGTCTAATAACACAGATCCAGCAGAACATGACTATATACACCCCTGAAGATACAGGTAACAGCAGCTCCCCCCACCTCGTTTGACATCATCTTAAAATTCCTTCTTAAAACACTTTTTTTTGTCCGTCCAAGGAACTTGAATAAGAACATTATACACTGCACTACTTATACAGTATACTGCAGTGCAGTGTACCTTTCAACGATCATCATTTAGAACCTGTCAGGGGCTTTAATGGGGCCTCTGGCTGCAATAGTAATGTACGGGCACCCTGTGATCGCATAGCGGGGTGCTGATCCATGACAGAAAGAGCTCCTCCTCCTGTCACCCGCTTACATGCTGGGATCCCTATTGATTGGTGAGGAACAAAGGTTTCCCTGCTCCCAGCTGTTAGGGCAGAGTCCCGGCTGTCATCTGACATCCAGGACCCGGCTCTTCACTGCACAAAACTCTTGTACAGACCTTAGATTAGGCTGCCATAAAAATACAGCAGCCTAGCCAAAAGCCTCTTAGTGGGCGCCATAAGAACCTTTATGGCTGGTCACTAGAGGGTTAATATTTTGCATTGAGTGAGTTGGTGGGAAGAGACCCAGCAGGAGACTCTCCTGAGAGCCCAACAAGGGCATAGGCAACAAAATACAAATGCCTTTGCCATGGTGGAGAGAAGAGAGAGCTGCTGAGCAGAGAAGGAGCAGCATGCGGTCAGTGCACAAAGAGTATGGAAGACCCATGCCCGTCCAGAGCTGTGCCTGTGGTGGCAGAACGTGAGAACACCATGTGGCTCTAGTCATCCTATATACCAATGCTGCACTCCAGCTCCAGGCATGTTTGTAACCAAAGGGCCTAGTTGGCATACATGTCATGGCCAAAGTTGCCTGAAAGCATCAGAGATTCTCCTCAGAGTCACCTGGCCCATTAAGACAGCCTGCCTAGTACCATGTTGGGCTGCCTTCAGCTTGGATAAAAGATCTGATACAGGTGGGCATAGAGGCTCTAGTACCCTGTTGTACCGCCTCTAGCTTGGATACAAGATGTGATACGGGGGCATGAAGGCTCTAGTACCCTGTTGTACCACCTCTAGCTTGGATACAAGATGTGATACAGGCGGGCATGGAGGCTCTAGTACCCTGTTGTACCGCCTCTAGCTTGGATACAAGATGTGATACAGGCAGGCATGGAGGCTCTAGTGCCCTGTTGTACCCCCTCTAGCTTGGATACGAGATGTGATACGGGGGCATGGAGGCTCTAGTACCCTGTTGTACTGCATCTAGATTGGATACAAGATGTGATACGGGGATATAGAGGTTCTCCTACCCTGTTGGATTGACTTGGCCTTCATGTCATAGCCAAAGTTGCCTGAAAGCATCAAAAAGTAGCCAGCTCTTCTCCCAGTCACCTGGCCCTTTAGATAGCCGCCCGGTACAAATCACTTTCACATCATTTGTCGGATGAAAATTGAGTTGCCTCCATCCACATCAGAGTCTCCGGCCCCACCATTATCTGCGGATTCGGATAACTAAGCACTATTGTAAATGACCTTCAGTGTCAGCACTATGGGCTCAAAGAAGGAGTCCCCCGGGAAGACAGCATCTAAAAAAGGGTTAAAAGTTACACATTTTGAAGCATTCCTCATTTATGAGCTGATCTGCCATCAGTGAGGACGTCTTCTGTATACATTGTAGCCATGAGACATTTCAGCGCTTCTATGTGTTTTTATGTTGTTGGTCTTTTTACCACGTAAATCTGATGACTAAGATACGGAAATGTGCAATTAACCAGGAGGAGGGTAAATAATTGATGGCGCTGACCTGACAACTCCTGCCGAGGGTTTAAATAATACATTACATTTTCACAAACCCGGAGATTTAATATTCTTTGCACATTCATTTAGTCAAGCAAAGTATTACACAGTGACAGATCAATTCACCCAGCAAGCCCCGGAGTCCAGTCTACATCAGGGGAGCGTCGGCTAGCGTTGTGTCATTGTCTATGGAGCTTCATGGGCCAGACACATGGAAACCATGAAAGTCCATGATATAAGTAAGAATTGGCCACTCAACCTAAAGGGGTGTCCAGTTGGAAGCCGTTGATGGCCTAAAGTTAGGATAAGCCACCCAGAGTAGATCAGAGTGGGGTGAGCCGCTCAGGCTCCCCCTAATCTGCTGTCCACCAGGCCGGTAGACTCTCGCACAGAGCTGATTTCTGCAGGAGGCAGACAGCTCTGATTCCCCTGCAGTGCTGAGGCTTGGTATCACAGCTCTAATTGAAGGGAATGTGGGAGTAATACTAGACCTGGCCACTGCAGCAGCAACGGAGCTGTCTGCTTCCTGTAGAAATCATCTCTCAGTGCTTGAGTGCACTGACTTTTAAATAACTGATCTGTGGGGATCCCAGGCTGCAGTCCCTGGCAATCTACCGCTGAAGGCCTATCCTAAGAATACACCATCAATTGACATATAGCAGATTATGTCTGTAGGTGATTTCCATCTCTGCAGCCTCCAAAAATCACAACAATATTTAATGGAAACATATGTTATTAGGTTGGGAAGTAGAAGACAACAAGCCTCGGCGCCTTGGGATAGGACAGTAAACTATAGCCTTACTTTGGGTGAAGGACAAACCTTAAAAGGGGTTGGCCAGCACTTAACTATTGATGAGCCAGCCTTAGGGTCCCTCTACATGGGCTGAGCGTCAGTTGCATCTGACAACCATCCCACAGACTACTGACCAACTATCAATCAGGAACAATAGTCATTCAAGTGAATGTGGGCGGAGCGGCCGGATCGTCTGACCCGCCTCCATTCACAGCAAACAGGAGTCACTTAAATATTCAGCCAATAGTTGCTTGGGTTTTAGTTTTGATAAAAGGTAAGCAACCTCAACATGTGAGCGACTTCTTGCCCAGTGCCCTGTTGGTGGCCATGTGCATACAAGGCCATTATTGCCCAAATTTGTGCTTTCAGGCAATAATCGCCCAGTTTAAAATTAACTTTAGGATAGAGCATCAGTAGCTGATCGGTGGGGGTCCGCCCCCCGTATCTGGGCTGAGCAGCTGTTCTTGAGGTCGCTGTTATCATGTATAGAGCTAGTAACAGACAGCGCCGTACACTTTGCTGTGACCAGGGTTGGTATCGCATTGAGTTCAATGAGAAACACACCAACCTGTTAGCTCCATGCACGATGACAGCAACCCAGGCTGACAGCCGAGCAGCATGGCTCCTGGGCAGCCGAGCCCCGTCGATCACCTACTGATGACTTATCCTCAGTGCAGGTCATCAATAGTTCAAAGCTGAGCAACCACTTTAATTAAAGATGAGATCTTGACTCCTCACTGTTGTCAATACAAGACCCCAGGATGCTGAGATATTGGATGTTGTTTATCTTCACACTTTACAAATTTTCTATCACTGATCTACACAAGAGCAAAAAACAATAAGTGACTCCAGTGTTGCCACCATGTCATAGGTATATAGACATTATATGGGGACGGTATATAGACATTATATGGGGACGGTATATAGACATTATATGGGGACGGTATATAGACATTATATGGGGACGGTATATAGACATTATACGGGGGCGGTATATAGACATTATATGGGGACGGTATATAGACATTATATGGGGACGGTATATAGACATTATATGGGGACGGTACATAGACATTATATGGGGACGGTACATAGACATTATATGGGGACGGTACATAGACATTATACGGGGGCGGCATATAGACATTATACGGGGGCGGCATATAGACATTATACGGGGACGGTATATAGACATTATATGGGGACGGTGTATAGACATTATATGGGGACGGTATATAGACATTATACGGGGGCGGCATATAGACATTATATGGGGACGGTGTATAGACATTATATGGGGACGGTATATAGACATTATACGGGGGCGGCATATAGACATTATACGGGGACGGTATATAGACATTATATGGGGACGGTATATAGACATTATACGGGGACGGTATATAGACATTATATGGGGACGGTATATAGACATTATATGGGGACGGTATAAAGACATTATATGGGGACGGTACATAGACATTGTACGGGGGCGACATATAGACATATGGGGACGGTATATAGACATTATAGGGGGATGGTATATAGACATTATACGGGGGCGGCATATAGACATTATACGGGGGCGGCATATAGACATTATACGGGGGCGGCATATAGACATTATATGGGGACGGTACATAGACATTATATGGGGATGGTGTATAGACATTATAGGGGGCGGCATATAGACATTATATAGGGACGGCATATAGACATTATACAGGGGCGGCATATAGACATTATACGGGGGCGGCATATAGACATTATATGGGGACGGTGTATAGACATTATACGGGGATGGTATATAGACATTATACGGGGGCGGCATATAGACATTATACAGGGGCGGCATATAGACATTATACGGGGGCGGCATATAGACATTATACAGGGGCGGCATATAGACATTATACGGGGGCGGCATATAGACATTATATGGGGACGGTGTATAGACATTATATGGGGATGGTATATAGACATTATATGGGGACGGTATGTAGACATTATATGGGGACGGTATGTAGACATTATATGGGGACGGTGTATAGACATTATATGGGGACGGTGTATAGACATTATATGACGATGGTATATAGACATTATATGGGGACGGTATATATACATTATATGGGGACGGTGTATATACATTATATGGGGACGGTGTATAGACGTTATATGGGGATGGTATATAGACATTATATGGGGACGGTATATAGACGTTATATGGGGACGGCATATAGACATTATATGGGGATGGTATATAGACATTATATGGGGATGGTATATAGACATTATATGGGGACTGTATATACATTATATAGGGACGGTGTATAGACGTTATATGGGGACGGTATATAGACATTATATGGGGACGGTATATAGACGTTATATGGGGACGGTGTATATACATTATATGGGGACGGTGTATAGACGTTATATGGGGATGGTATATAGACATTATATGGGGACGGTACATAGACATTATATGGGGATGGTATATAGACATTATATGGGGACGGCGTATAGACATTATATGGGACGGTATATAGACATTGTATGGGGACGGTATATACTGTAGACATTATATGGGGACAGCGTATAGACATTATATGGGGACAGCGTATAGACATTATACGGGGACGGTATATAGACATTATATGGGGACGGTGTATAGACGTTATATGGGGACGGTGTATAGACGTTATATGGGGACGGTATATAGACGTTATATGGGGACGGTATATAGACATTATACGGGGACGGTATATAGACGTTATATGGGGACGGTATATAGACATTATATGGGGACGGTATATAGACATTATATGGGGACGGTATATAGACATTATACGGGGACGGTATATAGACGTTATATGGGGACGGTATATAGACGTTATATGGGGACGGTATATAGACATTATATGGGGACGGTATATAGACGTTATATGGGGACGGTATATAGACATTATATGGGGACGGTATATAGACATTATATGGGGACGGTATATAGACGTTGTATGGGGACGGTATATAGACGTTGTATGGGGACGGTATATAGACGTTATATGGGGACGGCATATAGACGTTATATGGGGACGGTATATAGACATTATATGGGGACGGTATATAGACATTATATGGGGACGGTATATAGACGTTGTATGGGGACGGTATATAGACGTTGTATGGGGACGGTATATAGACATTATATGGGGACGGTATATAGACATTATATGGGGACGGTATATAGACGTTGTATGGGGACGGTATATAGACGTTGTATGGGGACGGTGTATAGACATTATATGGGGACGGTATATAGACGTTGTATGGGGACGGTATATAGACATTATATGGGGACGGTATATAGACATTATATGGGGACGGTATATAGACATTATATGGGGACGGTATATAGACATTATATGGGGACGGTATATAGACGTTGTATGGGGACGGTATATAGACGTTGTATGGGGACGGTGTATAGACATTATATGGGGACGGTATATAGACGTTGTATGGGGACGGTATATAGACATTATATGGGGACGGTATATAGACATTATATGGGGACGGTATATAGACATTATATGGGGACGGTATATAGACGTTGTATGGGGACGGTATATAGACATTATATGGGGACGGTGTATAGACATTATATGGGGACGGTGTATAGACATTATATGGGGGCGGCGTATAGACATTATATGGGGACGGCATATAGACATTATATGGGGACGGCATATAGACATTATATGGGGACGGTATATAGACATTATATGGGGACGGTATATAGACATTATATGGGGACGGTATATAGACATTATATGGGGACGGCGTATAGACATTATATGGGGACGGTGTATACACATTATATGGGGACGGTATATAGACATTATATGGGGACGGTATATAGACATTATATGGGGACGGCGTATAGACATTATATGGGGACGGTGTATACACATTATATGGGGACGGTATATAGACGTTATATGGGGACGGCATATAGACATTATATGGGGACGGTATATAGACATTATATGGGGACGGCGTATAGACATTATATGGGGACGGTATATAGACATTATATGGGGACGGTATATAGACATTATATGGGGACGGTATATAGACATTATATGGGGACAGTATATAGACATTATATGGGGACGGCGTATAGACATTATATGGGGACGGTATATAGACATTATATGGGGACGGTATATAGACATTATATGGGGACGGCGTATAGACATTATATGGGGACGGTGTATACACATTATATGGGGACGGTGTATAGACATTATATGGGGACGGTATATAGACATTATATGGGGACGGTATATAGACATTATATGGGGACGGTATATAGACATTATATGGGGACGGTATATAGACATTATATGGGGACCGTATATAGACATTATATGGGGACGGCGTATAGACATTATATGGGGACGGTATATAGACATTATATGGGGACGGTATATAGACATTATATGGGGACGGCGTATAGACATTATATGGGGACGGTGTATACACATTATATGGGGACGGTATATAGACGTTATATGGGGACAGTATATAGACATTATATGGGGGCGGTGTATAGACATTATATGGGGACGGTGTATAGACATTATATGGGGACGGTGTATAGACATTATACGGGGACGGTATATAGACGTTATATGGGGACGGTATATAGACGTTATATGGGGGCGGTATATAGACGTTATATGGGGGCGGTGTATAGACATTATATGGGGACGGTATATAGACATTATATGGGGACGGTATATAGACGACGTTTATTTTTCTGTCCATCTAGTAGAATCTCCTGAGGTCACCTTTTGGCCCCACTTTCCTGTTCAGCCGTCGGTCGTAACAAATCAGTTCCCTTCCTCATAAACCGTGCGTGAATAATGCGTGTTGTTCTCCAGTCTCTCATCTCCGATGTCTGTCGCCACGTCTTATCTGTTACATATGGAGAGCTGCTCACATCGCATGAAACAATATGGAATCAGGTTCATTTCAAGGTAACATGATATCACTGTGATACATGGGTGACCCCTTTATTATTGCCCCCCCCCCCCCCATCTAGTAGCACATTGCACCTTCTTCATTTGGCCTTCAGATTCGCAGCAGTTCGCCGCGGTGTAGATCCCACCAGGTGATGACATCCTCCTGCAGGAAAACCGGCCCCTGCGGACAGGAAGCTTCTTATAGTTGCCGCAGATTAGATGGTGGTGCCGACATGTTCTGATCGGCTGACAGGAAGGGGTCAGCAATTCATGCTGCTTGTGCCAAATTCTGCCTCCCATCAGCAACAGAAATCTGGACCCATCTGACCAGGAGATGTTTTCCCGCTGCTCAGTGATACAAGTTTTGCGCTCTTTTGCCCGCTGGAGTCTTTCTGTTTCTCTTAGACACAATGGCGCCGGAACCGGTCGCCTGCTGTTATACCATCCGTGCGGAGGAACGGCGAGTTGTGCGTTCGGACACGTTAGTCAGAGCTCCAGCGTTGTAGTCAGCTGACTGTTCAGCCTGTTGGTCAGAACGATTCCTGACATCCTCCTCCGACCCCTTTCAGTGAGGAGTTGTTTCCACAGGATCCCCTTTTGCTGGATGTTTTCCTTGATCACGCCATTCTCTGTATACTCTCCACACCGTTACATGGGAAACCCCCCGCAGTTGGCAGTGAGCCCCCGGCTAGTCCAGCACCGATGACCGACCTCGCTGGAAGTCACTCCGATCGCTGGATCTTCCATCTAATGTGGATTCACACTGAAACTGATCCACGGAAAACTTGTCACAGGATTTTATGCTCCGGGTCACGGGGAGAATTACCGTAAGGGGGCGCCAATCATGAGAGTGCTGTGAGCTGCAGTAATGGGCAAGAGGCTTTAATAAAGGCGCATTCAGTGAACAGTAGCCCTTCCTATCACTATAACCCAAACAATACTTATTACACCCCTTCATTAACACAATAAGCATTCTTTTCACGCTGCTCTTAGTAGTGATGCAGTTATACAGCGCAGTTACTAATAATCATCTACCTTCTCTCTTTCACCAACAGGTATGTTTCACTCATCCATTGCTCCACTCCATCTGAATTTGATTGCTCCGCCTTCCTTCCACTGAATCTGCTGTGATACCTTTAAATTTGTCATAATCTGTGCGCAGTGGTATGTCCCATTGCTTCATATAAATTGAATTGACTCTATTTGTACATTATGTATTTTCCTCATCACCTCCCCCAAATAGTTTTCTCCCTGTCTCATCTTAGTGTTGCTGGACACAGTTTGTTTTTGTAAGAGGGCAATAAAGCCCCCCCCCCCCCCCCCCCCAATCTTGTTCATTAGCCATCTAAAGGTGGGGTCAGCTGGTTGACTAGTGATATGTAACAAGCCACTCCCAGCTGAAGTCCTGGAGCCAGAACTTTAAAGTCAGTTCTACCCTCCATGCCTCCCCTGATGTGTCCAGCACTAAGTGTTGATGCTGTTGAATGATGCAGTTATACAGCGCAGCTGGACAGTGCTGGAGACAGGTAACATGCACAACTGCCCAAAGCCTGGAGCGAAATGCTCTCCTCTTTGCATTGATCTCCATCACTATCCTCTTTTCAAGCCTTCACACTTTCTTCCAACGCCCAGGCCCAACACACTCCATCCACATCAGCCCCTCCCTCCTCTCTTCACCTATGTATGGCTCCCATGCACTGTTCAACTTCCTAACACGCCTTCAACCCCCTAATACTGCAAAGAAACACCTCAGACACCCACACAAATCCCCTAGCCATGTGCTCACCCTTGCTACTCTGCTACTCCTAGCTGCAGGGGACATCTCTCCCAACCCAGGCCCACCCTGTACTGTTCTCTACCAAAATGCCCCCCCTGCCCCATTCAAATGCGCCCTATGGAACTCCCAATCTGCGTGTAACAAACTCCCAACTATCCATGACCTTTTCAACACTAAACACTTGAACTTGCTCGCCCTCACGGAAACCTGGATACAGCAGTCCGATTCTACCTCCCCCGCTGCATTGTCCTATGATGGCCTGCAGTTCTCCCACACCCCCAGATCGGATGACAGACGCGGTGGAGGAGTAGGCATCATCCTCTCCCCAAACTGTACCTTCCAGGTCATTCCCTCAGCTCCCTCGCTTACCTTTCACTCCTTCGAAGCCCACACCCTGCGACTCTTCCGCCCACTGCCTCTGCGTGTCGCAGTTATTTACCGCCCCCCAGGTCCTACCAGCCTGTTCCTAGACCACTTTGCTGCCTGGCTCCCCCACTTCCTATCCTGTGAAATCCCAACCCTCATCCTTGGTGATTTCAACATCCCTACTAACGACTCTAGCTCCTCATCTGCCTCCCGGCTCTTAACACTTACCTCCTCCATTGGCTTATCGCTAATCTCTGACTCCCCCACTCATAGAGATGGTAACACTCTCGACTTAGTTTTCCTCCGTCTCTGCTCTGCTTCTCACTTTACTAACTCCCCACTTCCACTCTCGGATCACAACCTTCTCTCTTTCTCCATCAGGCACCCTAGCATCTCTCCTGACCCTCCTATCTATCGCACCTCTAGGAACCTCCAGTCTGTCCGCACTAAACAGTTTGCTGAAACTATTCAGTCCTCCCTATCGCCCATCTCTCGTCTCCCCTGCCCTAACCTGGCAGCCGAATACTACCACACCACCCTCAGCCGTGCCCTGGATGAAGTGGCACCTCCCGTGACGCGAGCTGTCAAACGCAGACCACGGCAACCCTGGCTCACGTCCCAAACACGCTTCATCCGGCGGTGCTCTAGGTGCGCCGAGCGGCTGTGGAGAAAGTCAAAGCTGCCAGCAGACTTCCTCCACTTCAAATTCATGCTTAAAATGTATAACCTCGCCCTTCACCATGCCAAACAAGTTTATTTCACCTCCCTTGTCTCCTCACTATCCCACAACCCCAAACAACTCTTTGAGACCTTTCACTCCCTCCTCAGCCCCAAGGAACAGGCCCCTGCGACAGACCTGACTGCTGGAGAACTAGCTGACTATTTCAAAGGAAAAATCGACCACATTCGAAAAGAAATCTCTGAAAGCTGCATGGTTAGCCCTGATCCCAGCTCCATCAGCACTGCACCCAGCACCTACTCACTATCTACGCTAGAACCAATGACAGAGGAAGAAGTCTCCAGGCTCCTTTCCACTGCCCGCCCTACCACCTGCGCCAGCGACCCTCTCCCCTCTCACCTCCTCCGCTCCCTTTCCCCAGCTCTCATTACTCACCTTACCACAATCTGCAACCTCTCCCTAACCTCTGGCACTTTCCCCTCCTCATTCAAACACTCCATTATATCCCCTCTGCTTAAAAAACCAACCCTGGACCCGACTAATGCTGCTAACTACCGACCCGTCTCAAACCTCCCCTTTATCTCCAAATTACTGGAACGCCTGGTCTACTCCCGGCTTACTCGCTTACTCTCTGACAACTCACTCCTCGACCCCCTCCAGTCTGGTTTCCGCTCTCTACACTCGACCGAAACTGCCCTTACAAAAGTAACAAATGACCTGATGACTGCAAAGTCGAGAGGTGACTACTCCCTACTAATCCTCCTTGACCTGTCTGCTGCATTTGACACTGTCGACCATAATCTCCTTCTCACTATGCTCTATTGGTCTAAAGGATACTGCTCTCTCCTGGTTCTCCTCCTACCTCTCTGACCGCTCTTTCAGTGTTTCCTTTGCTGGTTCTATCTCTGCTCCACTTCCTCTCGCTGTCGGGGTACCCCAGGGCTCGGTCCTTGGTCCCCTTCTTTTTTCTATCTATACTGCCCCAATTGGACAAACAATCCACAGATTCGGCCTCCAATACCATCTCTATGCTGACGACACCCAACTATACACCTCCTCTCGTGAGATCTCTGGACCATTCCTCCAAAATATCACCGACTGTCTGTCCGCTGTCTCTAACACTATGTCCTCCCTTTTTCTCAAACTAAACCTCTCTAAAACTGACCTCCTTGTCTTTCCACCTTCTAACCGACCTCCCCTCAACATCTCCATTCCAGTGTCTGGCACCATCATAACCCCCAGACGGGATGCCCGATGCCTTGGGGTCACACTGGACTCTGACCTCTCCTTTACCCCCCATATCCAATCTCTGGCCCAAACATGCCACATGCACCTCAGAAATATTGCTAAAATACGTCCGTTCCTAACCACGGACACGCTAAAGACGCTCGTGGTTGCGCTCATCCACTCCCGGCTCGACTACTGCAACTCGCTACTCATCGGCCTCCCCCGCACTAGACTCGCTCCGCTCCAATCCATACTAAATGCAGCAGCTAGACTCATTTTTTTCTATCCAGCTGTTACTCAGACGCCTCTGCATTATGCCAGTCGCTGCATTGGCTGCCCATCCAGTGCAGAACTAAATTTAAACTCCTCTACCTCACTCACAAAGCTCTGCATGGCGCTGCGCCACCATACATCGCCTCCCTACTGTCAGTACACCACCCAGCCCGCTCACTCCGATCGGCTAACACACTCAGACTAAACACCCCTGTAATACGAACCTCTCATGCTCGCCTACAGGACTTCACCAGAGCAGCACCCATCCTCTGGAATGCTCTACCCCAAGGCATCCGGACAATTCCCGATGCACGAAATTTCAGACGTGCCTTAAAAACGCACCTCTTCAGGGAAGCATACAAAATCTCCTGACCTAGTCCCCCGCCCCTCACTATGGTGCCCCACCCTGTTTGCCTTCTAATAAATGATCTGTACATAATATTTCCTATTGCCTGTGTTCCCCACCCCCTGCACCTCCTGTACCTCCCCCAACCCATTTGTGTCTAACCCAATGTACCTCACATTGTAATTGTTGTATTGTTTTGCATTTATCCATGCCTGAAAGCGCTGCGGAATAAGTTGGCGCTATACAAGATTATTATTATTATATTGGACTAACCATCAGGGCTGCTAATCCTTCCTGCTCCTCGGGACGTGATTGGGGGACAATCTATGCCTTATTACTCTGTAGGAAACAGTTGGGACTTCACATACCGGACAACACCTTCTCTTCTCCTTATCTGACATGTTTAATATCTTAGTGGCACCTGATAAGCGCAATTTATGAATGAACTTCCAAAGAAGTGAATAAGTTGTTAGGAATTCATCAGTCGCCCCCCCCCCTCCCCCTCCCCCTCCCCCTCCCCCTCCTCCTCCTACACAAATATCAAACACCATATTTTGCAATCTAGTAGATGGGCCGTGCGTTCCACTAATGATAAAGAGCGCAGCCATGTAGCTGCTAGTGTTATCTACCGGTGACTGACTTCTCTACTACCTACTGTATCTGAGGGGGAGGAGGTTTGGAAACCTACCCTGTATCCTGGAGCAGTGCCAGGGGTGTACATAGAACTTATGGGCCCCCTAGCAAAACCCAGAATTAGCCCATCCCCCCAAAAAACAAAAAAAAAGGTAATATAGGAGCCAGCATGTCTATACCACGGCAGGCTGAGAGAGAGTGGCTCAGCTTTAGTATACCTCTAAATCACGTGTCAAACACAAGGCCCGCTGCCTCGTGTTATGTGGCCCGTGGCATGCTGACGCCACTCACCACTGCAGCAATTACCAGTGGAGGTACCGCAGCTCCCCGCTGGTAATCGCGCTGTTACCGCTGATCCCGGCGCACTGTGACGTCAGTGTGCAGCCGGGATCCTCCTCCCCTGAGTCCCCTGCTCATCAGTTCCGCAGGAGAGGACTCAATAAAGAAGCATGCTGGGCTACACACTGCCGTCAGTGTGCATCAGGGCTCAGGGCAAGCAGAGAGGGAGCGACGCTGACAGCAAGGAAAAGTTAAGTATATGTGTTAGTGGGGGTTGGGGTGGGGGTGCTGTTTATTACTGGGGGTGGGGGCTGCTTATTACGGTGGGGGGCTGCTTATTACTGAGGGGTGGGGGCTGCTTATTACTGGGGGTGGGGGCTGCTTATTAATGGGGGTGGGGGCTGCTTATTACTGAGGGGGGGCTGCTTATTACTGGGGGTGGGGGCTGCTTATTACTGGGGGTGGGGGCTGCTTATTAATGGGGGTGGGGGCTGCTTATTACTGAGGGGGGGCTGCTTATTACTGGGGATGGGGGCTGCTTATTACTGAGGGGGGGCTGCTTATTACTGGGGAGGGGTGCTTATTACTGGGGGGGGCGCTAATTACTGGGGGGTTGGGGGGCTTATTACTGGGGAGGGGTGCTTACTACTGGGGGGGGCTGCTTATTACTGGGGAGGGGTGCTTATTACTGGGGGGGCGCTTATTACTGGGGAGGGGTGCTTATTACTGGGGGGGGGGCGCTTATTACGGTGGGGGGCTGCTTATTACTGGGGGGGCTGCTTATTACTGGGGTGTGCTGCTTATTGCTGGGGAGGGGGCTGCTTATTGCTGGGGAGGGGGCTGCTTATTACTGGGGAGGGGGCTGCTTATTACGGTGGGGGGCTGCTTATTACTGGGGTGGGGGGCTGCTTATTACTGGGGGGGCTGCTTATTACTGTGGGGGGCTTATTATTATTACTGAGGGCGGACTTATTACTTGGGGGTAGGGTTATAACTATAACGTTGCTGTGGGGGTTAATATTACTAATTGGGCCACTGTGGGGTCGTTATTTTTACTGGGGCCACTATCAGGGTCACTATTAGGGCTCGTTCACACGGGTGTAATTGTATTTCGGTCGCACACATACGTTACGTATTTGCGCAATCGAAAATTGCTTATGTCTGTATATTTGTGTATGTAAAAAGGAACGCAGATCGCCCCTGAGATGGTGCGCACATATGCAGTAAATACATCGGTTTCCTGCACATTCACCACGTATTTGCGTGTCCCATTCACTCCAGTGGCCTATTGGGGTGCGCAGTATGTAACAATATAGGTCCTGCTGTGTGACAATATACATCACGTGACTGAAATCAATGGCTTCTATTCACTGCATATAATGTACGTAAATACGCTTGTGTGAACGGCCCTTACTGCACTGTCGGAGGCCCCCTGCACACGGGCGGGTATTCCGCGGCGGGATTTCCCGCCTGTGGAAGCTGCCATAGGATTGCGTTAGAAAACACAATCCTATGCAGACGGCTGCGATTTGTCGGCGCGAAATCTTGCGCGGCAAACAAACTGCGGCACGCTCTATTACTGTGCGGGGCAGCGGGCACATCACAGAGCCGGAGCCGCGGGAGCAGGTGAGTGCCACGCTGGTTCCTGCAGGGGCTCGGGCACATCACAGAGCCGGAGCCGCGGGAGCAGGTGAGTGCCGCACTGGCTCCTGCAGGGGCTCGGGTCTGGTCCCGCTGCGAGAATTCTCACAGCGGGATCCGACCCGGCCGTCTGCAGGCGGCCTTACAATCGGCCCTTTGAAGGTCACCATAAGCCTGATGTGGCCCTCGGTGAAAATGAGTTTGACACCCCTGATCTAAACAATGCATTCACCATATAATAGTCAGGTAGTATCTCTGCACAGTGATAGTGATTACAGTGCAGTTATCAGAGGTGGTGACGTCCGGTTTTGTTTTCCTGGGCCCAAACCATCATGAAGATTTCCTCCAACCACGACCCATCTTTGCACACTCTCCAGCCAAGGCTCGTCCCTGCAAACTCCCCCATCCTGCCTCTAACATTAATGGCCCTCTCAGTGCCCTCCCAAAGTACTGGTACCTCTTCTATCGCCCTACACAGTCACATTTTCTTCTCTGTGGCCTTACAAAGTGACATTATACCCTCTGTGCTCCCACAAAGTAGTAACACCCCCTTGCCGCCCCACAAAGTAATAGTGGCCTTTATTTGCCCCCTTTTCTTTACATTCGGCTGCCAGTTCACTTATCTCTGCCCCCCCTTTGTGGTGTTCCAAGACGACCACCAGGCCTGCATGCGGCTTTTGTATTGTCCTGCGCTGCTCACATGATAAGCAGCAGCCAATCAGAGTGGTGCGTAGTGTCCGAGACTACTGAACTGCTACACTGCCCATTGGCTGTCAGGTAGTTGGGGTCATCTTGGAAGTCCGGAGAGAAGCCCTAGGAACAAGTGGAGTAGCAGCAGAATGGGGGTAAAGGTGCCCACCAGATAATATAACTCTGACCTCTGGTCCAGGGACAACGTTTGTCAGAGAGGCGGAGTCACTTTCCTTAGTTGTAGCTAACAGAGAGGTCACTTATGAAGTTATGGGGTTTATAGCATCCACAGTTACTAATGTATTGTATATGGAATTAGTGACTCTACATCTGCTTAGACTGGTTACTAATCATGTCTACTCTTACAGATGCAGCAAACTTCAACTTGACACTTATGATAAATACAAAGCTGCAGTGAACTTTAGTTTGACATTTCTCATTGGTCTTTGTTGTGTTAAGTGTCAAAATAAGGTTTGCTGCATCCGTATGTGTTTTATAAGAACAAGAAAAAAGTTCACCGGTCGTCTTGTGGAGACGAGGCAGCTGACTGTCAGGCCAGTTACAACACATACTTCCTGATTAACATCCCCATAAGCATGCAAAGCACTGTAGGATCTGAATTACTGTCCCGAGGCGAAACCGACCGACCTTAACAATACACGATCATGGAAACGCTCATAATAACAGATCAAATGCTGCAGAGATTCACTAGGAGGTGAGCGGAGTACATAGAACTCATGGCAGAATGTTTAGAACACGGCAGGCTTAGATACAGCAGCTCAGCTCTGGTAAACCTTTAAATATTCCAATCACAATATAATCAGATTCCACTTCTGCACAATGATAGTGTTTACAGTGCAGTTACCTCCAGTGTTCAGAGGTAATGTCTTCTCTCATTGGTGTTCTTTACCTGGGTCCAGACTGTCATGATGACTTTTACCAGCCCCATCTTGTGTCTGTATAATCTCCCCATCCTGCTGTCATCCCAGATGTTCCTCTCTGTGCCTCCCAAAGTACCAGTGCCCCCTTTGTGGTTGTACACAGTAATAGTGCCCTCCTGTATGGCATACAAAGTAACAATGTACCCTCTGAGGCCTTCCGTAGTACTAGTGTCCTCTCCGTATCACCAGAAGATAATAGTGCTCCCCGTGTGCCCCTGAAAAATATAGTGCTTCCTCTCTGCCCACTCTGTGTCTCCACTATTCTCCAAAAGTCCGCCCAGCAGCACAACAGTTTTTGTAACTCGCAGTCCTGCTGGTTCAGATGCAGTTTGTCTCAGTGCAGAGGCTGACCCCTCATGCTCACTCCTGTTCTGCCGCAGTACTAGAATGAGAGTGAGAGAGGGGCAGGAATCGGTCGACATCCGTACTGAGCAAGGCCAGAAGGTAAGTTACTAGGAGAGTTGAGCTGCTGTAAGATGCATGCAGGTATAGCGTTCAGGTGTGGAGAATCGGTCCCTGGAGGCTTCCAGATGGAGAGCTTTCTCAGGCAGATCAAGCATTGCTATACCTAGGCCCAGGGACCAGTTCACTGGCAGGTCCGTCAGGCTGGAATCTAATGGCAAGGATGTTGAAGGACCGTCCTACCTGGAGTGCAACGGAGCTGTCGTTCTTGTACTTCCTTCATCAAAGTATTGGAGGACCACATGCTTGCTGGTGAAACCTGCCTCCAACAGTAGAACACAAGATAGAATCACAACGCAATTTCTTGACTCCAAGACGTCTCGGCCAGGTGAGGCACTTACTGGGCTCAATACCGCTACCGTGTGCACTGAAATCCTTTCTCCCCTGCGATAACCTCACTGTCTGCTGGGACGTTTTTTTTAGCAATGTGCTCCATACTCCCATAGGGAGTATGGAGCTGCCATATAGGTGTCCATCTGGTGTACGGAGCAGCCAGGTAGGTGTCCATCTAGTGTACAGAGCAGCCAGGTAGGTGTCCATCTGGTGTAAGGAGCAGCGAAGTAGGTGTCCATCTGGTGTACGGAGCAGCCAGGTAGGTGTCCATCTAGTGTACAGAGCAGCCAGGTAGGTGTCCATCTGGTGTAAGGAGCAGCGAAGTAGGTGTCCATCTCGTGTACGGAGCGGCCAGTTAGGTGTCCATCTAGTGTACAGAGCAGCCAGGTAGCTGTCCATCTGGTGTACAGAGCAGCCAGGTAGGTGTCCATTTGGTGTACAGAGCAGCCAGGTAGGTGTCCATTTGGTGTACAGAGCAGCCAGGGAGGTGTCCATCTGGTGTACAGAGCAGCCAGGGAGGTGTCCATCTGGTGTACAGAGCAGCCAGGGAGGTGTCCATCTGGTGTACAGAGCAGCCAGGTAGGTGTCCATCTGGTGTACAGAGCAGCCAGGTAGGTGTCCATCTGGTGTACGGAGCAGCCAGGTAGGTGTCCATCTGGTGTACAGAGCAGCCAGGTAGGTGTCCATCTGGTGTACGGAACAGCCAGGTAGGTGTCCATCTAGTGTACGGAGCAGCCACGTAAGAGTCCACCTGGTGTACGGAGCAGCCAGGTACATGTCCATCTGGTGTACGGAGTAGCCACTTAGGTGTCCATCTGCTGTACAGAGCAGCCAGAGAGGTCTCCATCCGGTGTACGGAGCAGCCAGGTAGGTGTCCATCTGGTGTATGGAGTAGCCACGTAGGTGTCTATCTGGTGTACAGAGCAGCCAGGTATGTGTCTATCTGGTGTACGGAGCAGCCAGGTAGGTGTCCATCTGGTGTATGGAGTAGCCACGTAGGTGTCTATCTGGTGTACAGAGCAGCCAGGTATGTGTCTATCTGGTGTACGGAGCAGCCAGGTAGGTGTCCATCTGGTGTACAGAGCAACCAGGTAGGTGTCCATCTGGTGTACAGAGCAGCCAGGTATGTGTCTATCTGGTGTACGGAGCAGCCAGGTAGGTGTCCATCTGGTGTATGGAGTAGCCACGCTATCTGGTGTACAGAGCAGCCAGGTATGTGTCTATCTGGTGTACGGAGCAGCCAGGTAGGTGTCCATCTGGTGTACAGAGCAGCCAGGTAGGTGTCCATCTGGTGTACAGAGCAGCCAGGTAGGTGTCCATCTGGTGTACGGAGCAGCCAGGTATGTGTCTATCTGGTGTACAGAGCAGCCAGGTATGTGTCTATCTGGTGTACGGAGCAGCCAGGTATGTGTCTATCTGGTGTACGGAGCAGCCAGGTAGGTGTCCATCTGGTGTACAGAGCAACCAGGTAGGTGTCCATCTGGTGTACGGAGCAGCCAGGTAGGTGTCCATCTGGTGTACAGAGCAACCAGGTAGGTGTCCATCTGGTGTACAGAGCAGCCAGGTAGGTGTCCATCTGGTGTACAGAGCAGCCAGGTATGTGTCCATCTGGTGTATGGAGCAGCCAGGTAGGTGTCTATCTGGTGTACAGAGCAACCAGGTAGGTGTCCATCTGGTGTACAGAGCAACCAGGTAGGTGTCCATCTGGTGTACGGAGCAGCCAGGTAGGTGTCCATCTGGTGTACGGAGCAGCCAGGTAGATGTCCATCTGGTGTACGGAGCAACCAGGTAGGTGTCCATCTGGTGTACAGAGCAGCCAGGTAGGTGTCCATCTGGTGTACAGAGCAGCCAGGTAGGTGTCCATCTGGTGTATGGAGCAGCCAGGTAGGTGTCCATCTGGTGTACAGAGCAACCAGGTAGGTGTCCATCTGGTGTACGGAGCAGCCAGGTAGGTGTCCATCTGGTGTATGGAGCAGCCAGGTAGATGTCCATCTGGTGTACGGAGCAGCCAGGTAGGTGTCCATCTGGGGTACGGAGCAGCCAGGTAGGTGTCTATCTGGGGTACGGAGCAGCCAGGTGTAACCAATACATTAAGAGGTGCAATAAGATCAATTTAAAGAATGCCAAAGACCTGCTTCCTCTCTACTCTCTACATAGTGTCATCCAGGAGAAGAGGCAGCCAATGGGGCTTATCTGCTTAGACTGGCGCTACGCACAGCGGTGAAGGAATGTCGCGGTGTGTGACGCAGCTCAGGAGGCGAAGAGAAGACCGGCCAGCCGAATACATGGAGTCTTATTACAACTAATCACATCTACCTAATAAAGGATAGTAAACTGCTGGGAAGTATTGGGTAACTAACGGCTCGTCCTGCAGGCCTGACTACTGACTGACACCAGACGCAGCGCACACGGCAGACAGCGTACGGCTAATGAACACGCTTACAATAATGCTCCATATGCGGGAGCAGTAACTGAAAGCTGGCGGTCACATGCATCAGGCGTTGGTTGCATCGGGTGGCCTCCATGCGCCGGACTCAGATCCGCCCCAGCTGTTAGAAGCCTCTGCTATTATTTATGCACTTTTTTTGCTAAAACTGCAAGTTTTTGTGTCACCCCTGCCTCTCCCAAAAAATGGAATAAACATCAAAACGCTGCATCCTGCTAAAAGGGCACTAATAAAAACTACGGCTCAAAAACAGTCTCACACGGCGCATCAACAGCAGAAGAGAAGGTTTTAGGTGTCCGAGTGCAGAGGAGGGGAGCCAGTGCTGTTCAGTAAGGCGGGTTACATTTGTATCAGCATATTGCCACAAAGTGAATGTATCATTTCTATCACACTGCAATCTCTGTACCCCCCCCCCCCCCCCCCGCCTTCCTTCAAGAAGGGGAATTGCTTTTTTTTTCCATTTCACTCCATTAAAAATATTTAAAAATGTTTTATTATCTTTGTGGCGCGGCTGAGAAATCTGGACGAATATCAGCAGGAAATGTGAGTAAAAAATGAAAAGAAAACCCAAAAAGTATTTGGCTTTCGCAGGGGTGAAGGGGCGTTATGGGACGACACAGATGCCCCCACACCAGCGTGTCCAGAGTAAACGCTGCTCCTTAGTTGGGCTCTTCAGAATCCTCTAAGATCTCCGCTTACTTCACTCCTCATTGGCTCTTCCCTGCAGCCCCATCCGCCACCCGAGGACACTGGCACTTATCTTCTGTGCCCATCGGCTGCTGCCTTGGCATCCGCAGCAGGGAGTGTTGCAATCGTCCTGCATTCCATTAGAAAGCTCTATGGGAAGATTGCTACATTAATTACCTAAGTATGATGTGGCAACGTTGGCATTCCATCTACTAGATGGTACATAATGTACTATGAATCAGCACCAGCTGATGGGCTGAAGGGATGCAGCAGAGCTGAATGTGTTCCTTCTGTGAGTTGGCAGTTAAAGGAGGATTTGGGCATCACTAAATAACATTGCAGCTCAGTATGACCAACGTTTAAGCAGTTTCCTATATACATTCTGCGTTAATTCTTCTCAGTTTTCAGGATCTCTGCCAGCAGTCAGGGAATGGGAACCATCATATGTTTACTTGTAGAAAAAGGAACTCCATCATGGTCATGTGACGACCACAAAGGGTTAACCCTTCATGACGCAGACCTTTTCTTAGTTTTCCGTAAACATCGCTGTCGGAGGGCTTGTTGTTATTTTTTGCAGGGCGAATTTTATTGTTCAATGGTTCCATATAATGGGCTGAAAAACGTAAAAAAAGTGGAGTAAAGTGGAAAGAAAACACAATTTTTTCATCTTTGTAGGGGTTGGGGGTTTTTACTGTGAACTCACTGGCACATTCTGTGGCTCGGGGTACGATTACAACAATACCACATTTATTTAGTTTTTTTGCAGTCATATTTAAAAAAAAAATTAAACTTCTTCAAAAACCGTTCTGCGGCCATCTTGCGACAGCCATGGCTTTGTTACCTTTCTGTCAATGGAGCTTCTGTGAGGATTTGCTTTCGCAGGGCAGCCTGTGGTTTTAATTGGCCTTATTTTGGAGTTCGTATGACTTTTGGATTGCTTTTTATGAATCTTTTCCGTGGAGGCGGGGCCACCTAAAAGGCACATTCCTCGCATTGTTTTTTTTTTCTCTGACAACATTCACCTGTGGGATACTTGATGTGTTCTCTTGACAGACTACACTTTTGCGTCTGGGGATTTTTGTTTGCATTTTTTTATTACGGGAAAAGGTTTTTCAAAAAGTTCTTAATATCCTTTTATTTTTTGCAATAATTAAAAAAAACCCTTTTTTTCACTTATTAGTATTTTTTTCAGTCTACAGAGAGGACTAGAACATGTGAACATTTGATCACTTATATCATTTACTGCAATATTTCAGTATTATGATATATAGTATTTTTCGCAGCATTCTATTAAGACAGGCCACAGACCCAATAATACATGGCCCCCTGGTGGCCCTCCGAAGGCTCCAGGCTGCTATCACACATAGGCATCACAACCTCATTCCGAGGGGCCGTTCAGGACTCCCAAATGACAATCAGGGAATTTAGAGGGTTATCAGCTGCGAACAGCATGAACTCCAATCATGGCTGTTGTGCCAAAGGCAGCTTCCACCAGCCATGCTGATTGTGCTCCTTACAATCTCCATGGACCCAGCATGCACATGTATGTCCTGTGGCATTAAATGGTTAATGGCTCAGTCAAGTGCAGTTATCAGAGTTCTTTGTTCTTGTAGGAGCTGCGGCAGTGAAGGGTTTATTGGTATTGGATAGAATCTAGAATACATAAAATAGTGTGCATCCGTATGTATATATATGTATAATAGTGTGCGCCACTGGCCACTATGGGGGACCTTTTTTCCAATCGGGGCACTATGGGCTTCACTTTTACTATACTGTCTTACAATTAGAATCAGCCCATTGAAGGCAGCTATAAGTCTGATGTGGCCCTCAGTGAAAATACGTTTGACACCCCTGAGATATGTGGTCGGAGATAGTAAAGGCTTTATGACATTTTCGTTGGCGGTTAAGAATAGTGGAGACTTTATTGCTAACAACCCCAGAGGTAGAGGTTAGTAGAGGGATTCATGCTAACAACTCAAGTCATCTAGGGCATTTAAGGGGTTAATAATAACTTTTCAGAGTGTAGAGCACAGGTGTCAAACACAAGGCTCGTGCGCCGAATCCGGCCCGCCACCTCATTTTTTGTGGCCCGCCGTCAGTGCAGCAAGTTCCCTCACCCTCCGTGCTGCTGTCAATATGTGATCTTCTATCAGCTTGTTCTGTCTCAGTAGAGCAGACAGTAATAGGGGAGTGCCGATAGCACATGTACAACAGCTATGGAGGAGGGAAGAAACCTGCAGAAGACATGATCTCTACAGCGAGGAGAGCGACGCTGAGGAGGAGCAGCTGCAGGGTGAGAGCCTGGTCAGCGCTGACCTCCTCTCACCGGCCCTCCCTCTTTTCATGGCTGCAGGCCTGGGGGGACATCAGGGGCCCAGGTATGCAGGAAAATAGCAGCTGGTATACCTGCGAGGAAAAAAATATGTTCACTATTTTGCATGGTTCTTTGCGTCACCCAGGAAACACCACGTGGAGGTAACCACCCGCTGCTCATAACACACAGATCAGATAGATTCCTCTCAGTGTATAGGCAGATAGGAGATTTATCTCTATGTGATAATGTCACCCCACAGATTGTCCACCTCACACACACTGCTCATAACGCACAGATCAGATAGATTCCTCTCAGTGTATAGGCAGATAGGAGATTTATCTCAGACTGTATGTGATAATGTCACCCACAGAATGTGCACCTCACACACTCTGCTCATTTTTACCCTGAAAGGTAACACCCCTTTTTATTCAAATTTCCTCCCCAGACTGAAGGGTGCAGCCCCTTGTTATACTTAAAGGCACACTCCATCGAAGCAGTCCATGTCCACTTCCTTTTGTACTTTACAGCCTTTCAATACATATGACCGTCAGTTTTATTCCTGTCAGTATATACTCATATTTCTAAATGCATTTTGTTTTGCTGAGAAGATAACTGTCTCATATATTGCGGGGTACACATATGTTAATAGTTACATAACACAGGAATGGTCAGGCCAAATATCAAGTTAGTGCAGTACAGATGTGTGTTATTAGTTACATTACATAGGGGGTCACTTACTTTTATGCATAGGATTGAATAATAAAGTTGCAATCCTTTAAATTTCCAATATTTAGTACGCAAAGAATGGTCATGGCAAATTTCAGATTTGTGCGGTAAAAATTTGTGTAATTATTTGTTGCATCGTGAAGTGAGAGTATTAGATTCCGTACGTAAAATCTGGACGCTAATTCTTTTGTGCTTAGAATTGAATAATCGAGTTGGGACCCATTATTTTTTCCTATTTATGACATAATCAATGCCCGTGCCAAATTACATGTTTCTATGACATCGGGAAGTGAGAGAATTAGATTACGTATGTAAGATTTGGACGCTAGTTCTTTTGCGCTAGAATTGAATAATCGAGTTGGGACCCTTTTTCTTTTCCTATTTTGGATATAATCTATGCTTGTGCCAAATTTCATGTTTTTACGACATCAGGAAGTTGGAGAATTAGTGGTGAGTGAGTCAGTCAGTGAGTCAGTGAGGGCTTTTGTCTTTATATATATAGATATATATATATAAAATTAGTGTGTCTGTGCATATATAATAGTGTGCGTCTGTGCACATATGTATAATAGTGTGTGTCTGTGCGTATATACGTAGAATAGTGTGCGTCTGTGCGTATATGTGTAGAATAGTGTGTCTATGCGTATATATGTAGAACCGTGTGTCTGTGCGTATATGTATACCTGCCAGTGGGACCATATTGGATGCAGGTGAATATAAAAACATGTATAAAAATGCAGAAGTGTCCTTGTGTGCATATGATGTATCTATGTGTGTGTGTGTATATATATATATATATATATATATATATATATATATATATAGTTAGTGTGTCTGTGCATATACATGTATAATAGTGTGCGTATGTGCATATATGTGTAGAATAGTGAGCGTCTGTGCGTATATGTGTAGAATAGCGTGCGTATGTGCGTATATGTGTAGAATAGCGTGCGTATATGTGTAGAATAGTGTGCGTCTGTGTGCATATATGTAGAATAATGTGCGTATGTGCATATATGTGTAGAATAGTGTGCGTCTGTGTGTATATATGTAGAATAATGTGCGTCTGTGCGTATATGTGTAGAATAGCGTGCGTCTGTGCGTATATGTGTAGAATAGTGTGCGTCTGTGCGTATATACGTAGAATAATGTGCGTATGTGCATATATGTGTAGAATAGTGTGCGTCTGTGCGTATATGTGTAGAATAGCGTGCGTCTATGCGTATATGTCTAGAATAGTGTGCGTCTATGCGTATATACGTAGAATAATGTGTGTCTGAGCATATATGTGTAGATAAGTGTGCGCCTGTGCGTATATGTGTAGAATAGTGTGCGTCTGTGCGTATATGTGTAGAATAGTGTGCGTCTGTGCGTATATGTGTAGAATAGTGTGCGTATATGTGTAGAATAGTGTGCGTCTCTATGTATATACGTAGAATAGTGTCCATCAGTGCGTATATGTGTAGAAACGTGTGCATCTATGAGCATATACGTAGAATAGTGTGTGTCTGTGCGTATATGTGTAGAATAGTGTCTGTCTATGCGTATATATGTAGAATAGTGTGCGTCTGTGCGTATGTGTATAATAGTGTGCGTCTGTGCGTATATACGTAAAATAGTGTGTGTCTGTACGCATATACGTAGAATAGTGTGCATCTGTGCTTATATGTGTATATTAATGTGCGTCTTTGTGTATATGTGTATAATAATGTGCGTCTGTTTGTGTATATGTAGAATAGTGTGCGTCTGTGCGTATATACATAGAATGGCATGCGTCTGTGCATATTTGTGTAGAATAGTGTGCGCCTGTGCGTATATGTGTAGAATAGTGTGCGTCTGTGCGTATATGTGTAGAATAGTGTGCGTCTTTGTGTATATGTGTATAATAATGTGTGTCTGTTTGTGTATATGTAGAATAGTGTGCGTCTGTGCGTATATACATAGAATGGCATGCGTTTGTGCATATTTGTGTAGAATAGTGTGCGTCTGTGCACATATGTGTAGAATAGTGTGCGTCTGTGCGTAAATGTGTAGAATAGTGTGCGTCTGTGCGTATATGTGTAGAAAAGTGTGCGTCTGTGCATATATATATATGTAGAATAGTGTACTTCTGTGCGTATATACGTAGAATAGTGTGCGTCTGTGCGTATATACGTAGAACAGTGTGTGCCTGTGCATATATACGTAAAATAGTGTGCGTCTGTGCATATATACGTAGAATAATGTGCGTATATGTGTAGAATAGTGTGCGTCTATACGTAGAATAGTGTGCGTATTTATGTAGAATAGTGTGCGTCTGTGCGTATATGTGTAGAATCGGGTGCGTCTATGCGTATATACGTAGAATGGTGTGCGTCTGTGCGTATATGTGTAGAATAGTGTGCGTCTGTGCGTAAATGTGTAGAATAGTGTCCGTCTATGCGTAAATATGTAGAATAGTGTGCGTCTGTACGTATATGTGTATAATAGTGTGCGCCTGTGCCTATATGTGTAGAATAGTGTGCGTCTGTGCGTATATGTGTAGAATAGCGTTCATCTGTGCGTATATGTGTAGAATAGTGTGTGTCTGTGCGTATATGTGTAGAATAGTGTGCGTCTGTGCGTATATACGTAGAATAATGTGCGTCTGTGCGTATATGTGTAGAATAGTCTGCGTCTATACGTAGAATAGTGTGCGTCTGCATGTTCACACCCTATGGGGACCAGGAAACTGGCAACATCTGTCACACACAACATGGGGGACACGGTGTAGGCCATGACAATGGCAGGAATAGGTAGAGGAAGCTGCCAGCCATGACCAGCAGCCATAACAAGAAGTTAATGTCCATATCAATGATGCTGTGACATGGTAAAGGGGTTATAGCAATATGTCTAATGGTCAATGCATTGAAGATGTTAATAGTAATGTCCCTGAAGTAAAGGCTATTGAAATGCTACATGCTTACATCCCTGGTGGTCTACGATAGTGTAGAGGTTAATAGTTTCCACCCTGGTAGTCTACGGTAATGAAAGAGGCCAACACTAATGGTGATCTAGGATAGTAGAGAGGTTAATGCTTACTTTCCTGGTGGTCTAAGGTATGAAAAGGGCCAACTTCTACATCCCTGGTTGTCTAGGTTACTGAAGAGGTTTATGGGGTCTCTGGGGAGGGGGCAGTATTTCATACCTGGTGTCCAGTGTGTTAATCATTACCCCAGTTTGGCATTGTCATAGTATGCCACTAAGATAGATGAGAAAGCTCCTGTAAGGAGGGCAGATCTCCACGTTCAGAGGTGGTCCATGAACAGTGACACCAGTAATGAAAATCTATGGCTGTCTAGAAGAGTAAACAGTAATGCCGCGGTGCGGGTGGGGTAATACTTCCATGCTGCAATTTGTTTTTTGAATGGGATAAAAATCTTGTACTTAAACAAACATCACATTCCACACGGCATGACCCGACTCATGTGAAGACTGGAAATTTTGCGTAATCATGCTTACCCAATGAGAACGGATATCTGTGTTACATAATGGCTGATTCATTAGATTAAAGCTGTGCCAGCTATTGTATCTGGTGCCAACCTGTGGGTAGAGCATACCTAAGCACTGTCCCAGAACATTGATCTTGGGCATCCACTCCTCAGTAGAAGGCTTAGATCATCTTCTCTGATGGATATCATTGAGTGGTAACCTGTAAGATGTAGAGTATGAAGGATGAATCAGGGTCTTATCATCAGTAGCAAACAATAAACCTTCTATAACCTCGATACAATTTCAATATGCTCTGCCGAAATTCGCGGTCTCCATCCTGCAGCTCTAAAGGCTGTTGGGAAACTTCAGCTCCCAATGTGCTCGGACAGTGGTGTCATCATATTGGGTCTGCAAGATGTCATGGCTTGGACAGTTCAAGGATCACTTAATCCATAAAGACACTGCTATGTAAAAAATGAAAATAGTGCCCGCGCTCCGTGCCTCGCTGCAGGGATAAGACTTAAAACTCTAGAGAAACCTCTAGTCCGTGTGCAACTTATATATAGCTTGAGAAAGTTTTAAGTCTTATCCCTGCGGCTAGGCACGGAGCGCGGGCACCATTTTCATTTTTTACATACCGGTGTATTCATCACAGCTCCTCGTTATCTAGGTAGCTGGCAGTGACCAAAGACGTTATCCCAGTTTTACCGGATTATAGCCGCCAACGTTTTTTTTTTACACACCTGCCCGGACAGTGGGTGCTGGTGGGAACCTCTGACGGGGTTAACCCACCGAGAACCCGCTGAGTAATCATTCGCCTTTCAAATATTGTTTATGCATCCCACAAGGTGCAATTCTAACTTCTGTTATCCATGTTAAGCCATAAAGAGGTTACAAATAATGCTACGTGGCTCGGCTTGCCCTTGTATTTTAGCAAGTCACAAAACTAAAGCAAGAAAGAAACCCCCTAAACGAAAGGTCAGTTTGTTTAAAATCAATGGAGAAAGTGTCATAGGGGAGGAGCATAGGTTAGTGCACATTCATGAGAATATCTGAATTGCTCCTGTCAGCAGACGGATGTGGATCCGCCTTGCCACACACCAGTTTGGCTATGGGATATCTGAGGTAACTACCTGGGGAATCTCGCTTTTGATGCTAGATGCCTGCAAAGACGTAGTTGCAGGAACACCAAGCTATTATACACACATATAGTACCAGATGTGTGGCTGCCGACACTGCACTGGACCGAGGTGCGGTACCTGTGCAACGTCCAAGGAGCAAGCCCACAGCCGAGGAGAAAGCGGGGTAGAGATGTTATCTTTGTCACGGGGCTCTGCCATCTCCTCCCCTGGGGGTAGCTCGGGACCCAACCTCGTTACTGCTGGGGGAGATCCCAGGAATAGTATCCGAGGGTTACCTTAAGTCCAATTGTCACTCGTGATGCCACCGTTTCTTCTCCTTGAGTGGATCTTGTAAACGAATAAAATAGTCCAACACCAGAAGGATATATTTTGGAACAAAACCAGAAACAGTCGATCTTGTCCATGTACTTAAACTTCTTAAAAAAGTCAATAACAGTTGCAGAAATCACAGCATACAAGAATTACATCTCAGTGGAGCTCATGGGGTATTGGAACAGTCCACAGTCCAAGTTATCTGCAGGTTCTCTCATTCCCGGCAATCACTTTCTCGACAGGCAACAATACTCACACTTGCTTTCTTCTCTTCTCGCTAATAAGCGGTTCCTTTCTCTGAGTACTCAGCACTAGTACAGAGGATTCCTGGGTTAAACGGGCCCAGGCTGAGCATCAGGCATTCGCTCGGCTTCCTCCATGTTCCACACACAGGCCGACCTGACAGCCTCCCTGACTGCACTACTTTCCACCTCTCACTCACTTTCTTCTCGCATTGCATTCTCGCAAACAGATATATCAAGCATCATCACATGTTCACAAACGATACAAAACAATACATTTTCCAGACATGACCCAGGCATTAACCTTTTTGTACCTGCAGCCACACAATACACATAAATCTGATACACTCTACAAACAAGACACTGACATGAGACGAACATAGAATATTCTTGAGAGGGCCCCATTAACTCTGAGCCACTACACCTGCAAGTCTGAACAGGAGCATAGTGGTGTGACAGGCTTGAGTCTGAGCAGGCAGCAGACAAATGCAGAGTCCAAGATACAGAGCCGAGGCCAAAGAGCACAGAAGTCAGAATAATCGATAAACTCAAGGAACAGGAATACACAAAATGGGGCTTTGTCACAATGGATAATAAGATTAGTTGCTTAGGCATCCAACCTAGGGTGGGGATGTCTAATGTAGAAGATGCCGACTGGTGATTGGTGGGGGGTGGCCCTTTAAGAGAATGGGCAGGAATGTGTGCAAGCCCTTCGCACAGATAACTGGGGGCAGGCAGAGGTGTAGGGATGCTGTGCACCATGGGACCTGCGGCAGCGTCTGTCTGCAACTCCATGAGCAGATGAGCAGCAGTGGCATGCAGTGCCAGCTTCATTACGATAGAAGGGCAATGGAGCAGATCACGTGATCCATATTGGTCAAATGGGTGGGTGGGGTGTGCTGTTTTGCATACAATGCATACTAACTTCCCACTTAAAAGGGTTGTGCCAAGATGGCATCTCCTATGCATATGCCCTATACGGGTATATGAACATCAAAGAGTGGGACCCCTCGCTATGTCCTAAAATAGAGAACCTCTCCTTAAAAGTGGTTCCCATCCTGGTGAATCTTCTGCTGTGTGTTCTTATTACAGGATGGCCATTCATGTGAATGACCATCTTGTAATACTATATTTTCCCTGTAGTGACCACAGTAGAGTTGGCCGTAGCTTCACCAGCAAAACCAGCTTTTTGTTGACTGCGCTGAGAGCGGGACTCAGAGCGATCAGCTGATCACCCCAAGCCCCACATTCTCAAAAGGATTTAGGGGTCAGTCCAATGAATGCCATTATCACTGTGGGGCCCTTGAAGTGAAACAAAACCCTACTCTATGTTTCTTCTCAGATGACTAGCCTCCAAATATAACATTGACTTCCAATCCGGCCAAAATAAGCAGCATCTGATAATAGCGTAAAATTGTTCAAAGAATGAAGTGAAGGCGATTTCATTAATCAGCTTTCTGGGTGTCCTTTTTGTCCTTGTGGAGATCCAGAAGGCAATGCCTACTGGGAACAAGTTATGCAAATTAGCTGTACTTCAGAAGGAAAGCAAACTAAAGCAGATGGGGATACGGGGTAAATGGTGGGGATGTTAAAGTCACCTAAAATGAGGGTCGGGATTTCGCAGGATAGGAAGTAGGGAAGCCATGTGACAAAGTGATTCAGAAACAAGTGAGGAAGACCAGGGGGAGGGGGAATAGATAGCTGTTAGTCGCATGGACAGCGTACAGAAAAGTCATATAGTATGTACCTCGAATGATAGGAAAGTGAGTGAGGGTACCGGGGGTATGACCTGAAAGGTGCACTGCAGGGAGAGAAAAGCAGTTACTCCTCCACCATGCCAATTTTCTGGTCTATTGCTTACCTCCTTTCTTGGTCTCTTACAGCTCACAGCCTCTCCCACTCACAGGGATAGCAATACTCTGAATCTGGTCTTCCTCTGTCTGCTCTGCTTCCAACTTCACTACGTCCCCTTTTCCGCTCTTGGACCATAACCTCCCCTCTTTCTCTGTCAAGCTCTCTAGCATCTCCCCAGACCCACCTACCTACTGTACTTACAGGAACCTTCAGGCCGTTCACACCCATAACTTCACTATGTCTCTAGTCTTCTCTGTCCCCTATGTCTCTCCTCTCCTGCCCCAACCTAGCTGTCGCACATTACAACACCACTCTCAAACAAGCCCCTGGATGAAGCTGCACCCCCTGTGACCCATGCCATCCGATGCAGACTGCGGTAACCCTGGTTCATGCCTCAAACGCGCTTTATCCGGCGGTGCTCTAGAAGTGCTGAACAGCTGTGGAGAAAGTCACAAAAGTCCACAGACTTTCTCCACTTTAAATTCATGCTCAGAACCTACAACCTCGCCCTCCACCATCCAAAACAAGTCTGCTTCACCTCTCTCATCTCCTCACTATCTCACAACCCTAAATGACTCTCTGACACTTTTCACTGCCTTCTCAGCCCAAAACTGCAGCCCCCCGTGACCGATCTCAGTGCAGAAGAGCTGGCTGCTTAAAGGGGTTGTCCCGCGAAAGAAAGTGGGAGTATACACTTCTGTATGGCCATATTAATGCACTTTGTAATATACATCGTGCATTAATTATGAGCCATACAGAAGTTATTCACTTACCTGTTCCATTGCTAGCGTCCTCGTTTCCATGGAGCCGTCTAATTTCAGCGTCTAATCACCCGATTAGACGCGCTTGCGCAGTCCGGTCTTCTCCCTGGTGAATGGGGCCGCTCGTGCCGGAGAGAGCTGGTCCTCGTAGCTCCGCCCCGTCACGTGTGCCGATTCCAGCCAATCAGGAAGCTGGAATCGGCAATGGACCGCACAGAGCCCACGGTGCACCATGGGAGAAGACCCGCGGTGCATCGTGGGTGAAGATCCCGGCGGCCATCTTGCTAAGGTAAGAAAGAAGTCGCCGCAGAGCAGGGATTCGGGTAAGTACTAAACTGTTTTGTTTTTTTTTTAACCCATCCCTTGTGTTTGTCTCGCGCCGAACGGGGGGCCTATTGAAAAAAAAACAAAAACGTTTCAGCGCGGGACAACCCCTTTAACTCAAAAAGAAAATCGATGACATTCATCAGGAAATAACCTCCCAATCCCAGACTAGCCCCGACCCTAGTCTTGTCAGTACTGCATCTAGCTCCTGCTCACTGTCTGTACTCAGACCAACGACAGAGGAAGATGTCTCCAGATTGCTTTCCTCTGCTCACCCAATCACCTGTGTAGCGACCCTCTTCCCTCACACCTCCTCCGGTCCGTCTCCCGGGTGGTTATCTCCCACTTTACCGCTATATTTAACTTCTCTCTGGCATCTTCCCCTCCTTATTCAAACACGCCATCATATCCCCTCTGCTAAAGAGACAGACTTTTGACACGACTAATGCTACCATCTACCAACACATCTCAAACTACTAGAATGCTTGGTTTACTCCCGCCTTATAAGCCATCTCTCAAAAAACCCTCTTCTTGACCCCCTACAGTCTAACTTCTGCCCTCTACACTGGAGAGAAACTGCCCTTACCAAAGTGTCAAACAACCTCCTGATGGACAAATCGAGGGGCGACTACTCCCTACTGATCCTCCTTGACCTCTCCGAAGCATTTGACACTGTTGACCACAAACTCCTCTTCAGTATGCTTCACTCCATCGGCCTAAAAGACATTACTTTCTCCTGGTTCTCCTCCTACCTATCTGACTTTCTCCTTTGGAGGCTCTACCTCCCCTCCTCTTCCCCTTGCTGTTGGGGAACCCCAGAGCTCGATCCTCAGCCCCCTCCTCTTCTCCATCTACACAGCCCCAATTGGACAAACCATCAGGGGATTTGGCGTTCAGTACCATCTCTATGCTGACGACACCCAGTTATACACCTCTTCCTATGACATCACAGCACTATTCCTCTAGAACGCCATTGACTGTCGGTCCGCTTTCTCTAACACCATGTCCTCTCTCTACCTAAAACTGAACCTCTCAAAAACTGACCTACTGGTGTTTCCGCCTTCTACTAACCGCAGTGTATGGCACCACCATAACTCCCAGCATGCCCGCTGTATTGGGGTTATATTCAACTCTGATCTCTCCTTTACCCCCTTTATCCAATCTTTTGCCTGAACATGTCAGCTGCACCTCAAGAACAACGCAAGAATCCGCTCTTTTCTCACCGTGGACGCGCTAAAAACGCTTATTGCCGCCCTCATCCACTCCCGGCTCGATTATTGCAACTTGCTGCTGATCAGCCTCCCCTGCACCAGACTCTACCCTCTCCAATCCATCCTGAATGCGGCAGCCAGGCTCATCTTCCTGTCCAGCCGCTACTCGGACGCCTCTGCCCTGTGCCGGTCACTGCACTGGCTGCCCGTCAAATATAGAATTGAATTAAAACTCACTACCTTCATTTACAAAGCTCTCCACAGCACTGCACCATCCTACATTGCATCCCTCATCTCAATCCACCATCCAGCCCCCGCCTTCTGCTCCGCTAATGAAATCAGATTAAGCACCCCTTTAATTTAAACCTCTCTCTCCTGTCCCCAAGACTTCTCCAGAGCAGCACCAGTCCTCTTGAATGCGCTACCCCAAACTATTCAGGCAATCCCTGATACACAAAACTTCAGGCATGCTCTAAAAACGCACCTCTTCAGGGAGACAAACTGCAGCGGGCGAGGAGCGGGCCCACGGCCGAGAAGATGGCGGAGGTAGAGATATCACTTGTCATGGTGGCTCTACCATCTCTTCCCCCGTAAGGGATGAATGAGACCCATCCAGGCCACTACTTAGGGGGAAGACCTCAGAAATACAATGAACCGAGCTGCAGTTCGAAACCTACAGTTCAATTTATTATGAGATCACCGATCCTTCCTCTGCAGTGAAGCTGGATGATGGAATGATAGTCCACACACACAGAGTATAATTGAAAACAAAGTCGGAACAGTTGGCAATGTTGCTTTACTGGAAAACGCCAACACTAAACAGTTCGACAGTACATAGGCCCGAGCAAAACACCGATACTGGCAAAGCTGGTGGTGAGACAGGGAGGCAAAACTCAGGAAGACTCTCGGGCCCACAGTCCCAGTTATTTGTGTAGCTCCGCTCCTGGGAACGTACTCCTTACTCCACCGGAGCTGCATGGCGATCTCCTCTCTTCTGCTTAGTGGGAAGAATTCCTGGGGGCAGTAGTCCCAGTGCAACTCTCGGGAAATCGCTTGGCCTCTTCCATTATCGACGCACAGACAGATCAGTGTCTGGGGGGGTCCGAAAGCATCTGCACCTCTCTCGCTCTATTGCAGACTACGCCTCTTGACAACACTCCATTCACAACCACCACCTTCTGCTAACACATATATGAAGCATGGTCACATGACTTCCAATCTCACAACACAGAATGATACATTTTGCAGACACAGACAGCACATTTGCAGACCGTAACCCTTTCATTCCTGCAAACATTAGTACATTTAGCGGATTCATTCCACATTAAAGACGCTATACCAGGCAAAGTACAAGACAATGCAATCTACATATAGCATTCCTTCTGGAGGGGCCCCAGGGACTTTGGGCCACTACAATACCATATCTCCTAAACTAAACCCCTCTGCATGCCGCCTGATAACATGTTAACTGTCCTACTGACTGCAATCCCTGCCAGCCGCTATCAACCGCCCCCTGCAGTCACACCGATTCAACCACTATACGGCCTGACCATTGTCTGTGTGTATAGCATCCCTCACTCTCCACCTCGCCATACCGTGCACACCTCCACCTCACCATACCGTGCACATATCCACCTCGCCATACCGGGCACATCCCACCCTACCATTCCGGGCACATCTCCACCCTACCATTCCGGGCACATCTCCACCCCGCCATACCGTGCACATCTCCACCCCACCATACCGTGCACATCTCCACCCCGCCATACCGTGCACATCTCCACCCCGCCATACCGTGCACATCTCCACCCCGCCATACCGTGCACATCTCCACCCCGCCATACCGTGCACATCTCCACCCCGCCATACCGTGCACATCTCCACCCCGCCATACCGTGCACATCTCCACCCCGCCATACCGTGCACATCTCCACTCCGCCATACCGTGCACATCTCCACCCTACCATACCGTGCACATCTCCACCCTACCATACCGTGCACATCTCCACCCCGCCATACCGTGCACATCTCCACCCCGCCATACCGTGCACATCTCCACCCCGCCATACCGTGCACATCTCCACCCTACCATACCGTGCACATCTCCACCCCACCATACCGTGCACATCTCCACCCCGCCATACCGTGCACATCTCCACCTCGCCATACCGTGCACATCTCCACCTCACCATACCGTGCACATCTCCACCCCGCCATACCGTGCACATCTCCACCCCGCCATACCGTGCACATCTCCACCTCGCCATACCGTGCACATCTCCACCTCGCCATACCGTGCACATCTCCACCTCACCATACCGTGCACATCTCCACCCCGCCATACCGTGCACATCTCCACCTCACCATACCGTGCACATCTCCACCTCACCATACCGTGCACATCTCCACCTCACCATACCGTGCACATCTCCACCTCACCATACCGTGCACATCTCCACCTCACCATACCGTGCACATCTCCACCCCCCCATACCGCGCACATCTCCACCTCACCATACCGTGCACATCTCCACACCATACCGTGCACATCTCCACCCCGCCATACCGTGCACATCTCCACCTCACCATACCGTGCACATCTCCACCCCCCCATACCGTGCACATCTCCACCTCACCATACCGTGCACATCTCCACCTCACCATACCGTGCACATCTCCACCTCACCATACCGTGCACATCTCCACCCCGCCATACTGGGCACATCTCCACCTCACCATACCGTGCACATCTCCACCCCGCCATACCGTGCACACCTCCACCCCCCCCATACCGCGCACACCTCCACCCCCCCATACCGCGCACATCTCCACCCCCCCATACCGCGCACATCTCCACCCCCCCATACCGCGCACATCTCCACCTCACCATACCGTGCACATCTCCACCTCACCATACCGTGCACATCTCCACCTCGCCATACCGTACACATCTCCACCTCACCATACCGTGCACATCTCCACCTCACCATACCGTGCACATCTCCACCCCGCCATACCGTACACATCTCCACCTCACCATACCGTGCACATCTCCACCCCGCCATACCGTACACATCTCCACCTCACCATACCGTGCACATCTCCAGCTCACCATACCGTGCACATCTCCACCTCGCCAGACTGTGCACATCTCCACCCCGCCATACCGTACACATCTCCACCTCACCATACCGTGCACATCTCCAGCCCTTTACCTTCTGTATCACCCATTAGTTTGTAGTATGTAAGCTCATCGGAGCCCCGCACCCTTACTGTCTTTGTCAATTGATTACTACATGTAAACGAGGTCTTGTTTCTGTTCCCCTGTCTTGTAAGCGCTGCAGCATATGTTGGCGCTATATAAAAAAAGATTATTATTAACGCCACATATATGCCAACCAATATATAAAACTAATGCCAACTACCATGTAAATCAATGTCCAACCACTATTTATAGGTGGCATTAGAGATACTGTTTTTTTCTTCCTGGAGGAGAGCTCATTTGCATATATTGGTTGTTTGTATCAGGTGACTAAACCAACAAGCAAATTCTACTCCATTGCTCAAGAGTGGCCAAAACTCTCCAGCATGTGATCTACTTTTGAGTTGTGTAATCTAACAGAGGATCAGGCATGGGGAAGGCCATAAGGGTCAAGGTTGCTTAAGGGGTACCACAGATAGCCTGGCACCAAAGGCATGTAACTAACAAGGGTCTTCTAAGTAATTATATAGCAGTTTTATTTAGGCATTGCATGGCACTTGTACAAAGCTGACATGTGGTCACTGTATGGTGGCGGTTCTAGTGAAGCGCTATAGAGTGCATGATTTTTGCAATGTATGGCGGTGATCCTGTAAAGCATTGCTATTTTAGGCAACTGTATAGAAGTTTTATTTGGTCAATACATGGCAGTGTTATCTGGGCACCATGGTGGGTATTATTTGGCACTATACTGTATGACCATGCCCCATATAGAAGGGAGTGCTAATGAAAAGTTCATTACACAATGTAAAGCCAACCTGGGATAGCTACATGTAGCATGCAGAGGAAGCTCATAAAAATATTTTGCATGCCCCTTTTTTAGATGTCTGAGGATCCTATAATAGTGCACCAGTTAGTTACTACACAGCTAATGCCATGCTCATACATGATTGCCCCGCTGCTCACGGGTACCTTGCTCAGGCTACAGTCATACCGGCTGTCATCACTGTTCAAGTACTGCCAAGTGGCCTAACGTCAAGATCTACCGATTCCTCCCTGAAGTCTGGAGAGCACTATTCGGCTACCAGTGATGCTGCCGTAGGTTCCTTCTTCTCACTGACCTCTTGTACATTGCAGTGAAGTAGTAATGTCTTCAGGTGTATAAAGTTTGTTGTATAATTGCTCTACCTGCCCCAAAACACTTCCAGCCTCACATACACAACTAGCAATTTTGAAATCTCTTATTTAGGAGTGCGTCAGACGACACACCCTTGGATTGAAAACACAAACGCCCTTTTCTACCGGCTCGTTATATTAACATGTCCTGGGCATACCTTATGTCTTTGCCAAATAAGCAGTTTATTAGAACTTGGATTAACGTTCGGTTGAGGTTGACAGGCTTGGGTAGTTCATGGGTGCTAAAGAAACCCTCTGGGTGTGCCTTGTGGTATGCCTTGTGCAGGGGCCTGAGGGGGCAGAGTATGGCATAGGGATTCTCCCTTTGGTGTTATTTGAATCTCTGTGGCTTGTCTTGCACTAGGTGCAACATACTTGCCAAGCCTACGGGAATGTCCAGGAAGCTCCTGGAAAAGCTGACAGATATCAAACAACTGTATAAGAGAAAGAAAAGAAGCATTACCCACTTTGTAGCCATGGAAGCTCATGACCTTGTTTGGCACTTAAAGAGTGATCTGGATTATGGTTTTCTCCAGCAGGTTTCGGGGTATTTTATAGCTTCCAAATTGTATAGTGTGCACACATCATCGACCAGATCAGACACAAGCTATCAGTCTCATATCCAAAATGGCTCTCTGGGCAGAAACACCCAGACAGCCCCTTTTATTGTAAAGCATAACACCTGCCCTTTAATGGGCGTGCAACAGATTACATCAGTAACATATAGGATTCTCATTTGTCGGATCATATAGAATCCCCCCTCCTTCCTGCCCACCTTCTCTCAACTCCAATGTATAAGCAAGTATTTGTCTTACAAACATGTGCTCAAACCTGAAACTGAAAGTAAGTATCTCTTTGTTGAAGAAGATTCTGTGTGTGGGGGATGGGGAAGGACTGGGAAAACACTCAAGATGAACACAAGCAATAACATATAACACTGTGATTTAACTCTTTCCTTATGCAGCAGAGTTCCACATTAGGCTGAAGTCACAAAACACATATCTTTTCACCATTGTCCAGCAATTACTATAATGAAATTATGCAGTCATTAGCCTCCAAGAGTTAAAGTCACTACAGCTGCGTAATACCTCTAGTTTAGTACAAATCAATAGACATTTTACACTGACTAATCATCATGTCTATCACAAAGAGGACCTGTCAAGCCCTCAGGTCAGCGGGGTTAATGGCATACATTTGCAGCTATAGCTCCACTGACTTAAATATAGCTAGTCTTTTGTATATATTCCTCCATCCTCCTGCACTGACCTGGACTAGCTTCTGCAGCCAGTAAAGGTGCAGAGGCCCATTGAGCCTGGGGGAAGCTGCTCAGGGGTAGGATCAATGTAATACATGTTGTTTGAAAATAATTGTATGCACGTCTTAAAGACATGGATACTATTGACTATAATAGCCGTGCCTTTCCTGCGCCTTCTCTATCACGCAGGCAATGTCATCTTCCAACCTGAATTGTTCTCCACAATCCTGTCTAGAAGAGGTCAAGGTAAAGGTTAGTCTTAACGGTTTTTGGCGAAAACCGTGGGAAAATCGAATTTACCATGATCCCTGTTCCTGAGATCAGTGTGCAGCCAATCAGCTCCTAGAACATCTTACTGATGTCACCAAATGTGTTCTGTATCTTTCATAGGAGCAGCAGTTTCATAAGACACCTGTATCACATGACCTAGCCATATATAACACTAGCTGATATACCCGGCTTCGCTCGAGTTAATTTGGTACTGGTGTTTATCTGGTGTTCACACGGAAATCTTATGAAGTCGTGGTTACTTTAGAGATACCGGAAAAACATATGTTCACCATTTTGCATAATTCTCTGCGTTACCCAGGAAACACCACGTGGAGGTAACCATGCGACATTTCCTTCATATAAAATGACATCAGGAAGTGAGAGAATTAGATTACGTACATAAAATTTGGACACTAATTCTTTTGCGCTTAGAATTGAATAATCGAGTTGGGACCTATGAACTTTTCCTATTTGTGACATAATCAATGCTCGTGCCAAATTTCCTAATTCTATGACAGCGGAAAGTGAGAAAATTAGATTCCGTACGTAAAATTTTGGACGCTAACTCTTTTGCGCATAGAATTGAATAATGGAGTTGGGACCCATTAGCGTTTCCTATTTATGACATAATCAATGCTCGTGCCAAATTTCCTGTTTCTATGACATCGGGAAGTGAGAAAATTAGATTCCGTACGTAAAATTTGGACGCCAATTTTTTTGTGCATAGAATTGAATAATGGAGTTGGGACCCATTAGCTTTTCCTATTTATGACATAATCAATGCTCGTGCCAAATCTCCCGTTTCTATGACACCGGAAAGTAAAAAAATTACATTCCGCACGTAAAATTTCGACGCCAATTCTTTTGCGCTAGAATTAAATAATCGAGTTGGGACCCATTAGCTTTTCCTATTTATGACATAATCAATGCTCGTGCCAAATTTCCTGTTTCTATGACATCGGGAAGTGAGAAAATTAGATTCCGTACGTAAAATTTGGACGCTAATTCTTTTGCGCATAGAATTGAATAATCGTGTTGGGTCCCATTAACTTTTCCCATTTATGACATAATCAATGCTCGGGCCAAATTTTAAGTTTCTATGACATTGGAAAGTGACAGATTTAGATTACGTACGTAAAACTTCGATGCCAATTCTTTTGCGCTAGAATTGAATAATCGAGTTGGGACCCGATTACTTTTCCTATTTTGGAAATAATCTATGCGTGTGCGAAATTTCATGTTTCTATGACATCGGGAAGTTGGAGAACTTTTGGCGAGTCAGTGAGTCAGTGAGGGCTTTCGTCTTTTCTATATACATACTAGCTGATATACCCGGCTTCGCCCGAGTTAATTTGGTACTGGTGTTTATCTGGTGTTCACACGGAAAATCTTATGAAGTCGTGGTTACTTTAGAGATACTGAGGAAAAAAAATATGTTCACCATTTTGCATAGTTCTCTGCATTACCCAGGAAACACCACGTGGAGGTAACCATGCGACGTTTCCTTCATATAAAATGACATCAGGAAGTGAGAGAATTAGATTACATACGTAAAATGTGGACACTAATTCTTTTGCGCTTAGAATTGAATAATCGAGTTGGGACCCATTAACTTTTCCTATTTATGACATAGTCAATGCTCGTGCCAAATTTCCCGTTTCTATGACACCGGAAAGTGAAAAAATTACATTCCGCACGTAAAATTTTGACGCCAATTCTTTTGCGCTAGAATTGAATAATCGAGATGGGACTAGAGATGAGCGAACGTACTCGTCCGAGCTTGATACTCGTTCGAGTATTAGCGTTTTCGAGATGCTCGTTACTAGAGGCGAGCACCACGCGATGTTCGAGTTACTTTCACTTTCATCTCTGAGACGTTAGCGCGCTTTTCTGGCCAATACAAAGACAGGGAAGGCATTACAACTTCCCCCTGCGACGTTCAAGCCCTATACCACCCCCCTGCTGTGAGTGGCTGGCGAGATCAGGTGTCACCCGAGTATATAAATCGGCCCCTCCCGCGGCTCGCCACAGATGCGTTCTGACAGAGATCAGGGAAAGTGCTGCTGGTGCCGGAGCTGCTATAGGGAGAGTGTTAGGAGTGATTTTAGGCTTCAAGAACCCCAACGGTCCTTCTTAGGGCCACATCTGACCGTGTGCAGTACTGTGGAGGCTGCTTTTTGCAGTGTTGCACATTTTTTTTTTTTGTATATCGGCCGTGCAGAGCATTGCGCCCTGCAGTAATTATACATACTCCAGGGCCAGAAGCGCTTAGGCAGGGACAGAAGACATATATTTATTGAATATAGGCAGTGGGCTTTTCCAAAAACATTTGGGAAAAAAAATCTATTTGGGCTGCCTGTGACTGTCCGCAGTGTTCTGGGTCTGTGCTGGGTGTAGTTGTCCTCCTAATTCATACGCAGCCAGCTAAGTGTTACAGCAGGCTTGCGCAAAATTATTTCCTGGCGTTCGGTAAGCGAAGTCAGTCTCCAACCACAGGCCAATAAGCGGCACATTTAATTACAGCGTTCTGTTTCTGCACTACTGGTAATACAGCATGCTGAGGGGTAGGGGTAGGCCTAGAGGACGTGGACGCGGGCGAGGACGCGGAGGCCCAAGTCAGGGTGTGGGCACAGGCCGAGACAGTGTGGTGGCCAGGGGTAGAGGCAGGGCCAGACCGAATAATCCACCAACTGTTTCCCAAAGCGCCCCCTCGCGCCATGCCACCCTGCACAGGTCAAGGTGCTCTACGTTGTGGCACTTTTTCACAGAGACGCCTGACGACCAACGAACAGTGGTGTGCAACCTTTGTCGCGCCAAGATCAGCTGGGGAGGCACCACCAACAGCATGTGCAGGCATATGATGGCCAAGCACCCCACAAGGTGGGACGAAGGCTGTTCACCGCCTCCGGTTTGCACCACTGCCTCTCCCCTGTGCCCCAACCTGCCACTGAGATCCAACCCCCCTCTGAGGACACAGGCACTACCGTCTCCTGGCCTGCACCCACACCCTCACCTCCGCTGTCCTCGGCCCCATCCAGCAATGTCTCTCAGCGCAGCGTCCAGGCGTCGCTAGCGCCACTGTTTGAGCGCAAGTACGCCGCCACGCACCCGCACGCTCAAGCGTTAAGCGTGCACATAGCCAAATTGATCAGCCTGGAGATGCTGCCGTATAGGGTTGTGGAAACGGAGGCTTTCAAAAGCATGATGGCGGCGGCGGCCCCGCGCTACTCGGTTCCCAGTTGCCACTACTTTTCCCGATGTGCCGTCCCAGCCCTGCACGACCACGTCTCCCGCAACATTGTACGCGCCCTCACCAACGCGGTTACTGCCAAGGTCCACTTAACAACAGACACGTGGACAAGCACAGGCGGGCAGGGCCACTATATCTCCCTGACGGCACATTGGGTGAATTTAGTGGAGGCTGGGACAGAGTCAGAGCCTGGGACCGCTCATGTCCTACCCACCCCCAGAATTGCGGGCCCCAGCTCGGTGCTGGTATCTGCGGCGGTGTATGCCACCTCCACTAAACCACCCTCCTCCTCCTCCTACGCAACCTCTGTCTCGCAATCAAGATGTGTCAGCAGCAGCACGTCACCAGCAGTCGGTGTCGCGCGCCACGGCAGCACAGTGGTGGGCAAGCGTCAGCAGGCCGTGCTGAAACTACTCAGCTTAGGAGAGAAGAGGCAGACGGCCCACGAACTGCTGCAGGGTCTGACAGAGCAGACCGACCGCTGGCTTGCGCCGCTGAGCCTCCAACCGGGCATAGTCGTGTGTGATAACGGCCGTAACCTGGTGGAGGCTCTGCAGCTCGGCAGCCTCACGCACGTGCCATGCCTGGCCCATGCCTTTAATTTGGTGGTTCAGCGCTTTCTGAAAAGCTACCCAAACTTGTCATACCTGCTCGGACGCTGCCACCCTGCGGACCCTGCAACATCGGTTTAATCTGCCAGTGCACCGATTGCTGTGCGACGTGCCCACACGGTGGAACTCTACGCTCCACATGTTAGCCAGGCTCTATGAGCAGCGTAGAGCTATTGTGGAATACCAACTCCAACATGGGCGGCATAGTGGGAGTCAGCCTCCTCAATTCTTTACAGAAGAGTGGGCCTGGTTGGCAGACATCTGCCAGGTCCTTGGAAACAGAGGCAGGGGAAGACAGTATGTTGCTGGATAGTCAGAGCACCCTCATGTCTATATCTCAGCGCGTTGAGGAGGAGGAGGGGGAGGAGCATGATGAGGAGGGGGAAGAGACAGCTTGGCCCACTGCTGAGGGTACACATGCTGCGTGCCTGTCATCCTTTCAGCGTGTATGGCCAGAGGAGGAGGAGGATCCTGAAAGTGATCTTCCTAGTGAGGACAGCCATGTGTTGCATACAGGTACCCTGGCACACATGGCTGACTTCATGTTAGGATGCCTTTCTCGTGACCCTCGCGTTACACGCATTCTGGCCACTACGGATTACTGGGTGTACACACTGCTCGACCCACGGTATAAGGAGAGCCTTTCCACTCTCATTCCCGAAGAGGAAAGGGGTTCGAGAATGATGCTATACCACAGGGCGCTGGTGGACAAACTGATGGTAAACTTCCCATCCGACAGCGCTAGTGGCAGAAGGCGCAGTTCCGAGGGCCAGGTAGCAGGGGAGGCGCAGAGATCAGGCAGCATGTACAGCGCAGGGAGGGGAACATTCTCCAAGGCCTTTGCCAGCTTTCTGGCTCCCAAGCAAGACTATCACCGCTCCCCAGTCAAGGCTGAGTTGGCGGGAGCACTGTAAAAGGATGGTGAGGGAGTACGTAGCCGATCGCACGACCGTCCTCTGTGACGCCTCTGCCCCCTACAACTACTGGGTGTCGAAGCTGGACACATTGCCTGAACTCGCGCTGTATGCCCTGGAGGTGCTTGCTTGTCCTGCGGCTAGCGTCTTGTCAGAGAGGGTGTTTAGTGCGGCTGGGGGAATCATCACGGATAAGCGTACCCGCCTGTCAACCGACAGTGCCGACAGGCTAACACTCATCAAGATGAACAAAGCCTGGATTTCCCCAGACTTCTCTCCTCCACCAGCGGACAGCAGCGATACCTAAACAATACGTAGGCTGCACCCGCGGATGGAAGCATCGTTCTCTATCACCATCAAAAACGGGGACCTTTTTGCTTCATCAATCTGTGTATAATATTCCTCCTCCTCCTCCTCCTCCTCCTCCTCCTCCTCCTGAAACCTCACGTAATCACACCGAACGGGCAATTTTTCTTAGGCCCACAAGGCTCAGTCATATAATTTTTGTAAACAATTTTTATACGTTTCAATGCTCATTAAAGCGTTGAAACTTTCACCTCAACCAATTTTTATTTTAACTGGGCTTCCTCCAGGCCTAGTTACCAATTAAGCCACATTAACCAAAGCGATTAATGGGTTTCACCTGCCCTCTTGGTTGAGCATGGGCAATTTTTCTCAGGTACATTAGTACTGTTGGTACACCAATTTTTGGGGGCCCTCGCCTACAGTGTAATCCAATTAATTTTTGCCCACCTGCATTACAGCTGACGTTACATCCGCTGTGTTGGGCACTGCAATGGGATATATTTATGTACCGCCGGTGGCTTCCAGGGAGCCACCCATGCCGTGGGTCCACACGGAGTTGTAACTGCATGTGTCCACTTCTAAAGAACCCCAGTCTGACTGGGGCATGCAGTGTGGGCCGAAGCCCACCTGCATTAAGCACGACATTACCTCAGCTGTGATGGGCACTGCAATGGGATACATTAATGTACAGCCGGTGGGTTCCAGGGAGCCACCCTTACTGTGGGTGCACACGGAATTCCCATTGCGGAGTTGTACCTGCCTGTGACTATTAATAAAAAAAACGCAGTCTGACGCATGCAGACACCTTGACAGAATGAATAGTGTGTGGCACATAGGTTCCCTATTGCTATGCCCATGTGTGCAGCTCCTGATGGCGGTGGCACAGGATTGGATTTATCATTGCTTCTGTACAGCATTGTGGGATATCGCCCCGCCCCTTTTAAAGAGGGTCACTGCCTGGCTGTGCCAACCCTCTGCAGTGTGTGCCTGCGGTTCCTCCTCATGGCAGACGCACTTATAAATAGATAGATAAATATAAATAAATAGGCAGTATTATAATAGTTCTATTCTTGTACATAGGGACAGTATTATAGAAGTTCTATTCTTGTACATAGGGGGCAGTATTATAGTAGTTATATTCTTGTACCTAGGGGGCAGTATTATAGTAGTTATATTCTTGTACATAGGAGGCAGTATTATAGTAGTTATATTCTTGTACATAGGGGGCAGTATTATAGTAGTTATATTCTTGTACATAGGGGGCAGTATTATATTAGTTATATTCTTGTACATAGGGGACAGTATTATAGAAGTTGTATCCTTGCACATAGGGGGCAATATTATAGTAGTTATATTCTTGTACATGGGAGGCAGTATTATAGTAGTTATACTCTTGTACATAGGGGCAGTATTATAGTAGTTATATTCTTGTACATAGGGGGCAGTATTATAGTAGTTATATTCTTGTACATAGGACGCAGTATTATAGGAGTTATATTCTTGTACATAGGGGGCAGTATTATAGTAGTTATATTCTTGTACATAGGAGCAGTATTATAGTAGTTATATTCTTGTACATAGGGGGCAGTATTATAGTAGTTATATTCTTGTACATAGGGGGCAGTATTATAGTAGTTATATTCTTGTACATAGGAGCAGTATTATAGTAGTTATATTCTTGTACATAGGGGGCAGTATTATAGTAGTTATATTCTTGTACATAGGAGCAGTATTATAGTAGTTATATTCTTGTACATAGGAGTCAGAATTATAATAGTTATATTCTTGTACATAGGGGCAGTTTTATAGAAGTTACATTCTTGTACATAGGGGCAGTATTATAGCAGTTATATTCTTGTATATAGGAACAGTATTATAATAGTTAAATTCTTGCACATAGGGGGCAGTATTATAGTAGTTATAATCTTGTACATAGGGGCAGTATTATAGCAGTTATATTCTTGTACATAGGGGCAGTATTATAGCAGTTATATTCTTGTACAGAGGAGCAGTATTATAGTAGTTAAATTCTTGTACATAGGAGGCAATATTATAGTACTTATTTTCTTGTACAATGAAGGCAGTATTGCAGTAGTTTTTATCTTGTACATAGGGGTCAGTATTATTGTAGTTATATTCCTGTACATAGGGGGCAGTATTTAGGTAGTTATATTCTTGTACATAGGGGACACTATTATAGTAGTTATATTCTTGTACATAAGGGACAGTATTATAGTAGTTATATTCTTGTACATAGGAGCAGTATTATAGCAGTTATATTCTTATACACAGGGGTACAGTATTATAGTAGTTATATTCCTGTACATAGGAGCAGTATTACAGTAGTGATATTATTGTACAAAGGGTGCAGTATTATAGTAGTTATATTCTTCTACATAGGAGGCAATATTATAGCAGTTATATTCTTGTACATAGGGGGCAGTATTATCGTAGTTATTTTCTTGTACATAGGGGACAGTATTACAGTAGTTATATTCTTGTACATAGAAGCAGTATTATAGTAGTTATATTCTTGTACATAGGGAGCAGTATTATAGTAGTTATATTCTTGTACATAGGAGCAGTATTATAGCAGTTATATTCTTGTACATAGGGGGTAGTATTATAGTAGTTATATTCTTGTACATAGAAGGCAGTATTATAGTAGTTGTATTCCTCGACATAGGAGGCAGTATTATAGTAGTTACATTCTTGTACATAGGGGACAGTATTACAGTAGTTATATTCTTGTGCTTAGGGGGCAGTATTATAGTAGTTATATTCCTGTACATAGGAGGCAGTATTATAGTAGTTGTATTCTCGTACATAGCGAACATTACTATAGCAGTTATATTCTTGTATATAGGGGGCAGTGTTATGGTAGTTATATTCTTGTACATAGGGGGCAGTATTATAGTAGTTGTATTCCTGTACATAGGAGGCAGTATTATAGTAGTTATATTTTTGTACATAGGGGACAGTATTACAGTAGTTATATTCTTGTGCTTAGCGGGCAGTATTATATTAGTTATATTCTTGTACATAGGAGGCAGTATTACAGTAGTTTGATTTTTGTACATAGGGGACAGTATTACAGTAGTTATATTCTTGTACATAGGGAACAATATTATAGTACTTATATTCTTTTACATAGGGGCAGTATTATAGCAGTTATAATCTTGTACAATAGAGCAGTATTATAGTAGTTCAATTCTTGCACATAGGGGGCAGTATTATAGTAGTTATATTCTTGTACGTAGGGGCAGTATTATAGTAGTTATATTCCTGTACATAGGAGGCAGTATTATAGTAGTTATATTCTTGTACATAGGGGCAGTATTATAGTTGTTATATTCTTGTATATAGGGGAGAGTATTACAGTAGTTATATTCTTGTACATAGGAGGCAGTATTATAGTAGTTATATTCTTGTACATAGAGGGCAGTATTATTGTTGTTGTATTCTGGTACATAGGAGGCAGTATTATAGTAGTTATATTCTTGTACATAGGGGGCAGTATTATAGTAGTTATATTCCTGTACATAGGAGGCAGTATTATAGTAGTTAAATTCTTGTATATAGGGGAGAGTATTACAGTAGTTATATTCTTGTACATAGGAGGCAGTATTACAGTAGTTATATTCTTGTTCATAGTGGGGCAGTATTACAGTAGCTATATTCTTGTACATAGGAGGCAGTATTATAGTAGTTATATTCTTGTACATAGTGGGGCAGTATTACAGTAGCTATATTCTTGTACACAGTGGGCAGTATTACAGTAGTTCTATTCTTGTACATAGGAGGCAGTATTCTAGCAGTTATGTTCTTGTACACAGGAGCATTATTATAGTAGTTACAATCTTGTACATAGGAGGCAGTATTATAGTACTTATATTCTTGTACATAGGAGGCAGTATTATAGTAGTTATATTCTTGTACATAGGAGGCAGTATTACAGTAGTTATGTTCTTGTGCTTAGGGGGCAGTATTATAGTAGTTATATTCCTGTGCATAGGAGGCAGTATTCTAGTACTTATATTCGAGTACATAGTGGGGCAGTATTACAGTAGCTACTGTATATTCTTGTACATAGAAGGCAGTATTATAGTAGTTATATTCTTGTACATAGTGGGGCAGTATTACAGTAGCTATATTCTTGTACATAGGAGGCAGTATTATAGCAGTTATATTCTTGTACATAGTGGGGCAGTATTACAGTAGCTATATTCTTGTACACAGGGGGCAGTATTACAGTAGTTCTATTCTTGTACATAGGAGGCAGTATTCTAGCAGTTATGTTCTTGTACACAGGAGCATTATTATAGTAGTTACATACTTGTACATAGGAGGCAGTATTATAGTACTTATATTCTTGTACATAGGAGGCAGTGTTATAGTAGTTATATTCCTGTACATAGGAGGCAGTATTATAGTAGTTATATTCTTGTACATAGGGGGCAGTATTATAGTAGTTATATTCTTGTATATAGGGACAGTATTACAGTAGTTATATTCTTGTACATAGGAGGCAGTATTCTAGTACTTATATTCGAGTACATAGTGGGGCAGTATTACAGTAGCTACTGTATATTCTTGTACATAGAAGGCAGTATTATAGTAGTTATATTCTTGTACATAGTGGGGCAGTATTACAGTAGCTATATTCTTGTACATAGGAGGCAGTATTATAGTAGTTATATTCTTGTACATAGTGGGGCAGTATTACAGTAGCTATATTCTTGTACACAGGGGGCAGTATTACAGTAGTTCTATTCTTGTACATAGGAGGCAGTATTCTAGCAGTTATGTTCTTGTACACAGGAGCATTATTATAGTAGTTACATACTTGTACATAGGAGGCAGTATTATAGTACTTATATTCTTGTACATAGGAGGCAGTGTTATAGTAGTTATATTCCTGTACATAGGAGGCCGTATTATAGTAGTTATATTCTTGTACATAGGGGGCAGTATTATAGTAGTTATATTCTTGTATATAGGGACAGTATTACAGTAGTTATATACTTGTACATAGGAGGCAGTATTCTAGTACTTATATTCGAGTACATAGTGGGGCAGTATGACAGTAGCTACTGTATATTCTTGTACATAGGAGGCAGTATTACAGTAGTTATATTCTTCTACATAGTAGGCAGTAATATAGTAGCTGCATTCCTGTACATAGGTGGCAGTATTATAGCAGTTATATTCTTGTACATAGGGGACAGTATTACAGTAGGTATATTCTTGTATATAGGCAGCAGTTATATATTAGTTGTATTCTTCTACATAGCGAACAGTATTATAGCAGTTATATTCTTGTACATAGGGGACAGTATTATAGTAGTTATATTCTTGTTCATAGGGGGCAGTATTACAGTAGTTTTATTCTTGTACATAGAGGGCAGTATTATATTAGTCTTTATCTTGTGCATTGGAGGCAGTGTTATAGTAGTTATATTTTTGTACATAGGGAGCAGTATTATAGTAGTTATATTCTTGTACATTGGAGACAGTATTATAGTAGCTATATTCTTGTACATAGGGGACAGTATTATAGTAGTTATATTCTTGTACATAGGGGGAGTATTATTGTAGTTATAGTCTTGTACATAGGGGGCAGTATTATAGTAGTTATATTCTTGTTCATAGGGGGCAGTATTACAGTAGTTTTATTCTTGTACATAGAGGGCAGTATTATATTAGTCTTTATCTTGTGCATTGGAGGCAGTGTTATAGTAGTTATATTTTTGTAACTAGGGAGCAGTATTATAGTAGTTATATTCTTGTACATAGGGGGCAGTATTATAGTAGTTATATTCTTGTACATAGGAGCAGTATTATAGTAATTGTATTCTTGTACATAGGCGACAGTATTATAGTAGTTATATTCTTGTACATAGGAGCAGTATTATAGTAGTTATATTCTTGTACATAGGGGACAGTATTATAGTAGTTATATTCTTGTACATAGGGGGAGTATTATTGTAGTTATATTCTTGTACATAGGGGGCAGCATTATAGTAGTTATATTCTTGTACATAGGGGGCAGTTTTATAGTATTTATATTCTTGTACATAGAGAACAGTATTATAGTGATTATATTCTTGTACATAAGAGGCAGTATTATAGTAGTTATATTCTTGTACATACGAGGCAGTATTATAGTAGTTATATTCCTGTACATAGGAGGCAGTATTATAGTAGTTATATTCTTGTACATAGGGAGCAGTATTATAGTATTTATATTCTTGTACATAGAGGGCAGAATTATAGTAGTTATATTATTGTACACAGGGGGCAGTATTATAGTAGTTATATTCTTGTACATAGGGGGCAGTATTATAGTAGTTATATTCTTGTACATAGGAGGTAGTATTATAGTAGTTATATTCTTGTACATGGGGACAGTATTATAGTAGTTATATTCTTGTACATAGGAGGCAGTATTATAGTAGTTATATTCTTGTACATAGGGGGCAGTATTATAGTAGTTATATTCTTGTACATAGGGGCAGTATTATAGTGGTTATATTCTTGTACATAGGGAGCAGTATTATAGTAGTTATATTCTAGTACACAGGGGGCAGTATTATAGTAGTTATATTCTTGTACATAGGGGGCAGTATTATAGTAGTTATATTCTTGTACATAGGGGCGGTATTATAGTACTTATATTCTTGTACATAGGAGGCAGTATTATAGTAGTTATATTCTTGTACATAGGAGGCAGTATTATAGTAGTTATATTCTTGTACATAGGGGGCAGTGTTATAGTAATTATATTCTTGTACATAGAAGGCAGTATTACAGTAATTTTTATCTTGTACATAGGAGGCATATGAAAATGGAATGTTCCTGTATATAAACAGTTATATGAGTAATGACGGTGCCTTCACAATACGCAGTGCATGTATTTTATTTCCCGGGTTATTAATCACACTATTGTTTTCCACTTAAAGGAAATCCTTTCTCCCAATCATGCAGATATGAATCAAAATATTGCACTATTTTTATGTCTTTTTTACTAGATTTGAAATGTTGTCTTGCTTTCAAATCTACAAATCTAAGTCAATGTTTTTTTGAGATCATAGACATGGGCGTTTCGCTTTCTTCTTATGTTAGTAGTCCTTTCAGTTCTGTATTTAAACATAGTTTCTCAAGCAATATATTTGTCCTTCCTCATGATCAGCACTTCATGGGGCTGCCAGTGGGTTTCCTTTTATCTCGTATTAACATTATTGACATTCAAAGAGATCTACTAACGTGAGTGACTATGGTGCTCCTGTAAGGAGTTGAAGAGCTCTGTGCTCTGGCCCCATAGATGTCTGCACACCGCTCCTCCCTCTCTCCTCTCACAGCATGAGTCTCACATAGAAATTCAGTCATAGAGACTGCAGCTGCCTCTCCCTCCTTACCTTCCTTTTACTTTTTTGTTTTTTTACTTACTAATGATGAGCTTTTTACTGACTGTGGAGCTCTGTGGGCTGGAAAGGGAGACTCCAAGATGCTGGAAGATGAGGAAGATAAGACTTTTCTCTAATAACCCCTATAACAACATTTCATGTGTGGGCTGCTTTAGGGTATGTATAGCCAGAGGTATAGTGTTCCTTGTAATGTGGTCAGAAAGAAGAGTATCACTTCCTGCCTCATTGGTGTTAGATGTTAATTTTAAAAAGAAGTAATAAATAATATTTGGGTCCAAGGATTTATACCTTTTATTAAACTGTCAGCCTGAAGACATATTCAACAGGTTAATGCATTTTTTTCAACATTTGTTGTCATGAGCAAAAGAAATATGTTCAAGGTTCTTAGTGAAAAGTTCCCATTCATATCACTGGTTTAGAAGCATTAACTTCTAATTCCATTGTTGACTAGGTAGGGGAGGTTTATATGTTCTCACCATCTAATATTAAAGGGGATGGAACCATGCAGAACTAGACCTCTTTTTGTAAAAGTCCCATAGCAGTTTAATGGGCTCACTCAATGGCATGTATACACAGGGGTCACTGTTAGTACTAAGTCCACTATGGGTGACACTATTACTATTGACCACTAACAGGGTCACTATTACCACTGGAGCTATTAAGAGGATCACTATTACTTTTGAGGCCATTAGTAGGACACTCACTATTGGGGCCACTATTGGAGGCACTGGTACTCTGACAAATCTCAATGGTTTAGATATTTGTTAGGTATCTTGCGTATTAGTGCTTTCAGTTTTGCTTGTGGTGGTGGTGGTGGGGCACATTTCACCTCAGGCAGCATAAAAGTTTGGGGCACCCCTATGAATGCATTTTTTATTCAATATTTTGCCTTGAGAAATTCCAGACCTGTCAGTTTTTTGAGGGTTCTATCATTATGGCAGTTTGGTCCTTAAAAGAGTATATCCATCTTGGTAGGTGTGGGTCTCATCTCTGGGCCTGGCACCTATCTTGAATTGTGGCCTCCACACCAACTCAGCTGATGATGTACCCAAAATCCTGTTCGAAAAATAGACTAAATTTTAGAACACGCACATAGCTGTAGTGGGCTGCTGAGTGTATATTCAAAAAATCCTGGGACATGAACACTCAGCAGAGTCTTACCGGCACGTTGACTGCAGAACGGCGAACTGGATCTCAGAAACTGTGGACATAACTGAGCAACAGACATAAAACACTGACTGACAAACTTTTAAACAAGCACCAAGCATACCCGCACACATAGCCAGATGTAATTGCTATAAGTACAAGGAATTAGTTCATGGATTGGCAAAGTCACTTAAGCTGTGAGCCCAACTTCAAGGGTCCTCGTTGTTTCACAGTCCCTACTCTAACAAAACAACTAACCCTAGGATACCTGCCTGCAAGTAGGGCGATCGCCCTGATAAGGGCGTCCCTGTCCTGGAACTATGGGACCTAACTAGCCATAGATCAGAGGTTCCCAAAGGGGTCTATATGGACCCCCAGGGGTCAATTTTGACCTGCTTGGGGTTAATATCAGTGAGGAAAAAATTTGGGGGTGCGCGAGATGTAAATGGGGGTCCATGTGAACGGACCCCATTTAGGCAGGTCATCAGTAACATTTAGGCATTCTGTAAATGACGCAATCCACCTTCCACAGATTACATAATACTTATAATAGACATAGAAAATACTTAACTCTTTGATATTTCATAACATTTTTATGTAGAGTTCATGCAAAACTTCTTGGGCTTTGGCAAAAGACAAAACAGACCTGCGCAGCCGCTAATGTAGCTATAAAGTTACTACTGCGCATTGTTTTCACGCAATGAAGTTTTTCGCGAACTATACCCATCTGCTTTGTGGTGTGCTATGTTCATCTGCAAGGTTTTACAAGTTTTCACACTGGCATACGTTTCTAATTTTACAATTGTCCATTCTACAAAAAAAAAAATTATCTAAGTGAGCAGCGCCGTGTCAGCTGGGAAAAGCACATTTGACTTTAATAAGTTAAGAAAAATTCAATATTAGGCAGGTTAAATGGTTGACTCCCCTTGGGGGGAGACCTTCGCTGTCTCGCATACAGGAAAAATTTGGGAGCTTTTTTTGAAATTAGAAGCTCATAAGATCTTTCAATGTTGAGAAAAAATAACGGAAGATCAGGACATAAGGCAAAAAATTTTGCAAGGTTGGTTAAAGGTTAAGAAATGTATAGTGGGGGAGACTTGGAGGGAATCTTTCTTTAAGATAATGCATAATGTAGTCTATGCTTTCAACCTGCCGGCCACCAGTGTCCTCCAGAATGTATCACACATTGCTCAAAGTATAAAACCCCAGCAACAGATCTTGCACATGGACTATGGTTTTGTGATCGCTCACAAGAGTTTGGGGACTGTATTCTATAGTATATCAATACACATTGGAAGGTGGAACTCCAGAGGAACATCCAGACCCTGGTATTCTACACAGAGGCTCCGCTTCCCCAAAATACAAACAACATATCACCATTTATACACATAGTGCTACATATAACAAAAAGGGCACTTTTCTCAAATTGGCTTAAAGATACAATCCGAGTAATGGAGGAAACTATTACACAACTCAAAGGTTTGATGGGATTTGATTGCATAGAGGCGGAAAGACACAGAGAAGGAGGAACAAAAAGATTCTTCGGGAAATGGAACATTTTCTTGATCTAGATCTAGATATTAGACAGTGAGGGGGATCAATGAGTGGAACAGGTTGCCACGGGAGGTGGGGAGTTCTCCTTCAATGGAAATCTCCAGAGGCGGACAGACATATCCTCACAAGGAAAGACTAGAAGCAATGGGATGAAACTGAAAGGCAGGAGACACAGATTAACTCAATACAGGATCACTAAATCATCCTACACAGATATTTGTCCAGCCTCTGTTTAAACACTTCCATTAAAGGAAGTTCTCCTCTCAGCCTTCTCTTCTGCAAGCTAAACATTCCCATATCCTTTAACCGTTCCTCATAGGACATGATTTGCAGACCTCTCACCATCTTGGTAACTCTTCTCTGAACTTGCTCCAGTTAGTCTATGTCTTTTTTAAAGTGGGGTGCCCAGAACTGGACCCAGTATTCCAGATGAGGTCTGACTAAGAAAGAGTAGAGGGGGATAATGACCTCATGTGATCTAGACTCTATGCTTCTCTTAATACATCCCAGCATTGTGTTTGCCTTTTTGACTGCTGCATCACATTGTTGACTCATGTTCAGTCTATGATCTATTAGTACACCCAGTCTTTTTCACACGTGCTGCTGCTTAGCCCAATTCCTCCCATTCTGTATGTGCTTTTTTCATTTATCTTGCCCAGATGTAGGACTTTGCATTTCTCCTTGTTAAATACCATTATGTTAGTCGCCGACCACTGTGCAAGCTTTTCTTAATCTTTTTGAATCCTCTCTATCTCTCTTCTCTAGTGTTAGCTATCCCTCCTTGCTTTGTGTCATTGGTAAATTTGATCAGTTTTTCATCAATTTTCTCCTCCAGATCATTTATAAAAATGTTGAAGAACACTGGGCCTAGGACAGAGCCTTGTGGTCCTCAACTTGATACATTCTTCCACTTGGATGTGCAGCCATTTATGACCACTCTTTGAGTACGATTACTCAGCCAGTTGTGAATCCACCTAACAGTTTCCTTGTCAATCCCATGTTTGGTCATTTTTTTCAATAAGTATGGTATGAGATACTTTGTCAAATGCTTTACTAAAGTCAAGATATACTATATCCACCGCATTTCCCTGATCAACCCAGTCGGTGATTCTGTCATAGAAGGAAATTAGATTAGTCTGGCATGACGTGTTTGTTACAAACCGATGCTGGCTCTGGTTTATTACTCCAGTCTCATCTAAGTACTTGCATACATGCTGTTTAATAATTTGTTCAAAGATCTTTCCTGGTATAAAAGTCAGGCTCACAGGCTTGTAGTTTCCTGGATCCACCTTCTTCCTTTTTTTTGAAGATAGGGACAACATTTGCCCTTTTCCAATCTTTTGGGACTTCTCCTGTTCTCCAGGAATTCTTACAGATTCTGGCGACTGGTTCAGCAATTACCTTCACTGCTTCCTTTAGTATCCTGGGATGTATTTCATCTGGACCTTGAGACTTGGATTCATGTAAGTTAGCTAAGTCATCTCTCTGCTTACATATAGCCTGCATTCTTTTATTCCCCCAATAGCACAGGGAAGATCAGCTGATGTTACATCTACTTTCTGAGAGAAAACACATACAAAATAGGAATTAAAAAGTTTGGTCTTCTCAACATCATTCTTAACCAATTCACCATTTTCATCTTGTAAACATCTAATAGCACATTTGACTTTTCTTTTGCTTTTGACCCTAAAAATCCTTTTTTATTGCTTTTAGCCTGTGTTGCAAGCCTCAATTCATTATTAGCATTAGCTTTTCTGACACTTGCCCTACAGGTGGTGAGTTCTTCTTCAATGGAAGTGTTCAAACAAAGGCTGGACAAATATCTGTCTGGGATGATTTAGTGAATCCTGCACTGAGCAGGGGGTAGGACCCGATGACCCTGGAGGTCCCTTCCAACTCTACCATTCTATGATTGGTTGTGTAGTCATGTGACAACCATCTCCCATGTTCTTCATATGTCTGGGCTGTGGGGAAAGCAAGCAAGATGGAAGCCTTTTCTAACAAATAAGAACATCCTTGTTCTTACTAAAACCTCCATCCCATCTGCAGAAGTCTGTGGAGAACGTGTTCTGTCTGATGAGACCAAGGGAGAACTTGTTGGCCAGAATTCAAAAAGGGATGTTTGGTGTAAAGCCAACACTGCCATCACCAGAAGACCCCTAGACCCGCACTGACGATGGTGGGGGCATAATTATGCGGGGGCTGTTCCACTGATGGAACTGGGGCTTTATTCAAAGTAGAGGAAATTATGAACAGTCCCAAATATCAGTCCATTCTGGCCAAAACCTTCAGGCCTCGGCTGAAAAGCTGAAGATGAACTTCACCTTTCAGCACGACAACAACCCAAATCAGAATTCCAAATCAACAAAAGAATGGCTTCACCAGTAGATTACTGCTTTGGAATGGTGCAGGCAGAGCCTAGATCTGAATCCCATTGAAGATCCTTGAGTTGACCTGAAGAGGGCGCTACACACAATATGTCCTCCCAATCTGACAAATTTGAAGTGCTTTGACAAGGAAGAGTGGGCAGAGATTGCCAAGTAAAGATGTGCCACGCTGATAGACACCAACCCAAAAACACTGAATGCTGACATAAAGTCAAAGTGTCCATCCACAAAGTATTAGTTTTAGGGTGTGGATATTTATGCAACACAATATTTTAGTTTTTTTCCACGCTAAGAGATTTCATTTTGCTTTCCAATGGAATCGTACAGATAGCGGGTCACACTGAAGGTGGAAATAAATCTGAAATGAGTCAACTTTGTCAGATATTTTAACATGACAAAGAACTAGCATTTTATCAGGGGTGCAGACTCCTTCTATACGCTGTACACAGCCACGGCTATAGCCGCCCGAAGGTTCCCAGTGAGCATGCTCACCTCTATAGTGGCAACATTTGGCAATATTTGGCACATGCAGTGAATTGGGCACATGTTTGGCGCATTTTACTGTTTATCACCATAACAACAATTTAACCCATTAGAGTCGCCCCCTACAGGTACATGGCTGTTCCCATCACTCTCCTATACAGCAGCCTTTGACAAATGATGGCTCATATCAATAACTAAGCTGGCCCCTTCTCTGTCATGGCGGATGCAGCGGTAGAGAAGGGGGCCGGATTAGTTATTAAAATGACCTGAAGTTGATCCATGGAAACACCTGCTGATGTCATGTAGAATGAGCGCCGATCATAGAGATCAGCAGTCATCTATCTGGCCTTTCACATAAGCCGATATGGCCGACGGACCATTGCCCATCGCCCAACCATTCCTACGCTGCCTCACAGGGAAAACCCTGAGCATGTAGATCTTGTTGCAGCGCTGTGCAGTATCAGCGGAAGGCCGCCCTCAGCAGACGTTCACCATTACGATTATGTGACACTTTAAGGACCGTGCTAATCATGACATAACGTTCCTATTATCCAATGGGACCGCTCAGACAGCCGCTCGTTCTCAGTGCTTTCCCGCGCTGCGACTTTCATGCGATGTCTGTTCTATCTTTGCCTATTTAGTGCGCCTCATCAATGATTAGACATGCTACACTCCACTGTCAGCCGCAGCTCCCTGTGGCCAAAAGCGGAAGTAAAATTGCGGCGCTTACCGCAGCGCATGAGTGAGGGAGGCCTTAGGCCACTGTCACACAGATGCTTGTACAAGTGATGCGCTTTCAGCACAGTTATAGCTGCAGCCAAACAAGCTGATAATGCCAGAACGGAAAAAAAGGCAGCTGAAAACCCGGTGACCACATTTATTTTAATGCGCAAAGCATCACGTTTTAAAAGCAGGGGTCAGAAATGCTATCTTTTGTCCTTAGGGAGATTCCTAGACGGTGAGGGAGGAGACGCAAAAGGCAATTCATGCTCCTCTGGGTAATATGCAAATAAGGGAGATGGAATAATACCTCTGCAGCGCCACCTATTGGAAGGCAGCATTGCTTCAAGCCAAAGTTAGACTCCTTATACAAGCCTTGCAACAACGACTGGCAATTAAAAGCAAAGCCAGACTCCATGCACAGACAGCTGCTTCGGGGTGTTTGCCCTTCATCAATGTACAGGAGGAGTCTGGCTTTGCTAGTGAGAGTTCACACGAAAAAAGTACCCAGACAGCGCCTCAGGATCGTCATTCAGTCGAACGAAATTGTGCAATTCTAATCCTCCAAAGGGGGAGAGCTGCGGAAATATTTGGGGTCTCTCATAAGAGAGTAGTTGCAAAAGAATCAATAGAAAATAACTATTAGCACAAAAAACTTTCTGCGCTCAAGGAATTGTAAGTTTGGACAACTGGCAGTTGTCAAAATAAAAGACAGGAGGGGGGAATGATGACAATAAGCCCCCTCCTTGAAGTAATGTCTCCTCAATGTCCAAGCAAACGTCACGTACCAAGCATATAAGTAAGACGGTATCACCTTTATTCCAATGTGCCATAAATATGGGCAACGCGTTTCTGTGCTGACAGGCACCTTTCTTGAGCGCAGAAAGTTTTTTGTGCTAATAGTTATTTTCGATTGCTAGTGAGAGGCCTGGGATGGGGGTCAGAAACGCTACCCTATCTCCTTAGGGGGAGCACCTAGACGGTGAGTGAGGGACTCAAAAGGCAGAAACGCGTGAAAACAGAACAGACAGCGCCTGAAAAATGCAGCGTTAAAAAGACAAAACTGAGCCGCCCCATTGAGATCGATGGCAGCGTATGACAGCATTCAGCGTGCGCCGAAAACACAGCATTAAACACTAGAAAAACGCAGGTGTGAGAATGTTATGTAAATTGCTGCCGTTTGGGCCAGTCATGTGACCTGGGAACCATCTGCGAAGGTGACTTTACAGAACGGTTTTTGCACCAATTGAGATTTGATCGCAGTCCTTCCTAACCACTTGCGTAACTATACGGGGATGCAGGGGATGCGGTTGCACCCGGGCCCAGGAGCCTTAGGGGGCCCATAAGGCCTCTCTTCTCTATATAGGGAGCCCAGTACTATGAGTAAAGCATTATAGTTGGGGCCCTGTTACAGGTTTTGCATCGGGGCCCAAGCAGAGGCATAACTTGATGCAAAACTTGCAATAGGGCCCCCAACTATAATGCTTTATTCATAGTACTGGGCTCCCTATATGGGGAAGAGAGGCCTTATAGGCCCCCTAAGGCTCCTGGGCCCGGGTGCGACCGCATCCCCTGCACCCTCTATAGTTACGCCCCTGGGCCCAAGAGCTTCAAGTTACGCCTCTGTTCCTAACGATTCTCTGGTAATTAAAAAACAGGAATCCCTTTGGCTATTCTCCAAGCGAAGAGCGAAGCCCTCAGCGTTCTTCTATATATTTATTAACGCATCCGAAGAAATTAGTGATATTAATTACCGCAAAGACGGTCGAACTTCATTAGTTGGCGTAATAGTATTTACATAATTGTTTCCAAGCCGTTATCTCTTCTCCGATGCGCAGACGTCAGCGGCGTCACCATAATTAGGTAATATTATGCCGCACCGAATCCTTATCTATTAACGCCAACGTGAGGGAGAGGCGCCGGACGCCCTCCAGGGGGCAGTGTTGCCATTTTTGTTAAACTTTTTTCTTTTTTTTCAAACTTTGTACACATAATGAAGAGTCTATTATTCATCCTTGGGTGTAACTCCTGTACAGAGCAGATTGCAAAATATCAACTCATTGCCCATCTGTTCTCTGAGAGGCCGAGAAAAAAATGTTCCCTTTTGTTTAAATTATATATTCCGATTCTACATAATGTAAGCGAGAAGTTAATAAAGAATTTGTAATATTTCCCAAAGATAAAAGATGATTAAACTGGGCTGAAAGCAGAGAGAAAAATTCCAAGGGTCGGAAGCGAGCCTTTAACCCTTTCAGGGCTCGCTGCATTTTGGTTCCTGATGACCGATGGAAAAATGTAAAAATGTACTTTCATAATTCCTCATTTACCTCTTTCCACATTATCTGCTACATCACTGAGAACCAATCAGCTGCTGTTATTGTGGCTGTAAGCTGTGACAGCCCCCGGCCCTTTATTAGAGGTCCTGACCTTTTATTAGAGCCCCCATACCCTTTACTAGAGCCCCGGCCCTCTCACAATTGGGGCCCCTGTACGGTAATTCTCCCAGTGACCGCAGAGCATAAAGTCACGTGACAAGTTTTCCGTGGATCAGTTTCAGTGTGAATCCACATTAGATGGGAGGATCCAGCGATCGGAGCGACTTCCAGCGAGGCCGGACATCGGCAACTAGCTGCGGGCTCACCGCCAACCGCGGGGAGAATGTTCACATGTATCGCTGTGTAGAGTATACTAAGAATGGCGTAATCGAGGAAAACATCCAGTAAAAGGGGATCCTGCGGACGGAAACAACTCATCACTGAAAGGGGTCGGAGGAGGATGTCAGGAATCGTTCTGACCAACAGGCTGCACAGTCAGCTGAATACAACGCTGGAGCTCCAACTAACGTGAGTCAGTACAGCATCTAGTGCCTTCATCTGACGGGAGTACTTGGCGGCCGGCCCCAAAGTCTCCATTGCCACAGAAGCCTCCTGTTCACTAGGATGCAGCAGGGCCTGGTTGTATGCCAATACCTCCCCGATCACTCCGGCCCCCTCACCGCCAGCGTACAATTGGCGAATATTGTAGATAATTGTACACTGATAAACTGTGAATGTTCTAAACCTGCGGGTTCAGTAAGCCGCTGCCGCGGGGTCCTACTACAACCCCCAGTCTCCACCTGGTCACTTCTCCCACAGCGCTGCGCTGTACCGCGCCGACGGCACCACGAATATCAGCCCACTTATTAATATCACACGCTGCTGTTTGGGAAAGTGCCGGTGATGGTCGCTGTGCCGTACTGTAAGGTAACTACCACTCCCATCATCCACGGCCCACCTAGCAGACTGTGAAGGGTGTAACTATTAGCAACCCCTGTGGGCCAATAGTCCCTCTGCCATGTAACCAGGTAGGTGGGGCCCCTGTTACAGAGTTTACATTGGGGCCCAGGAGCTTCACGTTATTACACCGTTGAAGGTGCGAGGCCGGACAGTGACTATCCGCAGCGTGTGAACGGACCCCGAGCGCGGCGCAGCAGAGGATGCAGGGGATTCCCGCCTGGAGCGCAGTTCGCATCCAATGTCTCAAGCAAATTAATCCCGGACTGCGACGCGCGGTTTTCCTGATCAGACAACCCCTTCAGAGCGCACATTTAGCTCCAGGAGAGGCTCCACGTGTTCCTGCGGTACGACGGATACGGAAATTCCCTTTATGGACGTTTGGAGGAAATTTAATACTCGAAGTATTTGAAATCTTTCTTGTCGGAAACCCACAAAAATGAGTTCACAAGAGAAAAACATTGTCAGCAGCGCGAGCGAACCGGCAGCGAAACATTGTATCTGGAAACGTCCGCCGGACGTATATCCAGATTATCAGACTATACGATTCTAAGACATTATAGACATTAGGCTGACAGAAGAGGCTGGGGCATTTCAGCTCTGAATCTTCTCAAATAGTGAGTGCAGCTCTGAGGTATAATACGGGATGTAACTCAGGAGCAGTACAGGATAAGTGATGTATGTACACAGTGACTACACCAGCAGAATAGTGAGTGCAGCTCTGGGGTATAATACAGGATGTAACTCAGGATCAGTACAGGATAAGTAATGTATGTACACAGTGACTACACCAGCAGAATAGTGAGTGCAGCTCTGGGGTATAATACAGGATGTAACTCAGGATCAGTACAGGATAAGTAATGTATGTACACAGTGACTACACCAGCAGAATAGTGAGTGCAGCTCTGGGGTATAATACAGGATGTAACTCAGGATCAGTACAGGATAAGTAATGTATGTACACAGTGACTCCACCAGCAGAATAGTGAGTGCAGCTCTGGAGTATAATACAGGATGTAACTCAGGATCAGTACAGGATAAGTAATGTATGTACACAGTGACTCCACCAGCAGAATAGTGAGTGCAGCTCTGGAGTATAATACAGGATATAACTCAGGATCAGTACAGGATAAGTAATGTATATACACAGTGACTCCACCAGCAGCAGAATAGTGAGTGCAGCTCTGGAGTAGGCTGTGCGTTGGAGAGCTCTGCAGGAACCAGGGTGTGGTCAGGAGTACCAGGTGGAGATCTAGCTGGGATCCCAGGAAGAGTGTACTCTCTTGGATGCGTGTTTGTGATGGAGTCCCATACCTCCTCCCTCCGATCTCGGTCGGAGGGAGGGCAGTGATGGCGGCGGCATCAGCGACAGCAACAACATCTTCGCTACAGATGCCAGAGAAGCCAGCGATGTCAGCAGCAAAGAGGAAGCTTGGAGCTACGAGCAGCACGTGAGGAGAGCGGGTTCTGGTCATGGCTGCAGTGACACAGCCCGGGTTGGCGGCGCGGCCATGATGGACGTCACAGGAGGTGAGGTTATGACACGCAGTCAGGCCCGCAAGATTAAGAGTGATCCACAGACAGCGCCAAATCTGTCAAAATGGAGTGATAGACGGGAGGAGGAATCTGTGATAGACCTGGCCTCCAGGCTGGCAAAACATATGCAGGATTACCAGACTGCAGGAAAGATGATTGTCCTGCTCAAGGGGAAACTCAGATCTGCTAGGATGATGAAGGAGCAGAAGAAGTCCAAGGAGGATAAAGCAGTGGCCAGGAGAGCAATAAGAGACTGCAGAGACTGCATCAATATGTGGCAGGAAGTCAGAGAGAAGATCTTGGAGGAGAGCGGCCCCTTTAAGGAGAAACTTCTCAATGATGATCGGTTTGCAAAAATGGCGGCAGGGCGCAGTGGCCATGCGCAAACTGACACATCAGATGATGGTGAGAGCTCGGATGAAGAGCAGTATGAGGATGTGCAGGAGAGTCTGGGGGAGCAGCCTGTGTGCTCTGGTGAGCAATCACTGACCCAGAGCAGCACCACAAGTGCCAGAAGTCTCCAGCCTGAGGAGGTAGAACTGCCACTGACATCGGAGGAGTCTGAGGTGGAGGGGAAAAGGAAAACAGGAGCGCTACAAGTGCAGAAGACCCCACAGCTGGAAGCCCCTCCAGATATGGGGGGCTTTATGTTCGGTAATGATTTGCCAGAAAAGGACTCGGTAGTTCGAAAAAGGCAACAGAAGAAACCAGAGAAGGTGCAGGAGAGTCTGGTTTTTGTGTCGGTGCCTGAGAGCGCTGGTCCAGCTGAAAAGTCGGATCAGGGCTCTGACTCCAAGAACCCCCCTAACTCAGGCTGTGAGGTGGGCCGGGAGCGGGGCGTTGGGAAAAAAAAGGGCCGAGCGGGTCAGACCCCCTGTCCCTGTGTTAGGTGGTAATGGGGACAGAGAGGTCAGGAAGAAGGGCGCAGAAAAGGCCAGTACAGCTGGAGGCGACCGAGGTGATGGCAAGGAGAGTGGCAGCAGTCCCACAGGCAAGGAGAGTGGCAGCGGTGCCATAAGCAATGCTGCAAGCGGGGCCTGTGATGCAGAGAGGGCTCCTGGCCAAGCAGGATCTCGGGCTTCCAGCGATGCGGAAGCCAAAAAGAAAAAAGGGAAAAACAAGAAAAGGAATAAAAACAAACTGATGATGTGCTCCCATCTACCTCTGGAAAGGCCAAGATCCAAAGTTCAGATCCAGCTAAAGGAGTGAATGTGAGAGAGAATGCTGGGGATGGGGGAGAGGATGCTGGGGGTGCTGGTTGTGCCTCTGCTGTTGCTGTGTCTTCGGGCACCTCGGGTACATATGGCAACGGTGATGCCACACAAGTGTATGCTGGTTTGGGTGGAGGTTCAAGGGATAGTAATGTAGTAAGGCAAGAGGGGTTACAAATTCCAGTCGCCCCTCCAGCGGTGACAACACCTGGTAGGAGTTATGCCAGTGCCGCGGCTGGAGGGGGAGGGTCCTCCTTGTCTCCGGGCTCTAGGGATGGTGTTTTGCAACAGCATTTCCTGGGGGATTTGCAGTAGGGGGAGAGTTTGATTACAGTTGGGGGCAGAGAGGTGGATCTATCTCTCTGGATAGCAAAGGGGGGAGACCGTATGGTCCCTACCGACACCCGGGCAGGACGCAGGTCGTAGGAATGTGGTCCGTCTTCGTTGGAGGGGCAATGATACATGCCCCCCCAAGGGCGAGGGTAGTAGAGCTTCTGCTGAAGATGGGCTTCAGGGCGGTTGACATCTTTGCCCTGATCCATCCCTACGGCACGTCTGAGTTTGACATCAGTTTTGTTTGCCCAGAGGGTCTAGAAATCTTCTGGGGGAATTATGAGCTGGTGAAAAACGAGCCCGGCTGGCGAGACTTTGCCATCCAGGTGGTGTCTCGCCAGAACGATATCAAGAAGGTGACCCTTTTGACTCGTAATGAGTCACTTTCTTGCTTTGACATTATGGCGTGACTCAGTCAGTATGGAGAGGTGACGGAGATGCCCAAGAAAAACAGGGATGAGCACGACATATGGTCTGAGGCCTGGACGTTTATGGTCAAGCTGAAGCGTTCAGGAAACTCAGTGGCTCACATACCATCTGCAGCCTTCCTCGGCAGGGATTGTATCTTGGCCTTTTACCAGGGGCAGCCGAAGCTCTGCCACAAGTGCAGTGACCCCTCACACTTGAGCACTGCTTGTAAGATCTTGAAGTGCGCTCTGTGTGGGGGTCTGGGTCATCTAGCCGCCTCCTGTGCGGAGATTAGGTGTAACCTGTGTGGTGACCTTGGTCACCCATTTAGCCGCTGTCTGTGCTCCTTTGCCACTGTGGTCACAGCCCCTAAGGATGGGGGTCATGATGTGGCCTCCGGGTGTGAGGGGACCAGCAGAGGTTGGGAAGCTCAAGGAAGAACCGGCAAAAGACGACTGCTCAGCAGAGGCGTCAGGAGAAACGCAGACGGAGCAGGGAGCTGACAGGAGCACCCACAGCAGGTGGGTCAATGGTGGCCCCTGTTCCAAAAGCAAATCTCACGGCTAAGGCTTTGAGGGAGAGCGAGCTAGTTGAAGAGGACAGGAGGATCTGGAGGGAGGAGGATGAGACCAACTCTGCAGATTCCTCCCACTATGAAAGTGTGGATGAGGAAGGCAAAAGGTGGTTAGAGAAAAGGCATAAGCTAGGTGCCACAAGGAGGAAACGAAGGGGGGATTCAAGATCTTCTCCCACCCCGGGCTAAGTACTGGAAGGAAAAGCCTGCTCACCTCCAGTTGGACTCTCCAATAGGTTCCGAGCCCTTCAAGACATCTCTTTCTCCTCTTCTGAGGGGGAAGTGAAGGGCAAGGTTTCTAGGGTACAGGAAAGGGTCAACAGGGGGCGCTGGGTCTCCTCCTCGTGGAGGCATAGTTCCTTCCGAGGAGACGGCTACTCTAGAACCTGGAGACAAGGACGACAGGGTCAGGGGATCCCCTGCTATGGACACATCTGTGTCCAAAAAAAAGAAGCAAGGGGCTTTCCTCTGACCCCGAGGAAGCGGGTGTGAGGAAGAAAGCCGTCTAATTTAATCACTCATGATGGCGGCACCCACTCCGCTGACACTGGCATCAATTAACGTTGCCAGCATTAAGTCAGATACAGCTAGATTTGCGGCCTTTGATTTTCTCGGCCGCGTTGAAGCCGACATTTTATTTTTGCAGGAGACAAGGCTGTCTGATTTGGCAGCTATACATAAGGCAAAAAGGGAGTGGAGGTCAGGCCATTCCTACTGGTCTCTTGCGGCTGAGCCGTATAGCGGAGTGGGGGTACTTTTTACCTCAGAGGTTGAATGCCGACGAGTAATTGAATTAGAAATGGGAAGGTGCCTGATCTTAGATGTCCTCATGAAGGGACAAGAATTAAGACTTGTCAACATCTATGGTCCCCAGTCAAAAAAGGACAGGAAGAGCCTCTTTATGAGGATCAAGCCCTACCTTTTTACCAGCCAACAAATTGTCTTTGGAGGTGACTTTAATGCAGTCATGAGAGCCCGCGATAGGGGAGGCTCTGGAGACAGACGGTTGGCTTTTGATAGCGTTGCACTTAATAGCGTAGCTAGCGAAGCTCGCCTGGTGGATGTCCACATCCGGCACACCCCAGGCCACGAGGGGTTCACCTTTCATAGAGGTAGCAGCAGGTCTAGAATAGACATGTTTTATTTGAAGGAGGAAGCCATCTCCTCACCAGTGTCCGTTGTTGAGGTGGAATTCTCCGACCACTGTCTAATATTGTTTTCTCTGAATGTTACAGAGACCCCCTGGATGGGCAGAGGTTTGTGGAGACTGAATTTGTCACTCCTGGAGGAAGCAGAGATAAACAGTCCTTTGAGGATTTCCTGCAGAGCCAGGTACCATTACTGGATCTCTGTAGCAGTAAGTCAGAGTGGTGGGAGATGTTCAAGAGGAGGGCGGCAAGGTTCTTCCGAGAGCTCTCCAACCTCAGATGCCTGGACAGGAACCACCTGTACAACGGCCTGAGGAGGAAACTTGAACATCTCGTTTTGACTGGAGGTAGCCGCGAGGAAATCTCCAGAGTGAAATCTTTGCCTAAGAAGTGCCAGTACGATAGACACGCATCCTTGGTTTTTGAGAGGGATTTCGGGAAATACCACTCGCCCAACCCTTACTGAAGGATGTCAGTGAATAGTAAAGTGGTCACTGGACTGATAGATAGAACAAGATCCCTGAACCGATCCAGATCAGGGATTCTGGAGGTCGTCAGATCCTACCACTCACAACTCTTGGGAAAGAGGGATCTGGATTCGGAAGTGATGTCGGCTTTCCTGGCTGAAACTGTCCCTGAGCCGGGGGTGGACACCTCTCTTGTTGTTTTGACAGAAGAAATCCAAGAAGAGGAAGTTAAACTGGTGATTGATGGGCTCCGTCTCAAAAAGTCGCCAGGACCGGATGGTCTAACATCTGAGTATTATAAGACCTTCAAGGACCTCTTGAGTCCCCTCTTGACTGAGGTATTCAATGAGTGTCTTTCCTCGGGCACTCTGCCTACGTCAATGAGGAGGTCAGCTCTGATCCTTCTGTCAAAGGGTAAAGACTCGAGCCGTATTGAGAACTGGCATCCCATAGCGCTTCTCAATATGGACAGGAAGGTTCTGGCAAAAGTGTGGTTTAATCGGCTGGTGAAGTTTGCACTCCTGCTCCACTCGGGGGCCCAGCATTGCTCTGTTCCATGCCATAGCACCTTTAGGGCTGTTCTCAGTGTCCGGGAGGCAGTGCAGCAGGGTAGGGCTGGTCACTGGGAGGGGTACTTGCTGTTCTTGGATCAGGCCAAAGCATTTGATCGGGTTAATCATAAGTACCTCTGGTCGGTCCTTCTGAGATACGGCCTGCCAGTGGGGTTTGTTGATTGGCTGCGAACATTGTATGCAGGGGCTGAGACTTTCCCACTGGTGAACGGTCGGCTTGGCTGCCCTTTTGGGGTGGGGTCTGGCGTCCGTTAGGGCTGTCCTCTAAGTCCGCTGTTGTATGTGTTTGCGATAGATCCCTTCCTAAGGAGGGTTGATCGTGGACCTATAGCAGGGGTTGGGATGGATCGGGCGGTGCCGAAGGCTACCCTGAGGGCAGTGGCATACGCCGATGATGTCACGCTCTTCGTATCCTCAAGGGAGGAGGCAGAGTTTGTGGTGTCAGAGGTGGATGGCTACTAGGAGGCATCCAGGTCTAGGGTCAACTGGGATAAGTGCAAGAGTCTCTGGTTAGGAAGGGGGGATCCTGTGTTTGATCTCTCGGACACTCTTCCGGTGCCCCAGACTTCATCAAAAGTTTGTGGCATCAAATTTGGCCAGGGGGATTACCCCATGCAAAATTGGGTAGACAGGCTGGATGGTGCAACTCACAAGGTTAATTAGTGGAAGGGTTGGTCTTTGACCCTTCAGGAAAGAGTTAGCCTGATCAAAGCATACCTGCTCCCTTTATTCATCTACCTGGGCAGTGTATGCATTTTGCCAGAGCCTCTATGGACCCGGGTCTACAACCTGTTCTTCCTAATGTTGTGGGGGAACAGGTTGAACCTGATCAGGAGAGATGTTACATACCGCACGAGGAGACTAGGGGGGGTTGTCTATGGTCAACCCCGTGGTGTTTCTTGTAAACACCTTTTTTAAGATCAACATAGGCAACCTCTGGCAAGAGAGGGCTCCTCCGTGGGTCTACTCCTGCGGGGGATGGTTTCGGCCCTTCTTCCAGGAATGGGAGACAGGAGGGCGAGTAAAAGACCTTCGCACGCAGCACGGATATCTCCCGGCTTACGCTACCTTGGTTCTGAAGGTGATACGCCGGTGGGGTCTGGGGATGTGGGAGATCAGGACTCTGACGAGGAGGCTCCTCAATGAAAGAGTCCTGTTGACCCATTTCCAGAAGCCTCTGGCGCTCAAGGACTGCCCAAGTCAGGACCTGGAGGGAGGGTTACGTTTACTGAATTCAACCCGGGTTCCCGTGAAGTTTTGGGACTTGGCTTGGCGCTGCTTTCACGGGAGACTGTATGTAAGGGGTAACTTGAAGAGCAGGCCTCTGACTGACAGGGGTTGCCCCCGTCAGGAGTGCAGCGACGTGCTGGAAAGCATGGAGCATTTCCTGCTTCAGTGCCCCTGAACGGGTAGGGGTTTCCATAGGCTGGCCTCAGCTGGCACACCTCTCCTATGCGGAGTGGGCTTATGGAGCCTTCAGGGATCTTGGTGGCAGGGACCGCTGCACTTTATTTCTAGTTAGCCTAGTGGTCAGGTTCCACATCTGGAGTGCACGGTGTTTAATCTCGACGGAGCTGAAAGTCCTCCCCTTGGATACGGTATGTAGGAACATCCTGGGTGACCTGGTGAAGGTACGTTCTTTGGAGTATGAGAGGCTGGGCACATCTAAGGCCTCTCTCCTATGGAGAGGGCTTGTATTTCGTTAGGGACAGTCTTTTCTTAATCTTCTAGGGGCAGAGTAGGGAGAGAGGAGGGACAGGATAGGGAGAGAGGAGGGATAGGGCAGGGACAGTTTTCTATGAAGGGTCTGACTGAGGGGCAGAGTAAGGACAGTCTAGGCAAATTAGGGAATGAATAGGGAGACGTTTTTTTTTTTATTCAAGGGATAGTACGTTGTCATGTCTGTGCCCGGCTTATCACCTCCAATCCCGTTGGGGGGCTGTGAGGGCACCATGAAGCCTTTTTTTTTTGATTGGGGCAAGATGAAATGAAGTAGGGCTGCAGGTGAGCCGACCTTAGGCTTTCGGGTTATGTGTATAGTATATATTATGTATGTTGGTTTTTTGGAGTTTATTTTGGTTTTGTATATATTGTATATATTCATGTTTTGGGTGGTAGGTAGGTTGGGTGGGGAGTTGGGGGGAGTGGGATTCATGCCTTCAGCCGTAGCCTGGCACGTCCTGAACTGAACTCTGGGCACGGACTGGTGGAGCGGGCATGGCCCCCAGGCTGCGGCGGGCACAGTGTGGTATTTATTTTAAAAAAATGTGGTGTGGCTGGGCACGTCGTAAACTGAACTCGGGGCACGGACTGGTGGAGCAGGCTTGGCTCCCAAGCTGCACTGGGGACCCCCAAAAAAGCAAAAAAAACCCCATGTTTTTAGTTAGTTCTTTTGAAAGCAAAGATCTGGTACCGTGTCGCCAGTAGAGCAAAATGTGATTGTTCTCAGCAAGAGAAACAACGTACTCTTGTAGATATGATACCTTTTAATGGCTAACAAAAATACATGATGTAATAATAGCGAGCTTGCGAACCAACGCAGGGTTCTTTTTCAGGCTTATGGATTGGATCTGAAGAGGCATGGATATTTATAAACACTTATAGCATACATACTTATGACAAGGCACAGATACGGATGTGATTGGTTCAAACTTAAAAGGAATTCTGCAACAGCAAACAAACTTTTTTTGTCTAGGCACTGATAGCGGAGTGAAAGTTTTATGGTCCCTAAATTACTGTTGGGGGGGGGGGTCATCAGGCTAGAAATGCTACAAGAGATGCACAAACATTTTTAACTAAACACTGATAAGAGAGTGAAAGTTTATGGTCCCTGAATTACTGTTGATGGGGGTCTTATCTGTGCAATAAATGTCTCACACTTCCCATTCACACATAAATCCTGGGGAATAATTTAACCCCGTATTCAGCGTGTCAAAGGTTGTTATCAATTCAAGTCGCAAAACCACAGAAAAATTTGGGAATATCAATTGATGACAACCTTTGACACGCTAAATACATACATTACTTATCCTGTACAGGATCAGTACAGGATAAGTAATGTATGTACATAGTGACTCCACCAGCAGAATAGTGAGTGCAGCTCTGCAGTATAATACAGGATGTAACTCAGGATCAGTACAGGATAAGTAATGTATGTACATAGTGACTCCACCAGCAGAATAGTGAGTGCAGCTCTGGAGTATAATACAAGATGTAACTCAGGATCAGTACAGGATAAGTAATGAATGTACACAGTGACTCCACCAGCAGAATAGTGAGTGCAGCTCTGCAGTATAATACAGGATGTAACTCAGCATTAGTACAGGATAAGTAATGTATGTACACAGTGACTCCAGCAGCAGAATAGTGAGTGCAGCTCTGGGGTATAATACAGGATGTAACTCAGGAGCAGTACAGGATAAGTAATGTATGTACACAGTGACTCCACCAGCAGAATAGTGAGTGCAGCTCTGCAGTATAATACAGGATGTAACTCAGGGTCAGTACAGGATAAGTAATGTATGTACACAGTGACTCCACCAGCAGAATAGTGAGTGCAGCTCTGCAGTATAATACAGAATGTAACTCAGGGTCAGTACAGGATAAGTAATGTATGTACACAGTGACTCCACCAGCAGAATAGTGAGTGCAGCTCTGGAGTATAATACAGGATGTAACTCAGGATCAGTACAGGATAAGTAATGTATGTACACAGTGACTCCACCAGCAGAATCGTGAGTGCAGCTCTGGAGTATAATACAAGATTTGTCTCCAGTAGTGTATGATAAACTCCATCTGATTTAGGGAATGAACTGTAACAGTTGTAGAGAAGCCTGGTGTGCCGCATCCATTGTTTGCCCCTCTATAAATAATATATCTCTGTCACTTTCGTTCTCTTTGCTGTATCTGGAGCGGTTGCCGAGCTGACAGGATGTTTGTTGTCTCACTTTGCATGCTGTTATCTCAACTTTCCCCGGAAAGGCGTTGTGATTGACAGGCCGTAAAGGGTCACATGATCCTGTTAGTTCATTCATAAAAACAGTTTTGTTCAGAGGAAAAGCATTTTCCTGCAGAGTCACAATGGATAAAATCGTCAGGAGGAAGCCCCTCCTCGTGTGGAATTTCCTCGTATCCCAGACTGACCGCGGAGCGCAGAGAAGAGTCTGATTGTGCTGCTGCTAGAATAATCTGAGAGAGACAATCACTGAGGAGACAATCACTGAGGAGACAATCACTGAGGAGACAATCACTGAGGAGACAATCACTGAGGAGACAATCACTGAGGAGTCTTCCCACATGTGGAACGCTCACACAACGGGGACAGAAAGGATTCTAAGGCCATACAATTCACATTTGTTAAAAAATTCAAATATTTTAAATAGGTTTTTGAATTTTCGTATATTTGATAATTCGCTTTGTCAGTCAAACACTCCAATATGTAGCAATGAAGAATTCTTAGTAATTGAATAGCTGAATATGCTATAAATGCCGGGAGTTGCTGTATGGGCTGGTGCTTCGGGTGGAAGCGGAGGAGCCCCAAACTTGTATGCTGCCTTAGGTAGAGTGTGCAATGCGGCCCTCCTGCAAAAAACGCTCATTTTACCGGCATTGAAAGCACCAATTCACAAGATACCCAACACATATATGACCCACTGAGACTAGTAATAGTTACTACAGTAGTGGCCACAATAGTAGTAACACCACTGTTAGTGGTCCAGTAGTAATAATGAGTGTTCCTAATAGTGGCCGCCCTAGTAGTAATACTGACCCCCATAGTGGTCAGTAATAGTGAGTGTCCCTCATAGTCGCCATAGTAGTAATAGTGAGTGTCCCTCATAGCGGCCCTAATAGTAATACTGACACACAGTCATGAACATGCAGCGATTACCTTGCATTCACACGGGACGATCAGCACTCATTTTTGTTTGTTTGAGTGATAACCATCCCATGTAAAAGGCCCTTTAGGCACAAAGTCGGCCAGCCACTAAGGGGTTAATCTCATTATTATTCCTCTCCCTTTGATTATTTGATGTGTTGTACAGTTTTCCAGTCTCGTTTATCTCATCTATGTGTCACAAGTCATCTCCTCGGAGAGAACCACAGTACATAAATACGGCACCAGAACCAAGCCCAAAAAGACAGAGCCAGGAGGAGACTGATTCATGTAGCCCCACAAGACGCTGCTGCCCAGCAGACCTAAGCCATGCAGTGACCCGCCTACATCTTCCTTGTGGCCCTCCTTTCCCTGCAGGCTTCTGGTTGGCTCTCTCTGTGACCGCACAGGTTTTACACAGCTAAGACCGCCATGCCTGAGAGTCCAACCAACATCACTGCTCAGGCACACCATCAATGAAGCCGATGTGTAGAAAACAAATGTAATTCCCATTTGTGTAAATGCCCCTTTTCCCCCTCCGTGGGTGGCCCTCCCCTGTAAGGGTAAGTTCGCCATGAGGGCCGCGGCAGGACTCATACAGTAGATTCGGCACAGCGGGATCTTCCTCTTCTTTTAACTCCTCATCACTGGTAGCACAACAAGGTGGAAGTAACGTGGCGGGCGGCTGGCCGCTCCCAGATGTCACTCCTGGCGCCCCTAATGTATCGCCCAGATGCCCTCTCTGCACACACATGAGCCGTCCCTAATGTTACCGCCAGGTCACGCTGTTTATTTAGTTCCTAGTGTGATATCAGTGTTGGTTCTGTCGGCGGCGCTGGATGAGTCGAGAGGAAAGATAAACATCCGCTTTTTTTTTTTTAAACGCTTTCTCATCAAACAATGAAGTTGAGGTCATTCTTAGTCACAGAGTAATCACATCTGTCATGGAGCTGGCAGGGAGGTGAGCAGATCCGGCAGGAGGCCGACCTGCTCCTACCATTACCATCAATGAAAGGAGCACATGACAAAAGGAGCAACCGCCTGGAACAGTGACATTCTGCTGTGTTTGCTCAGTGATTTCATGCACATGTGACAGGACGTCTGGCTCATCTTCACTCCGGTACGGCGCCAGAACAGAGCTGGTTATGTTGTGGTTTAGCCCGTACGTAGCAAAGCGAAGATCAGAATGGAGCCCCCTTCTGGTGATGGTTAAAGTAACCCTGCAGTCCCAGTGCAAGACCCCACAGTGGTGACCCTGTGCACCTGACTAACGTGCAGAGCTGGGAGGGATAAGTGCTGGCTCATCACGGCGGCACTTACTAACTCTGGTCCCTGAGGGATGACATGCAGCCAAGGCCAGAGCAGGATCGCAGGCCAGCTTCGACACTCTTCTGGCATGGAGTGCCAATAAATGAGATGGGGGGAGTATAAGTGCCAATCACTTGTGACGCCACCGTTCCCACACATCGGTATGCTACACGGTCGAGAAATGAACACAGAGACTTGTGTATAGTACTTCGGGTCCCCAGGAACGGTTAGAGCCCGGTATAACTTTTACTTAGATGATAAACTTTTACAACAGGTAATGCAGGTACACTTCACTTTAGAATGCCAGCAGGCTAAAGCTCAGAGGTAGGGAGGATACACAGGATGAATACTGTCCTACAGTCCACATTATCTGTACGGCACCGCTCCTGGATCGGGAGTACTCCTGAGGAGGAAGGGGGTTGGGGTCACTCCGCAGACTCTCTAGCAGACAATTACTGAAGACCGCTTAGCCAAACAAACACCCCACATGGCAGATGCGTGGGGGTCACAATAAAGTACCTCTGTGCGGTGATCCTAACGATGGGCGGGCGCATAGGAAAACCCTGTAGTGTGAACTGGTACCTGTTTAGAACATTTGGTAGGGCTCTCTCTCGGATGGTGGGACTCACTCATACATGGAATGAAGGGACTGGAATACCCAGAGAGGCTATCCAAATTGGGATTATTTACTCTAGAAAAAAGACAGCTAAAGGGCGACCAAATAATTATGTATAAATACATGAGGGGACAATGCAAGGATCTCTCCCATGATCTGTTTATACCCAGGACTGCGACGGTAACAAGAGGGCATCCGCTATGTTTAGAGGAAAGCAGGTTTCATCACCAACATAGAAAGGGGTTCTTTACTGTAAGAGCAGTGAGACTGTGGAACTCTCTGCCTGAGGATGTGGTGATGGCAAAATCCATAGAGGAGTTTAAAAGGGGATTTGATGTTTCTGCAGCGGAAGGATATTATAGGATATAAATCTTAGGTTAATTGTCAATCCGGGTATACAGGCAGGTAGGAACTATTAGGGGTTGATCCAGGGAACAGTCTGATTGCCATTAGGGAGTCGGGAAGGAATTTTTTCCCCAAAAGGGCTAATTGGCTTCTGCTCTTGAGGTTTTTTGCCTTCCTCTGGATCAACAACACAGGAGGATAGACAGGCTGGACTAGATGGACATGGTCTTGATTCGGCCTTACGAACTATGTTACATCCACACTTCAAACGCTACGGGATGTCGCTCTTCTTCCTCCTTCTTCACCTACATGGAAGCTGAAGGTGCTTCCACAGCTCTGTGTTAGCACTCTCTCCCCCGGAAGATGGACTCCTCTTCCTGCTCTCAATCACTCCTAGTTATACCTTCTCTCATACAACATGACATGACAAACTGATACATTTGCACGCAGGCAATGATTTTATTACAATTAACCTCCCAAGCCACTGTGGGGGTCACTATTACTACTGGAGTCTCTGTAGGGCTCACTACTACTACTACAAAGGTTACCATTACTATTGCGGTCACTAACAGGGTTCAGTATTACTACAGGGACCACCAACTGAGGAAAGTATTACTACTGGTGCCAATATGGGGGTCACTATTACTACTGGCAGTACTATGGGGTAACTTCTACTGTTGAGACCACTAACGGGGGTCACAAATACTACTAGAGCCACTATAGTGGTCATTATTACTACTGGGGCCACTAATGGGGATCACTATTACTACTGGGAACACTAACAGAGGACACTATTGCTATGGAAGCCACTATGGGTGTTAATATTACTACTGGGACCACTATGGGGGTCACCATTACTAATGGGACCACTAAATGGGGTCAAGATTAAAACTGGGGCCCCTAATGATGTTACTATTACCACTGGGACCACTATGGGGGTCACTGTTACTACTGAGACCACTATTGGGGTCATTATTACTACCGGGGACACTGTGGGGTCAGTATTACTACTGAAGCCACTAGCAGGCGTCACTGTCACTACTGTAGAGAGAGAAAGAAAAGGGGTAGAACAAACCCAATAATGTCAGAGGCATTGCCTAGGATCTGAAGTTTTCCGCCAGTTCGGACTGATGTTCTAGAGACTTCTGAGGACAGGTCGCTACACGATGTCCAGCTTTCCCACAATAGAGGGAGACGATGAGTCATCTGGAACCGTCACCGTTCCTCAGGACTTAGCTAGTCCACTTTCATAGGCTCAGCACCAGAAGTTGGCATGGGAGAAGTGGGAGCGGGTCTGCTGGATTCCCTAGCCTTACGGGCCTGATATTCCTCTTTTCTAGATCTCAGCCTCCTGTCAGCTTTAACCGCCAATTCCATCGCATCATTGAGTGTCACGGGAGCGGGATGAGAAATGAGTAGATCCTTGACAGCGTCAGACAGACCCAACAAAAAGAAACATCTTTAAGGGTGCTATCATTCCAAGAGGTTTCACCTGCATACTGTCTAAATTTAGAGCAATAGTCCTCTACCCACTGCTGCCCCTGCTGTAGAGACATGACATGAGAGACCGCCAACCCCGCACGGTCCAGCTCATCAAAAATACCTCCAAGTTCCCGAAAAAACAAATCAACTGACTGCAGGCAAGCCGAACTCTCGGGTAAGGAGTAGGCCCATGTTTGAGTGGGGACCCTGAAGTAAGGACATAATCAATCCAACTTTCTGGGATTCTGAGCCGGAGAAGCAGGGCCGCATCCGAAAAAACAATCTACATGCCTGCTGAAAAACAAAAAACTTGCTCCTCTTCCCTGAAAACACCTCAGGAAGCGGACACTGGTGGGCTCAGGAATAGAAGGGGCGGTAGAAACATGCACTAACTCCCGCTGCTCCTGGGCCACCGTACGACCGGACAGGTCTTGGATCACGACCACTAAATCCTGCAACTGACTTGCGAGGGTACTCATGGCCTCCATTGGAGAGCAATTTTAAAGTGCTAGTTATTATGTTACAGTATACTACCCATGATATGCCAGCCCAGGTGCTCTAGATGTCACCCACAACCCCTGTCCCTGCCAACTTGCCTCCACTCCTGGCTAACCCCAGGCGGGCAACTGGGCTACGGTCCCTACTCTCACTAGGGACCAAAAAAGGGACGCTGGCGTACCTGGATGGAAAGGGTAGAATACAGACAGAAAAGGCAGATGTAAATAACCAACACAAACAATACTAAGAGGAACTGAGGAAGATGGAAAACCTGGCGGACAATAGCAAAGTATAGCAGACAAGATGACAGAGGCAGGAGACCAACAGAGGCCAACTAGCTGGCACACTGAGGGAAACCGATAACTGGCAGTGATTGCCAGTCTCTGCCCGACCTTTAAACAAAAGCCTCCGCCCAGAGAGAGGGAGAAGCCAACTCCCAACAGAAAATAATAAAAAGGAGCTCGTGCACGGCAGCTGCACTCACAGGTGCACGCGCGCCTGGCACCGCATGCCACCAGCACCACGCCGGCCAGGCACCTCTGCCCCCAACAGCTGAACAACAAGCCGCGGGATCCCGAATACCGCCGCCCCGGGAGGACCAGCAACCGCCGCATGGTAACATCTAGTACTTATGTCATTCTTGGCCAGTGAATGGTACTATTATTTGGGTCCGATACTGTATGGTGCCTGCTATTAGGCACTCCATGGCATGGGTATTTCTATCATTATGTCAGTGCATCATATGCACTGTGGGCCGCTATAGGAGCTGCCACACAAGAGATCATCCAACACAAAGCCATTGAGTCTGTGTAAGAAGCACCTTCTAAGCCCAACAAGGTTCCCTGGTCCAAAACTAGCAATAATAAAACATAAAATCTGGGCCTGGATGGGGGGTCAATAGACAGTAGGTGACCGGGGTCAAATCTCTTCACATCTTCTTTAAGACAATCGACTTGTAATGTCATGACAATGAAGTTCCCACCATTCATCTAATTCTTAACCATGTTGTAATCATCTCTAAACTTCCGACTCTTTTATGTTAATCAGGCTGCAAACACAACAAATTCTCCAAGTTTCATTCATTTTTTGCGAGGGCTCGTGGGTATGAATTCTTCTGTGTTCAGGCACGGCATCAGGAGGGCGTGAGTCAGCGGCGGGCCCAGTCTTGTCCCCTGCAGAATAAGGAAATACTGTCCACTGAAAGAGCCGACGTCAATCCACCGAGGGAAATGTATTCAGATCACCGGAGGTTCTATCATCTCAATATTCATTTGCATCGTTCTATATAAAGGCTTCTGGGCTCGGCGACGCCGAAAATATTATAAGACAATTAAAGTGGCAGGAAGGAGACTTTTCTAAACCATTCCTAATATACACTAAATATACTTTATGAGACTCTCATATAGTTTGTACTCACTGATGTGCACACCGGTGTTCACCACGGCCGCCTCACTAATTGAACATTCTGCAACCAAAGTCTTGGAACTCCACATGACAATCTTGATGTCCTCCTGAAGATTATTGCTCCTCTGCAATGTTCTGTCTTAGGGCGCCCACCCACTGGCGTTTGCGATTTTCGTGCGTGAAAAACGCAGCGTTTTTTGCGGCTTTTTCGCGGCTTTTTCGCGCCTTTTCCATTAATTTCCATTGACATTCATGGGTGCATTAGGAGAAAAATAAGGACACATATGCAACTGACAGTTCCTATGTTAAAAATCGCAACGCACCGCAAAAAAAACCGCCAGTGGACAGGACTACATTCAATTCTAATTGCTCTTGAGAAAAAACGCAAAACGCAAAGAAAAAAAAAATCGCCAGTGGGTGGGCGCCCTTACTCCTGCAACTCAGTGAACTCGGGCCGGGGACTCCTCCAGAGACAAGGGCCACTATCGTATCTATCTCATATCCATCTATGTATGCAATATGTATCTGGACAAGAAAAATGAAAAAAACACAAACAGAATGGAAGTATTTGGGCTAAGCAGCAGCACATGTGAGAAAGACTTGGGTATACTAATAGATCATAGACTGAACATGAGTTAACAATGTGATGCAGCAGCCAAAAAGGCAAACACAATTCTGGGATGTATTAAGAGAAGCATAGAGTCTCGATCACATGAGGTCATTATCCCCCTCTACTCTTCCTTAGTCAGACCTAATCTGGAATACTGGGTCCAGCTCTGGGCACCCCACTTTATAAAAGACATAGACAACTGGAGCAAGTTCAGAGAAGAGTTACCAAGATGGTGAGCGGTCTGCAAATCATGTCCTATGAGGAACGGTTAAAGGATCTGGGAATGTTTAGCAGAAGAGAAGGCTGAGAGGAGACTTAATAGCTGTCTACAAATATCTGAATGGCTGTCACAGCGCAGAGGGATCAGCCCTATTCTCATCTGTACAAGGAAAGACTATAAGCAATGGGATTAGATATTAGACAGTGAGGGGTATCAGTGGAACAGGTTGCCACAGGAGATGGGGAGTTCTCCTTCAATGAACGTCTTCAGAGACCGGACAGACATCTGCCTGGGATTTAGTGAATCCTGCATTGAGCAGATCTAGCGGCCCAGAACAACAGGGTCCGCCCATAATGTATGAATGAAATTGTCTTGTGCCTACGTGTTGTCAGTGTCTTTTATGTTGCCTGAATATGATCTGCATTGCATAGCTGCACCACTGAATGGGTTAACTGTCTGGGTTATATCTGGAAATGTATATTGTTTTGTCATGTGTTGGTTATATAAGTGGGAGTGAGTGGAGTTGCAAGAAACCCACACAGACACCTTCAGTCCATGAGGGAGCCGTTATGGTAGAAAGACAGAGGTGACTCTAGCTTTCCCTGGGCCTGCTTACACCCAGGAGTTGCTGGTGGTTTTCTACCAACTGAGGTACTAAAGAAAGGGAAGACCGTGACCCGCCAATGCAGAGTGGAGTGTGTGCTTAACGTGAGCGCTGACCGGTAGAGAGTTGTTGAGAGAGAAGAGGAGTTGTGCCTGGCCCGGAGCCATACAGATAACTAAGACTGTAGACTACCTGGTGTACCCATGTAAATATGTTCATTCAAGTAACGTGGCACTGCTGGCCTTCCAATTTAAAGTACTCCGTGAGTGTGGACCAATCTATCTATTTATATATCTGGTCCAGAAACCATTAATGGAGCAGTCTTTTATACCCTGGGTCTCTTTAGTGAGCACAACCGCGCTATATCTCATTGTTAAATAGGTCTGAGTGTAACGCAATAACCTCAGTCCGCGGGGTCCTAAGAAGGCCCCGAAGAACACGTGGCAGGCCATGCCAGGAGAGACCATATGGCACTTTTCCGTTGGAGAGAGACACTATATCACGTTCTGTTCAGCGCTTGAAGCAGGGGCCTAACTATAGAGGATGCAGGGGATGCAGTTGCACCCGGGCCCAGGAGCCTTAGGGGGCCCATAAGGCCTCTCTTCTCCATAAAGGGAACCCAATACTATGAGTAAAGCATTATAGTTGAGGGCCCTGTTACAAGTTTTGCATCGGGGCCCGGGAGCTTCAAGTTACGCCTCTGGCTTGAAGGCATTGTGAGAACTTGTTGGCATTGTGAGAACTTGTTGTAAGAAAGACCAGTTGACAAAGCTGGTTGCTTCAGGGTTGCTGGTAGTCCTATGATTGTGGTGGAGGTCCTGGTACAGAAACCAAACTACACCAGAACTGCATTTCAGGTTGTGTCCAGTGGATGACATAAGACAATGAATGATGGATTCATGCATTAACCATTCACACAACTTAATGTTTCAGCCTGAAAACTATCCACATGTGGTGCAGTTATCACACATCCCGTGAACTCTGCATGTGGGCAACAGCCACCCAATAACCCTATACAACTGCCACACGGAGGAAGATCATCTGGCTGGGCGACCTAAGGGGGATGATTGCCCCCAGCCTACATCTGCCTGCTGCCCGCCCTACAAGCTGGTGGATGGCACCTTGTGCGGCTTCACGGCTGGCACACAGCCGGCCATGACTTCGCACGTATAGTTACTCAGATCTCCATGGACCCTGCAAGTCGAGTTAGCCCTGGCGTTATACGATGAATGATTTATCAGTTATTTTATGGCCCTTCTTCAGTTCTTGGCATATAACCCATGACACACACATCAAATAATGACTTCCCTGCTCTTTAAGCCCCGTGATCCATACATGTGTCTACAGCGAGGCTTTCCTGCCACCTCCGGGGGTTTGTTAATCTCTCAGCTATGAACAGGAGTCCCTCCCAATATTACTAGTATTATTATTACCAGTGGTGTTCTATCATTTTCTCGCCCACACGCAGAGGAATTCAGCCGTGTCTCAACATAAAATAAGCAGAACACAAGTAAAAACATTGCGCTTGGTAAACCGTGTGATGAGCGCCTAGATGTGGATATTATGCAGGTAATTATGGGGTTTATAGTCAAATAACTCACAAATCAAAGGGAAATCCGGCAAATCAATTTGACATGTTTGTCGCTTCCTTTCTCTGAACTGCAGGGGTTGTGCCAAGATGCACAAAGCTGTGAGAACGCGGAGCTCGGGGGGATCAGCTGATCGCAGACAGTTTCGCTCTTGGCACCCCAAACAAACAACTGACTTTGCTGGGGAAGCCTGATACTTCTGCAATGTGTTCTCAGTGCGATCATTGCATCTCTGGTTCAAGTCGTCTACAAGGACTTAAAAATGTAAATGAAAAAAATGAAAATATTTTAAAAAGCGCGTTAAAAAAATTATATATTTTTTTAGCAGTTTTCCCCTCTTTGTTAAAAAATACCCCCTTCCACCTAGACACACACGCTCGAACACATTTTTATTCTGCATGGCAAACAGTATGAAAATAAACTGAGCTACATGCTTTTTTGTTCATTTCACCCCCTCCAAAAAACACAATAAATGTTGTACCAATGAAAACCAACCTCTCACGGCCGTGTGGACAGAAAAATACTGAAGTTATGGCTTTTGAAAAGTGGAGATGAAAGTCCTCCCAAAATTATTGCATCCTTAGGTGCAAAATACGCTGCACCATTAAGGGGTTAACGCTCCATGCAGGAAGGCGAGCATGGGGAAAAATTAAAGTGCCCCAAAATGTGTCCCAAAACTGAATGGGGGGATACCTAGTACCCTTCCCTATGTTCATAATCCCATGGATCTACGCTTTGGGGCCTCTCTGCAGTGTTCCAAGGTGGCCACAGCACTTCTAAAACTACTTGATGCACAGTGAGCGCTGGCAGTGCATGATGCGGGTATAAGAGTCGCTCTCTGCTGTGGCCATCCATTATCAGACAATACGATGTAACACCTGATAGAAAAACAATTCAACATTCCTCCTCCCTATGTTTGCCCCCCCCCCCCCCCATCCACGGCTCTAAACCACCAACCAATCCATACCATCTATACTAACTGCGGTCTAACATTAGACCTATACCTGCCCGACTGCCATCTGCCAATCTGCTTAATAACCTCTGAATCCAAGCCCCAGCCTACCGTCTCTGTTGCTGCACCCATCCTAAAAGAGTGGGCCCCGAAACAGGAACTATCGAGACCCAAACTTTACAAAACTTTTCGAAAGACAGCAATAAACTGGGATCTGGACAAAAAGGACCCATCTGCATGATGCAGAGAAGGACCCGTCACCACTCTGGAAAAATCACAATAAGCACCTGACAGGGCACACCCATGACCTCTGTACCTGACCAATAACAATCTATTTTCCGTATGCAATCGCCCTTTCAAAAGTCTCCCATCGTCCTCGAATAAACCTCCCCCTTCCTTTCTACTGGGAGAAACCAACTCCCCCAACCGAAATGCTCCAAGAAATGCCACTGAAAAAGCAACTCCCATCTGTTCCCACAAGGTAAATTAAACTGGCCTCCTTTTAACCTGACTTTTTTTCCCCTTCCAAAACCTTTTAGGGCCCCACCCACTAAAAAACTTTTAGTCACCCCCTGCCCATACCTCAATTTAAAACCATATGCCAATCTTGCCATGAACCGATTCACCTTAGCGACAGACCTACCCTCCACGGATGCATTTCCCAACCAGTACAATAACGCTCCTTCCATGTCTTCGACCATCCTTATATTGACTCCACCCAATTCTTCCACTCCTGCCATGCAGCCATGTACACCACTACTGTATCTGGTGCCAACAAAGCACTGATCAGGTCATCCGCTGCTACCCTACCAGGTAGCATGCACTCCCCTCTTCTTCCACACCTGGAGCCAACTCTCAAAAACAATCCTACTAAAACTGTGATAGAGCATCTGCTATTGAATTTTTTTTACACCCAGTACATGCACCGCCACCACCCACATTTAATGACAAAGCCTGAAACATCAACAGACGCAGCAAGCTTACCACTGGGGGAGAAGAAGCCATTAAACTATTAATCGCCTGCACCACCCCAATATTGTCACAATGAAAACACACCTTCTTCCTTAAACTGTCACCCCATAAAGTCACCGCAACAACAATAGGAAACCGCTCCAGTACCACTACGTTTCTGACCAAACCTATCACCTTCCACTCATGAGGCCAAAAACCCACGCACCATCATCCTTGAAAGTAAGCACCAAACCCAAACTACCTGCTTCATCCGTAAACACAATCTTTACCGATCTCCATTATAGCTCTCTAAAAATGACAACCAAACTTCCAAGTTGTCCTTATGCTCCCTCCCCAGCCGAATGAAATTATGTAGCCTTCGAGGCCTTTCCTCTGCTGGAGGGGCAGTGGAAGGAGGGGAGACATTTTCCGCAGCCACAGAGTCACTGTCCCGCGGTTCCATCAGTCTCTCTTCTCGTAGCTCAGGCTCATCACCCCAATAAAATCTTCGTTGGGATGGAGGATATCCCACAGGGATGCAAGGCAAAATCGTCAGAAGTCATTCTGACCGCAGGGGTGCTCAAGCTGGTCTGCTGAGTCAGATCCAGAGGCTCGCTCACCAGTGTTGACGACTCCACCTCTGGGAGTTTGCTGCTGTAGCATTGGTTTTTGCTCTTGCTCCGCAGTGGGGTTGACCTCCCCCCTACTTTTCCCTCAGCCATGGGAATTAGGTGATTGGAAATTTTCACAGGTTCTCTAGAAGTAGAAGAAGAAGCAGCCTGGGTGCCATCTTAAATGTCCATGTTGACTTCCTTGCTTTCAGGCACAAAGTGTAACTCAGGCAATCTCACCTCATCCAGTAACACTACAGTCTTAACGTTATAACTTGACTAGAACTGGACACAACTAAACAGTCCTTTGCACTCAGGTACGGACATGAACTTCCATGGCAGGAAATGATGGAGGCGCTGCTTCTCTATGTTTTCTATGAAGGCGCAGAGACATCATCCTGTTTCTGACAACAAGGCGTGGAAGTACTATCCTGTTTGTGATGTCAAAACTCTGCCCTGCAGCATCCGAGGCGCGGGCCCACAGCCGAGGAGATGGTGGGAATTTCATTTCAAGTTTGGCTTTAGCATCTCCTCCCCTGAGGGCAGACGGTCCCCTCTCCAAGTTACTGCTGGGGGAGGTTACAGGGAAAGGGCAACTAACGTTTACCTTGAATCTTCTTGTCACTCATGACGCCACGGTTCCTTCCTCTGTGGTGAAACTTGTTGTAGGAAATAACTTAGTCCACACACAGGGATACTTTCTGGACAAAGGAGGAACGGTTGGTAATGTCCGTTTACTGTAACTTGATAATTGTTCAACAGTAGATTGGCACAGATACAACAAGAAATGGTGGTGTGACAGGGAGGATACTCAGAGCAATCCATACAGTCCACAGTCACAGTTATCTGTGTGATTCCGCTCCCAGCTACACTCTTTCACTCTCTCCAACTCTCTACTGGTAAATACTCATGCTTCCTGTGCCTTCCTTTGCCAGGCAATGATTCCTTCCTCACTCAGTGCTTTGTGGTAACACTGGCACATCCCAGGCAGCACAGTCCTAGGCCAAGCAGTAGAGAATCACTCAGCTTCCTCCATTTTTTATTCCCACATACAGACCAATCTGTCTCTGTGCGGCTCACTCACTCACTTGTTAGAAGGACTAGCAGCAGACTCACTATTGCTAACTCCTATGGCTAACTTCACACTTCTATCTCCCCTGCAACCACATATATGTCACAAGGTCACATGACATACAACATGATACATTTCGCAGAAATAACCCAGACGTTAACCCATTCAGTGCTGCAGAGGTGTAATACACATCAAATGCATACAACCTAGAAGACATTGACCATACCATTGCACGAGACAAACATATAACATTATGGAGGGGCCCCGTTTACTCTGGGCCACTACACAGAGACTGTACCCTTTCAACTGGCAACCTACATTACATAACCTCCGTATCAATGGGGATGCCCAAAAAATTAAAACATGGAGATAGACCCTCTGTTTTACCCAGCGCCAAAACGATGTGCAGCCCATTGCACCATGGCAATCATCCAAGTAATGGATCACTGAGCCAATACCCGCCACATCCATGATCACCCACTCCAAAAAAGAACCTAATGCCTCAAAATAAGCAAATGAAATCGTACACCCCATGGGCAGACACCTGTCCGCAAAGTAATTCCCTTCCCAGTAGCAGCCCAACCAATGACTGCTCTCAGGGTGTTCTGGGAGAAGGTGAAGCGCTGATTCAATATCTGTTTATGCTAACAATGCCCCATTACCGAACTTCCTCACCCTCCTCACGGCCTCATCAAAAGATGTATAGACCACCATACACTATTCAGGATCAATGCCATCATTAACTGACGCACCTTTCGGTTAAGACAAATAGTCAATCAATTGAAACTTGTTCGGTTCCTTTTTGGCTTCTACTCCCAACACTGAAACTATAAAATCTGTACAAGGTTCTTCTAACGGCCGCACTATGCGTCCCTAAAACACCTCTGTCTATAACTCTTCCATAACAATCTTTGCATATCGGCCCGCTGACTGCTGACTTCTTTTTAGAGAACGGGACCTTATGAAAAGGGGGAGGGGGGGGGATTCAAACCTGCGGAAACCTAAAAACAACAATTCCGCTTTAACACCGCCCGGATACCTATTTAGGTACGGCACCATCTCTTAAAGCTTCACCGCCGTCCTCCCTTTTTCCAGAATTAGCTGGTCCCTTCCCCTTACCTCTCTTGAAGCACCAGGACGCCCCGTGTGATGCACCATTGCATTGTGGGCAGACATGCTTAAACTTGCAATTTCCCCCAAATCTGTTCTGGGCCGCGGTAAACTGCCAGCAGACTCCCAACTCGTTACTCCCTGTCTGCCCATGCTGACGTCCTGATTGTGAACTTCCACTGGTGCTCGCCCCCCTGCACCCCCTGAGAGGGCTTCGCGTTCCTCACCGGTGCCATCGACCTCAACCAAAGGCCAATGTCCTTATGATCCCATCTAATACCCGGCCGCACCGCCTTTCTTTGCCTGGACTGTTCATCATAGCGCAGCAATGTTTGCCCTACAAACACCCTATCGAGTCCAAGTAACAAAAAAGTGTTGAGGAATTCTCCTTCGCGTCTCCCCGATCACTGCAGCTAAATAGCCTGCAACCAGTTAGAACAAGTCTGTGGAATGAGGCGCCATCTCCTCTCTTCCTCCTTTTTATTTTCTGTCCTCTTCCCTTTATCCAAATAAATATTCTCTAAGATGAGGAGCGAGAATATCTCCGCTTACTCGTCCCGCCATATTTTCTCCCGACCCTCCTTCGTAAATGCGCCCCCAGTGAACCCTCGTAACACACATACACCTCCCCTTTTGCATCATCCAACCAGATCCCTTCACCATCTGTTTCGGTTTGAACTGCAATTGTCACCCCTGTTTTTTGGGAGCCCTCATTTCCCGCCATTGAACTCCCCCTTACGTACTCCTGCTGGTATTCAGTGATGACTATATCATCCACGCCTCAATCAGAGATGGGGCATTACTCAACCCCAATCCAGGTCCCTCTTACACCTGGCTAAAATTTCCCTGATGCACCCTAAAATGTTTCACGTGTTCATCAGGCCCAAGGGCACTACCCCCAAATCACCGCACCGCCTAGGCCTCCAAGCATGCTACTTCCCACGTGTACCAATGCATTATCTAAATTAATCGGACACAACACACACGTGCGCTCACCGGGCTGCACACGGGCTGTGAACCCACTAGCCGCTGACTCTGTCTCCCACCGGACCACCTCAGCTTCTGCACCGCTACCATGAGGGGTCTCCTGCCTCTGGGTAGTCTGTGACGTCTCTCCACCTCTGGAAGCTCATCCTGAACTCGCCACAGACAGATCCATCCTCTGCGTAGCCAAAGCGAACGATCACCTGCTGCAAGCGACTGATCTCCTGGCCCCTCCACACATGGACTCCTGGCATCATCCTCATCACTGACGTCGACCTTCCAGTTCACTTCCCTGTTAACCCTGTCATGCCCGGGCCTCCATCTTCTGCCCTGCAGGCCTTGTTCCTGCCCTCACTATATTTGTCTAAGACAACATACACTTCTCTGATTGGCCAGCGCTGCTCAAGTCAGCAATACCTGCAAGTCCGCAAGCAGCATAAAGTGTTTTACTACCTATGCATTGGGTAGTGAGAGGGGTGTCATCAGTGGCTGATTAAAGTTATCAAGAGCCCTGAGCTGTATGAAAATTGTGGGACCCCAATGAGTCTAAAGTTCTAAAACAGTCTGACGCTTACTACAAAGAAACGGTACCAGAACCGAGCTTACTCCATACATGCTGTACCAGAAACAAGCTTACCCTATACATACGGTACCAGAACTGAGCTTACAATATACATATGGTACCAGAAGCAACTCTACTACATAGATACGGTGCTGCAAGTTTTCTATGATGCACAGAACATGTTAGGACTAGAGGTACACATTAATGTACTACCTATTTTTAACCCTCTAAGCCGCCATACTGTTATTAAATAAAGGCCTGTACAAAGATCAGTATTACCAAGTACAACAGTAAATGAGTGGCAGATAATACCCCAGACTGTGACCACATAATGTTACTGTACTGTTGGAGAAAAAAGCACTGAACAAAAAACAATATTAACCCTCCATACAGGGACCATATAACAGTATAAGTGATTATAGTATCATTAAATCCAATAATGACAGGTGACATCCTCATTTACTGGAGTTGGTCACTTTAAGTGTCCTTCTGCTTCCAGCCCAGACCGCCATGATTTCTTCCAGTCACAACTTGTCTGCAGAGTTTGACACATAGAGTCCTTTGGCTCCTCACTTGTTCATCACCCTCCCTACACTATCTACCCCTTTACACAATCTTTCCTTCTATAGTACCCAAGATAGTATTAATGCCAACCTATGGTGCCCCGCACAGTAAGTGCTGCTTATAGTGGCACTCACAAAGTAAAAGTACCCTCACGTAACTACAATGCCTGACGTCCCCACTTGGTAATAATCCACTTTTTTTCCCATTTACAAATACTACCTCCATTTTTCCCAGTTAAAATAAAATAAATCAAACAAACAACGGACCGCACTCGCCTGCTCTGTCGCTCCTCGGCCGCTGTAGTCGGTGCCATTGTTCATCACTGACTTCCGGGTTGCTCAATCTTGTGACAAATACGCATGACCATTGCAATCTAACCCCGGCCTCAGTGTTAATGTGGAGTAATCATTTGTGTTTGCCACATAATTGCAGAAGGAAGTCCTCAGGGACAACGGCGCCGAGTTCAGTGGCCGAGGAGCGACAGTGAGATGAGTGCGGCCACTTTTTACATTTTATTACATGCACAAAAAAATCATGACTAAACATGATAGGAGCCGTTTGGGTGGCTGAGGGCCCGAAGCAGGTTCCTCTACCACCCCTAATAGACCCTGCCATTGGGGGCCATGGCCATTTTGGATCCCTGAAGAGGGACCCCAGGGCATGTCTGTAGCAATATACCATAAGAGGGCATCTAGTAATATTAACCCCTCTGGTTCTAGGACAAGTTTTGTCCTCTAGACTGCGGGTTGCATTAATGCACTTCATACATATAAGGCAAGACTTCGTATGCAGCACAGTGCATAACGCAGCTGCATGGGACTGGGGGCGGAGCTTAAAATGGTAATAGCGAGCTAGATGGGGGGAGGAGTTAGGAACGGAAGAAGAAGGAAGAAGACAAGAAGAACAGAAAGAGAAGAAACGTGGAAGAGAGAGGACAGAGCCGGGCAAGACGCCCACCCACCCGCCCGTGAAATGGGTGAGGGGAGACTTTATAGGACATTATACGTTTGGAAGTTGTCACAGCTGAGGTCGGCCTGAACTTTCCATGCTGGATAAGAGGAAGGTTTACAAGCCCAAGGAAAGCGGGCTTACAAACGTCCAGTGGAACAGTTAAAGTTAAAATCAGTTAAAGTTAAGCGGGTTGTAGCATGGGAAGGGTTATGGAGTTAAAATAGTTAAGAGTTAGTAGAGGTCAAATCTTTTAATAAAAGCTGTGGCCTACCCCACATTTACACAACAAGAAGTTTCTGGGTAAGTTTTTGTTATATGGTTAAGGGAGCGTCAGTCAGGTTGATGCCCCCAGTCACTAATAGATTGATGGTTTCTGGGTGATGTAGCAGAGCTGAGTGATATTTAAAGGGGTTGTCCCGCGCCGAAACGGGTTTTTTTTTTTTTTTTTTAACCCCCCCCCCCCCCCGTTCGGCGCGAGACAACCCCGATGCAGGGGTTAAAAAAACAACCCGCACAGCGCTTACCTGAATCCCGGCGGTCCGGCGTCTTCATACTCACCTGCTGAAGATGGCCGCCGGGATCCTCTGTCTCCATGGACCGCAGGGCTTCTGTGCGGTCCATTGCCGATTCCAGCCTCCTGATTGGCTGGAATCAGCACGTGACGGGGCGGAGCTACACGGAGCCCCATTCAGAAAAGAAGAAGACCCGGACTGTGCAAGCGCGGCTAATTTGGCCATCGGAGGGCGAAAATTAGTCGGCACCATGGAGACGAGGACGCCAGCAACGGAGCAGGTAAGTATAAAACTTTTTATAACTTCTGTATGGCTCATAATTAATGCACAATGTACATTACAAAGTGCATTATTATGGCCATGCAGAAGTGTATAGACCCACTTGCTGCCTCGGGACAACCCCTTTAAGTACTAATGCATGTAAAACAACTAGTCTTGATTTAAAAGATCTGTCTTCTGCTTTGTAAACATCAACGGTTGTAGAAGTAATTCCATTTACCTCATCTCACACTCACAGGTCTCCAGGAAGCTGAGATATGAGGTGCTCTTGGTGGTGTAATCTGCAGTAGGACTGATGTAGCTGTTCCTCTGACCATTCTGTTTTCTCCTTGACATAAGAACAGCTACATCAGGCCTACAGGATCCCACGAAACAGCTCTTATATCTCAGCTTCCAAGACCCTCTGAGTGGCATGGAGGTGAGGAAAGATATTCAGGTTACGCCCAAATTACTCCATCTTGGGTGGAAGTAAACTTTAATAACTTGAACTTTGTCTTTAGTATTTGGTTTCACCAGGAGGAAGGGCTCATCACTGACTGCTTGTATTCCGCTGAATGTCACTTAATAAACCTTCTCTTCCGTTTCTTTCAAATAAAGAGATTAAACGTTATTTTTCAGTGATAGCAAAAAATGCTGCGCTGAGCAGGAGAAAATAGAGACTTTAAGTAGATCTGTCAGCCCCGATCTGTCACCAGTGACACTGACTTGGCTGCCTCACCGGAGTAATATTGTCTCAAGGATGAACTGTTCTAGAATATAATGTGTGATTCAAATCATTAAGAAACATGTCTGATCTCAGGCTTTAAATCCTGCCCGGTGTCATCCAGATTTCTGAGCAAGAAGGCAGGCCAAACAGTATTAGGAAAATACTGCCCCCTATGTACAAAACTAAAACAATAATACTGCTCCATATGTATAAGAATATCACTTCTATAATACTGCCCCATGTGTACAAGAATATAACTACTATAATACTGCCCCCTATGTACAAGAGTATAACTACTATAATACTGCCCACTATGTACAAGAATATAACTACTATAATACTGCCTCCTATGTACAAGAATATAACTACTATAATACTGCCCACTATGTACAAGAATATAACTACTATAATACTGCCCCTATGTACAAGAATATAACTACTATAATACTGCCCCCTATGTACAAGAATATAACTACTATATACTGCCCCTATGTACAAGAATATAACTACTATAATACTGCCCCCTATGTACAAGAATATAACTACTATAATACTGCTCCTATGTACAAGAATATAACTACTATAATACTGCTCCTATGTACAAGAATATAACTACTATAATACTGCTCCTATGTACAAGAATATAACTGCTATAATACTGCTCCTATGTACAAGAATATAACTGCTATAATACTGCTCCTATGTACAAGAATATAACTACTATAATACTGCTCCTATGTACAAGAATATAACTACTATAATACTGCTCCTATGTACAAGAATATAACTACTATAATACTGCCCCCATGTAAAAGAATATAACTATTATAATACTGCCCCATATGTACAAGAATAGAAGTACTATAATACTGTCCAGATGTACAAAAATATAACTACTATAACACTACCCCCTATGTACAAGAATATAACTACTATAATACTGCTCCCTATGTACAAGAATATAACTACTATAATACTGTCCCCTATGTACAAGAATATAACTACTATAATACTGCCCCCTATGTACAAGAATATAACTACTATAATACTGCACCCTATGTACAAGAATATAACTACTATAATACTGCCCCTTATGTACAAGAATATAACTACTATAATACTGCCCATAAGTACAAGAATATAACTACTATAATACTGCCCCCTGTGTACAAGAATATGACTACTATAATATTGCCCCTATGTACAAGAATATAACTACTATAATACTGCTCCTATGTACAAGAATATAACTACTATAATATTGCCCCCTATGTGCAAGAATATAGCTACTATAATACTGCCCCCTATGTGCAAGAATATAGCTACTATAATACTGCCCCCTATGTACAAGAATATAACTACTATAATACTGCCTCCTATGTACAAGAATATAACTATTATAATACTGCCCCCTATGTACAAGAATACTACTATAATATTGCCCCCTATGTGCAAGAATATAGCTACTATAATACTGCCCCCTATGTACAAGAATATAACTACTATAATACTGCCGCCTATGTACAAGAATATAACTACTATAATACTGCCCCTATGTACAAGAATATAACTACTATAATACTGCCCCATATGTACAAGAATAGGACTACTATAATACTGCCTCCTATGTACAAGAATATAACTACTATAATACTGGTCCTATGTACAAGAATATAACTACTATAATACTGCCCCCTATGTACAATAATATAACTACTATAATACTGTTCCCTATGTACAAGAATATAACTACTATAATTCTCCCCCTTTGTACAAGAATATAACTACTATAATACTGCCTCCTATCTACAAGAATATAACTACTATAATACTGCCCCTATGTACAAGAATATAACTAATATAATACTGCCCCCTATGTACAAGAATATAACTACTATAATACTGCCCCCTATGTACAAGAATATAACTACTATAAGACTACCCCCTATGTACAAGGATATAACTGCTGTAATACTGCCTCCTATGTACAAATATATAACTACTCTAATACTGCTCCTATGTACAAGAAAATAACCATTATAATACTGCCTTCTATGTACAGGAATATAAACTACTATAATACTCCCCCTGTGTACAAAAATATAACTATTATAATACTGTCCCCTATGTACAAGAACTAATATAATACTGCCCCCTATGTGCAAGAATGTAACTACTATAATACTGCCTATATGTACAAGAATATAACTACTATAATACTGCCCCTATGTACAAGAATATAGCTACTACAATACTGTCCCCTATGTACAAGAATATAACTACTATAATACTGCCCTCTATGTACAAGAATATAACTACTATAATACTGCCCCTATGTACAAGAATATAGCTACTATAATACTACCCCCTATGTACAAGAATATAACTACTATAATACTGTCCCCTATGTACAAGAGCATAACTACTAATACAGCTCCTATGTGCAAGAATATAACTACTATAATACTGTCCCCTATGTTCAAGAATATACCAACTATAATTCTGCCCCCTATGTGCAAGAATATAACTACTATAATACTGCCTCCTATGTACAAGAATATACCAACTATAATTCTGCCCCCTATGTACAAGAATATAACTACTATAATACTGCCTTCTATGTACAAGAATATAACTACTATAATACTGCCCCTATGTGCAAGAATATAACTACTATAATACTGCCCCCTATGTACAAGAATATAACTACTATAATACTGCCTCCTATGTACAAGAATATAACTACTATTATACTGCCTCCAATGTACAAGAATATAACTGCTATAATACTACCTCCTATGTACAAGAATATAACTACTATAATACTGCTCGCATGTACAAGAATATAACTACCATAATACTACCCCCTATGTACAAGAATATAACTACTATAATACTGCCCTCCTATGTACAAGAATATAACTACTATAATACTGCTTCCTATGTACAAGAATATAACTACTATAATACTGCTCCCTATGTACAAGAATATAACTACTATAATACTGCCCCTATGTGCAAGAATATAACTACTATAATACTGCCTCCTGTGTACAAGAATATAACTATTATAATACTGCTCCTATGTACAAGAATATAACAACTATAATACTGCTCCTATGTACAAGAATATAACAACTATAATATTGCTCCTATGTACAAGAATATAACTAGTATAATACTGCTCCTATGTACAAGAATATAACTACTATAATACTGCTCCTATGTGCAAGAATATGACTACTATAATACTGCCCCCTATGTACAAGAATATAACTACTATAATACTGTCCCCTATGTACAAGAATATGACTACGATAATACTGCCCCCTATGTACAAGAATATAACTACTATAATACTGCCCCCTATGTACAAGAATATAACTACTATAATACTGCCCCCCTATGTACAAGAATATAACTACTATAATACTGCCTCCTATGTACAAGAATATAACTACTATAATACTGACCCCTATGTACAAGAATATAACTACTATAATACTGCCCCTTATGTACAAGAATATAACTACTATAATACTGCCCCCCTATGTACAAGAATATAACTACTATAATACTGCCCCCCTATGTACAAGAATATAACTACTATAATACTGCCTCCTATGTACAGGAATATAACTACTATAATACTGCCTCCTATGTACAAGAATATAACTACTATAATACTGTCCCCTCTGTACAAGAATATAACTACTATAATACTGCTTCCTATGTACAAGAATATAACTACTGTAATACTGCATCCTATGTACAGGAATATAACTACTATAATACTGTCCCCTCTGTACAAGAATATAACTACTATAATACTGTCTCCTATGTACAGGAATATAACTACTATAATACTGCCTCCTATGTACAAGAATATAACTACTATAATACTGTCCCCTCTGTACAAGAATATAACTACTATAATACTGCTTCCTATGTACAAGAATATAACTACTATAATACTGTCCCCTCTGTACAAGAATATAACTACTATAATACTGCCTCCTATGTACAAGAATATAACTACTATAATACTGCCTCCTATGTACAAGAATATAACTACTATAATACTGTCTCCTATGTACAGGAATATAACTACTATAATACTGCCTCCTATGTACAAGAATATAACTACTATAATACTGTCCCCTCTGTACAAGAATATAACTACTATAATACTGCTTCCTATGTACAAGAATATAACTACTATAATACTGTCCCCTCTGTACAAGAATATAACTACTATAATACTGCCCCCTATGTACAAGAATATAACTACTATAATACTGTCCCCTCTGTACAAGAATATAACTACTATAATACTGCTTCCTATGTACAAGAATATAACTACTATAATACTGTCCCCTCTGTACAAGAATATAACTACTATAATACTGCCTCCTATGTACAAGAATATAACTACTATAATACTGTCCCCTATATACAAGAATATAATGATGGAAGGACCCCTGGCACTTATTAATCAGTGAAAGTGGGGACCCTCTGCCTTAAAGCAGGGTAATTGTTCCAATATGGAAGCCCCCACTGTCTTCATCTAAGACCTGGGTATCCCTGATTAGGAACCTGGAGAGATGTACCAAACACCAGACACAACATGTTGACGCACACTGTGCACAGAACAGGACCCTTAACTCCTCTTCTCTGGCCACCTGCACAGACATACAAAACATGTCGCTGTTCACACCAACACACAAGGTTATGCATACCACATGGAACAGAAACCCCACTCAGATCTCATATGCATTCAGACAGCCAACTATAGCTAGTTCAAGTGTCCTCACAACAAGTGGAAAGAGTCAGCTACTGTGCTGAGATACAGGTACAGTGTCAGGCATCACCCCCCTATCACACTCATAAGACAGACATCTGGAGGCCGCACCTGCCAAAGGAAAGGGAGAAACCTGCAGGCACATTCACCTACGTGGACACCGTAAAACACACTACTGAATGCACGCACCCCAGAATGAAGGAGGAGGGATAACAGGAGTCCAGACTGTCCTCAGGGAAGGTGAGAGAGACACTTCAGACAACCATGCACATTACTAGCTCTGAGTGTGCTCACAACAGAGTAAAACAGTAAAGCACCAACATGTTCTTCCAAGAGATGCTGGCATTTCTATGCAGCTGACCAGAAGGGAATGGCTGCAGAAACAACACACCCAGTCAGCTCAATTAACCCTCGCCTGTGAAGCTGTGCTCATGGAAAGCTGTAGAACCACAGATCCCAGGTGCACAACCAAACAGCTCCCTTTTGTACATTTGTACTTGTAAGGGAAGTTTTTTTGTGTGCGTCAAAGTTATCCACTGATTGAAACCATTTATTAGTTCCAGATATGTTGCATTTCCAGCCCAAGTATGCAATGTTTTCCACATCTCGTTATGTATTGCCTGCACATTTGTGTACCCCACATTGACTTCTATGGGGACCTTTGGTGTGCAAATACGCAGTAAAATTAGAACATGTTCTTTTTTTTTTTTTTTTGCACAATAAAAATGCGCGTGAATAACATGATTGAATGGCTGGGATTGGTTCATCAAGCTCTAGCTCTGATTGACTGAACCACAGTCCTCGTGATCCAATCACAGCAATCTCTTGCTGAAGGCGGGATATTCAAACCCCGTTATCAGGAAGAGAATTCTCCCTCAGCGCTGAGGACCACACGGAACCTCCAGAGCGCTGCGGTACAACGTGAGGGACCCAAACACCGCCTGGTAGTTAAGACAACCCCCCCTCCCCCCGCAAAAAAAAAATAAAAAATAAGACACTGTGCCTCTTTGGGGCAAAAATTAATATATGACAGTGTCTTGTTTTCGGGGAAGCACAGTAGGATTTTTGATGTGGCCTAACTCAATCATCCAAGGAAACGTCACCTGTAATAAGTGACCACAAGCACCAAAGCCTGACTGGGAAATCACCAGCTAGAACTAATAGACTTATAGCCCGTATCTGATTGTCAGATGTCAGTGGTGTGTAGTTGTGAGTACCATCACCTAGGCTCATCACCAGTAAGGCCCCCTGTCCACGGGTGTTGCGAACTCCCACGGCGAATCTCCGCCACGGGAGCCGGTGCCCAGGAGCAGGAGCCGGCTGACGAATCTCCGCCGGGCAGCCTTTCTGATAAATAGGCTGACCGCGGAGAATTGTGGCAATTCGCAACATACTGCAAATTGTCAGCCACGAGCGGAGAATCGCAATGGTTCTCCACTCGTGGACAGGGGGCCGGCACTTTCCATAGCAATGCTATGGAAAGTCTCAGACAGCGTGATTCACGTTCGTGGGCAGGGGGCCTAAAGCAGAATATTCTGACTTCATTACAGTACAGTCTTCTCAGAGGTCACGTACTAAGAATTTGGTCACGCGATGGTGACAGCAGATGAGATGGAGCGGATTTAGTCATTTGGTTATTCAAAGTTCCTGCAAGCCTAAGTGACTTCAGAAAAGACTCCCGTTCTACAAGTACCCCGGCCAGGGAAGACCATTTATTGACTGCGATAATGCTATGTGGTGGACACAATATTAACCCCTTAATGACACGGCTCCTTTTCGTTTCGTTTTTTCCTCCCCACTTTCAAGAAATTATAAATAATAACTTTGATTTATCTATCCACATAGCTGTCGGAAAATGTATCTTTAGTGGGAAGAGTTGTATTTAATGGTATTAATTAATTTACCCTCCTGCCCGGCAAAACTCTTACCATTTTTAAAATTTCTAAGTGGAATTAAATGGAAAAAGCATTTCTGCCATCTTTGTGGTGGGGGGCTTCAGTGACATGACACGAGGGGCTTTCATTAAAGATTTCCCAACTTCTATGTATCACAGGATGCTGAAACTGCACGTGTAGTGATATAAGTCTCTATATGATACTCTTTATTGAAGGCTCCTAAATGTATTCTGTGGATGTAACTGTACACCTTGAAGTGTTAAGGGGTTAACAACCCTGTCAGACAATCTAGTTGCTATGGATATGGTATACCTCCGGATAACCAATATTCCTGCTAACCAATAGGCAGAGTGTTCCACTACCTAGTAATTATCTCTTTCAGATCACTTAAGTCTTCAACTCAACATTAAATTGAGGGCATCATGGCGGCCAGGAGTCACGGGGGCTTTTAATGAAACCGTCACTATACTTATAACACAGTGTGACCTTCCGGACATTTGGGAAGGAGCATCCTAAAAAGTATTGTTAAACGTTATCCTCAGCATCGACAATACACCCAATGTTACGGGAACAGTGAAAGAGATATTGTATCTTGTAGTAACAGAATGAAGGTTTCTTGTACTTTCTCTTCACACTTACCTGGAACTGGTGATCACACCGTGTGGCTTTGTGTTGGGTGTTGTGATGTGAAAAGTTTGCCAGTTCAGATCTCGCCTACTTATCAACAGGATGTGGTAGTGGTGAGATGATCATAGTTGTATCTCAAACTCAAGTGATACAATTGTGAAAGTAATGGTGATAGAAAGTAATTAATGATTGTGTTCAAGATTACATGACAGCCACGCCAACATCACAGCTCTAGGAGACCAAAGGCACCACTCATTCAGAGGCAAGGCCTTTTGTACGGACTCCATCACCCACCACCAGTTTACGAAGGTGGATCTATTTTGCATCACTCTTGGGGAACCTCAGTCTACTCTGATTTAGTTCTAACGCTTCGTGAGCGGCTACTTTCAGGTTCTACCACAGCATCTCTGTACGTTTTTTATGCCCGCACTTTTAAAAAATCCATCCAAACTTTGTTCTACCTTCTCAAATCTTTGACCACCGTGTATTTCCATAAACCATTGACAGGTCAATGTCAACTCATGGAGAGAAGACGGTCAGGATTCATGGTTCTTTCAATCACATCCAGTCATCCAGGTCCAAAGAAAGATAAGCAACGTCACCACCGCCCCCCCCCCCCACACACACATCACGTGTCCTCTATTATTTCCAGACCTTGCTAGTTTTGACAATAAAGTGTCACCTCTAATAGTAGTGCCTGATATCGAATTTGCATGGTCGCTGTCTATCAATTTCATTGCTTGCAAAGATTATTCATGATGGCGTCTGAAGGTCTTCCTAATGAGCCATTACAGTGGGAAACCATTCTTATCTTTAATTAAAGTTGTGATTGATTTCACATTAAGGTTGCATCACATGAAGATGACATAGCTGCAACGGCCATTAATCTATAAGCTACATAATGCAGAAAGTGGTGACTTAAACTTGTTTTACTGCTAATTAACTGGATTTTGACGATTTCTACAAGCTTATAAAGGATGAAAAAGGTTCCAGCATTGATAAATAAATGCTGTTACTGCTAGTGCTTACCTAGAGAGATGATGGAAGACGGTGATGTTTATTGGGGGCATGCTAAAGTAATTGTTCTTTATTGCAGAACTAATGGGGTTTGCTAAGTATTGCTAGTGTTTATTATGTAACTAATTACTGTAATAGTCCTTGTCATGGCCCATGTAGGCATTGTGGGAGTGCTCTTTAAGTCATGGTGACCACTGGAGATTTGCATCACTGGTCACTATGTGGACAGGGATTATCTGTCAAATGGCTGAATGCAAGGTGGTGCATTTGTTTGGTACACATGGTGGGGTGTTGCACACAAGATATTGAGTTGGCTGTGGAGATGGAGAGAGCAAGAATGAGAGGTTGGGTGTAGCCTGGGTCATGAGCGAAGCCCTGGAGCCTGTGTGAGTGAGCAGTGGAAAGTCCTGTAGTCTCTTGATTGGAGCTATGAGTGCCTGGGCCGTTGGACCATCAAGGCTGTGTGAGCTTTGGTCATGACCTGTTATATTGATGAGAGAGAAAGAGGAGTCCACCATGAAGCGAGTGTATACCACTGAGAAACCGTCCACATGTACTGACCCCAGACAGGATACAGATTCCTGACAGACAACAGGACTATGAGAGTCTGGAGCATTCATGAGTTCTACGTCCAATCTTGTGTATCTGAATTTGTGCACTCAATGTCCTAGTCCTGGTAGAAACAGGACAAAAGCATAAATTAAGGATGAGCCTTCATTCCAGTCTTTATTTGGCATCTGAATATACAACCCCAGTTCAAAAAAAGTTGGGATGCTGTGTAATAGCGACCTTTTTTGGGTCATTTTTTTTCCGAAATCACCCCAACACACATAATCCAAAGATGGAGAGTGACATCATTACTAATATCGTGTTAGGAGTTCACTTGCCCGCTCCCTTGTGGAGTAACTACAGCAGCAATGCATTTCTATCGGACAGTTTGTAAAATGATGGATGATGGATGATGGTGGGTCTCCTACTGTTACAGTAATAAGGGTGGATGACAAACTCTCACTCAGATAGAAGCTTCCACAAAGCCCTGGACTAAGGCCTAGATAAGGGTACTTTTATACAAAACTATTGACCACTTGTTCAGCCAGTTTATAAGGGCAGATTCATTGTTCACTCATTCACTCGTAAACCTTTCAGTCGTTCATATTGACTGTACCAGGGAATGTGAACAACTAAATAGTCCTGTTCACATGCAATGATATGCGAACAAGCAGACGATGAACAATGGACTATCACGTCAGTGAGGGGAGGCTTAGATTGTGGAGTGATTGGTACCCAACTTTCTAGGACTCTGCATGTCAACTGGACAACAACCATCACCTTTAGCCACAACTCTACAGCAATCCACCTAGCCCTGTGCTCAATATCGCTGCCACCACAAACGTTCATGAGCGTTGGACCCGAATGTTAATACCCACAATTATGTCTTTAGAGATATGGTTTCATGTTAACACTGACGAGGTTCACTAATTAATTGAAAGTTTAATTCTAAAAAGCTAGCAGTGCTTATTTACAGAAAAATACAAAAAATGATATTACAAGGTATAGAGGTACACTACAGAGAATGGCCTGTATACGGCAACAGACAGGCCTTCTGGTGCCTGAGACAAGGGAAAACACCCACTGGTGTGGTTAGAAAGTAGAATATAGGTGTTTGTTCCTGATACAGTCAAAGGGAAAAGCAGGCTGCAAGCTTCCAGCCCAGGTCTCTAGAAAGAGACCCGAGCTGGAAGCCATAGAGAGATCTAGAGAGAGAACTGGGCTGGAAGCCATAGAGAGGTCTAGAGAGAGAACTGGGCTGGAAGTCATAGAGAGGTCTAGAGAGAGATCTGGGCTGGAAGTCATAGAGAGGTCTAGAGAGAGAACTGGGCTGGAAGCCATAGAGAGGTCTAGAGAGAGAACTGGGCTGGAAGCCATAGAGAGGTCTAGAGAGAGAACTGGGCTGGAAGCCATAGAAAGGTCTAGAGAGAGAACTGGGCTGGAAGCCATAGAGAGGTCTAGAGAGTGACCTGGGCTGGAAGCCATAGAGAGGTCTAGAGAGAGACCTGGGCTGGAAGCCATAGAGAAGTCTAGAGAGAGACCTGGGCTGGAAGCCATAGAGAGGTCTAGAGAGAGACCTGGGCTAGAAGCCGTAGAGAGGTCTAGAGAGAGACCTGGGCTAGACGACATAGAGAGGTCTAGAGAGAGACCTGGGCTAGAAGCCATAGAGAGGTCTAGAGAGAGACCTGGGCTAGAAGCCATAGAGAGGTCTAGAGAGAGACCTGGGCTGGAAGCCATAGAGACGTCTAGAGAGAGAACTGAGCTGGAAGCCATAGAGATGTCCAGAGAGGGACCTGGACACAAAGAGACTGACCGTGTGCCTCAGGAAAGTTGGGTGAAGCATTCCTGAGAAAAGGCTGTGTGAGACCTGAATGGAAGACAACTGGATGAAGCTGACCTGGAGAGTGGATGAGGACCACAGTTGGACTGTTTATTGAAACCCTGCTTAACAGGACATTTACGTTTATTTGCAGAAGAGCTGTGCTGAAACAAGCTGATATTGCTGTGAAGGTGAAAATAAATCAGAATTTGGAGTTTAACCCATTGGTGTCTACCTGTGATGTGAGTGAATGACCCCCGGGTTGCTACAAAGGTAATAGGCAAAAGGCATAAATAAGATATTTGCAGACAGTATTTAAAATAAAAGTATTTAAGCAAAAGTGTTACCATTCTTTGTGTGGAGTCTCACGGAATTACAGGACAGTCCGCACGCATAGTGCACTCCAAGGGGCTGACCTGCAGCACAAATCCATGTGCGATTTTTAAACCCTCAGCAAAGTAACTCCCATCAGTTCCTTTCAGCCCCCTTGGGGGTTTGGCTTACAGCGGAGCACATGGGTACTGAAATGCATATTGCCTTCATAACTTCATGTGGGTGGGACCCACAAAAGAATGCGATGGCAAAGTTTCCTCATGATTTTACATATGGTTTGAGCCCACAGCTGAATGTGTTCAGATACATGTTTCTCCCAATATGCGGTTCTCTGAGCATCTTGCAAAAATGGGAGTACCTGCGTCTGATTCGTGGTGATGTGACGTTTCACAAAACATCCATGTCGGCAGCCGGTGACATATAGATCAGTCCTAATTTTCAAATTACATTTTCCTCTTTGTTTGAGCACATTTCCTTTGTTAGAATTTGGCTCCAAAAAGATATCAGGTCTGGCTGTGGCCCGTTCCAAAAATGGGGAGGAACAGTTACTGGGGTGTGAAGGCTGTTCCTGTCCTTACCTCAAATTGTAAATATTTCCTGCTCTAGTTTAGCAAAGGCTGTTGTACATTACAGACCCCCTGGGGGATGTGACAGTCTTTCTGAAGCCTGCTTCAAGGCCACCTTTAATACTCACCTTTCCTAGATGCTGAAAAGCATTTACCATTCCACTTACAAACTACACAGCAGTGTTGCAAAACCAGGTGGGACTAAGGCCATACCTCACATGGATGAGAAGCACACGAATTCTCATTCATCATTCACCCATTGGCCGTGTTTACACTAAACGATAATCGTTCAAATTTGCACAAGCCAACGATTTTTGTACGAAACAATCATTCCATATGAAAGGGCCCTGGGACCCTGCTGCAACTAGGAAATGCACAGAATGCAGACATCTATTAGCTTAGATACATCAGACACCTTGCAATTTTACTTTGTTCCATAAGAGGGCATCACTTGAATTTAACGGATTTTAGTGTTGCGTCTTACCGATGCTGGATTGGAGCCGCAGGTGTAGTAGCCGAGCCAGTCACTGGAGAGTAGTCAAAATAGCCGGGAGCCATTATTGGGAAGTCACAGTATGTGGTACAAATGGATGGGATGGAAGCGTAGTCAATGGAAGCCAAAGGTCAGCAGCAGGAGGTATCGGTATACATGTAGAGGAGGCGGAGGAAGAGGAACTTGATCAAAGTAGTGGCACACAATAATCACATACTGAAAGAGTGGCAGGGCTAGGCTTATGTAGGATAGCCTAGCAGAGAGAGCTGCTGACTGGAACACAGAAGGTTGCGGTTTCGAGCCCTGACATTTAGCAAAAATTCACACTTATAATACCTATATCAGAACAACAAGGCAATTGCGACTCAGACTTAACTCTTAACTAGAGATGAGCGAACGTACTCGTCCGAGCTTGATACTCGTTCGAGTATTAGCGTGTTCGAGATGCTCGTTACTCGTAACGAGTACCACGCGATGTTCGAGTTACTTTCACTTTCATCTCTGAGACGTTAGCACGCTTTTCTGGCCAATTGAAAGACAGGGAAGGTATTACAACTTCCCCCTGCGACGTTCAAGCCCTATACCACCCCCCTGCTGTGAGTGGCTGGGGAGATCAGGTGTCACCCAAGTATAAAAATCGGCCCCTCCCGCGGCTCGCCACAGATTTGTTCTGACATAGAGGAGGGAAAGTGCTGTTGGTACCAGAGCTGCTATAGGGAGAGTGTTAGGAGTATTTTAGGCTTCAAGAACCCCAACGGTCCTTCTTAGGGCCACATCTAACAGTGTGCAGTAGTGTGGAGGCTGCTTTTAGCAGTGTTGCACTTTTTTTTTTTTTTGCTATATCGGCCGTGCAGAGCATTGCGCCCTGCAGTAATACTCCAGGGGCAGAAGTGGTGGTTAGGCAGGGAGAGTGTTAGGAGTTAGTGTAGACTTCAAGAACCGCAACGGTCCTTCTTAGGGCCACATCTAACCGTGTGCAGTAGTGTGGAGGCTGCTTTTAGCAGTGTTGCACATTTTATTTTTTTTTGCTATATCGGCCATGCAGAGCATTGCGCCCTGCAGTAATACTACAGGGATAGAATTGTGTAGGCAGGGACAGAAGACATATATAGATTGAATATACGCAGTGGTCCTTTTGAAAAAAATATTTTAAAAAAAAAACTATTTGGCCTGCATGTCACTGTGCTCAGTGTTCTGGGTCTGTGTCTGCTGCGGGTTGTAGTTCTCCAAATAAATACGCAGCCAGCTAAGTGTTACAGCAGGCTTGCGTAAAATTATTTCCTGGCGTTCCGTCAGCGAACTCAGCCTACAACCACAGGCCAATAAGCGGCACATTAAATTGCAGTGTTGTGTTTCTGCATTCCTGGTAATACAGCATGCTGAGGGGTAGGGGTAGGCCTAGAGGACGTGGGCGCGGCCGAGGACGCGGAGGCCCTAGTCCGGGTGTGGGCACAGGCCGAGCTCCTGATCCAGGTGTATCGCAGCCGACTGCTGCGGGATTAGGAGAGAGGCACGTTTCTGGCGTCCCCACATTCATCACACAATTAATGGGTCCACGCGGTAGACCTTTATTAGAAAATGAGCAGTGTGAGCAGGTCCTGTCATGGATGGCAGAAAGTGCATCCAGCAATCTATCATCCACCCACAGTTCTGCGCCGTCCACTGCTGCAACTCAGAATCCTCTGGCTGCTGCTCCTCCTTCCTCCCAGCCTCCTCACTCCATTACAATGACACATTCTGAGGAGCGGGCAGACTCCCAGGAACTGTTCTCGGGCCCCAACTCAGATTGGGCAGCAGTGGTTCCTCTCCCACCAGAGGAGTTTATCGTGACTGATGCCCAACCATTGGAAAGTTCCCGGGGTCCGGGGGATGAGGCTGGGGACTTCCGGCAACTGTCTCAAGACCTTTCAGTGGGTGAGGAGGCCGATGACGATGAGACACAGTTGTCTATCAGTGAGGTAGTAGTAAGGGCATTAAGTCCGAGGGAGGAGCGCACCGAGGATTCTGAGGAAGAGCAGCAGGAGGACGATGAGGTGACTGACCCCACCTGGTTTGCTACGCCTACTGAGGACAGGTCTTCAGAGGGGGAGGCAAGGGCAGCAACAGGGCAGGTTGCAAGAGGCAGTGCGGTGGCCAGGGGTAGAGGCAGGGCCAGACCGAATAATCCACCAACTGTTTCCCAAAGCGCCCCCTCGCGCCATGCCACCCTGCAAAGGCCGAGGTGCTCAAAGGTCTGGCAGTTTTTCACTGAGAGTGCAGACGACCGACGAACAGTGGTGTGCAACCTTTGTCGCGCCAAGATCAGCCGGGGAGCCACCACCAGCAGCCTCACCACCACCAACATGCGCAGACATATGATGGCCAAGCACCCCACAAGGTGGGACGAAGGCCGTTCACCGCCTCCGGTTTGCACCGCTGCCTCTCCCCCTGTGCCCCAACTTGCCACTGAGATCCAACCCCGCTCTGAGGACACAGGCATTACCATCTCCTGGCCTGCACCCACACCCTCACCTCCGCTGTCCTCGGCCCCATCCACCAATGTCTGCTAGCGCAAGTGTTTGAGCGCAAGCGCAAGTACGCCGCCACGCACCCGCACGCTCAAGCGTTAAACGTGCACATAGCAAAATTTATCAGCCTGGAGATGCTGCCGTATAGGGTTGTGGAAACGGAGTCCTTCAAAAGTATGATGGCGGCGGCGGCCCCGCGCTATTCAGTTCCCAGTCGCCACTACTTTTCCCGATGTGCCGTCCCAGCCCTGCACGACCACGTCTCCCGCAACATTGTACGCGCCCTCACCAACGCGGTTACTGCCAAGGTCCACTTAACAACGGACACGTGGACAAGCACAGGCGGGCAGGGCCACTATATCTCCCTGACGGCACATTGGGTGAATTTAGTGGAGGCTGGGACAGAGTCAGAGCCTGGGACCGCTCACGTCCTACCCACCCCCAGAATTGCGGGCCCCAGCTCGGTGCTGGTATCTGCGGCGGTGTATGCTTCCTCCACTAAACCACCCTCCTCCTCCTCCTCCTACGCAACCTCTGTCTCGCAATCAAGATGTGTCAGCAGCAGCACGTCGCCAGCAGTCGGTGTCGCGCGGCACGGCAGCACAGCGGTGGGCAAGCGTCAGCAGGCCGTGCTGAAACTACTCAGCTTAGGAGAGAAGAGGCACACGGCCCACGAACTGCTGCAGGGTCTGACAAAGCAGACCGACCGCTGGCTTGCGCCGCTGAGCCTCCAACCGGGCATGGTCGTGTGTGACAACGGCCGTAACCTGGTGGCGGCTCTGCAGCTCGGCAGCCTCACGTACGTGCCATGCCTGGCCCACATCTTTAATTTGGTGGTTCAGCGCTTTCTGAAAAGCTACCCTCACTTGTCAGACCTGCTCGGAACTCTACGCTCCACATGTTGGCCAGGCTCTATGAGCAGCATAGAGCTATAGTGGAATACCAACTCCAACATGGGCGGTGCAGTGGGAGTCAGCCTCCTCAATTATTTTCAGAAGAGTGGGCCTGGTTGGCAGACATCTGCCAGGTCCTTGGAAACTTTGAGGAGTCTACCCAGGTGGTGAGTGGCGATGCTGCAATCATTAGCGTCACCATTCCTCTGCTATGCCTCTTGAGAAGTTCCCTGCAAAGCATAAAGGCAGACGCTTTGCACTCGGAAACAGAGCCGGGGGAAGACAGTATGTCGCTGGATAGTCAGAGCACCCTCCTGACTATATCTCAGCGCGGTGAGGAGGAGGAGGAGGAAGATGAGGAGGAGGTGGAAGACACAGCTTGGCCCACTGGTGAGGGTAGACATGCTGCTGGCCTGTCATCCTTTCAGCGTGTATGGCCTGAGGAGGAGGAGGAGGAGGAGGAGGAGGATCCTGAAAGTGATCTTCCTAGTGAGGACAGCCATGTGTTGCGTACAGGTACCCTGGCACACATGGCTGACTTCATGTTAGGATGCCTTTCTCGTGACCCTCGCGTTACACGCATTCTGGCCACTACGGATTACTGGGTGTACACACTGCTCGACCCACGGTATAAGTAGAACCTTTCCACTCTAATACCCGAAGAGGAAAGGGGTTCGAGAGTGTTGCTATACCACAGGACCCTGGCGGACAAGCTGATGGTAAAATTCCCATACGACAGCGGTAGTGGCCGAAGGCGACGTTCCGAGGGCCAGGTAGCAGGGGAGGCGCGGAGATCAGGCAGGATGTACAGCACAGGCAGGCCAACACTCTTTAAGGCCCTTGACAGCTTTATGGCTCCCCAGCAAGACTGTGTCACCGCTCCCCAGTCAAGGCTGAGTCGGCGGGAGCACTGTAAAAGGATGGTGAGGGAGTACGTAGCCGATCGCACGACCGTCCTCCGTGACGCCTCTGCCCCCTACAACTACTGGGTGTCGAAGCTGGACACGTGGCCTGAACTTGCGCTGTATGCCCTGGAGGTGCTTGCTTGTCCTGCGGCTAGCGTCTTGTCAGAGAGGATGTTTAGTGCGGCTGGGGGAATCATCACGGATAAACGTACCCACCTGTCAACCGACAGTGCCGACAGGCTAACACTCATCAAGATGAACAAAGCCTGGATTTCTCCAGACTTCTCTTCTCCACCAGCGGACAGCAGTGATACCTAAACAATACGTAGGCTGCACCCGCGGATGGAAGCATCGTTCTGTATCCCCATCAAAAACGGGGACCTTTTCGCTTCATCAATCTGTGTATAATATTCATCCTCCTCCTCCTGCCCCTCCTCCTGAAACCTCACATAATCACGCCGAACGGGCAATTTTTCTTAGGCCCACAAGGCTCAGTCATATAATTTTTGTAAACAATTTTTATACGTTTCAATGCTCATTAAAGCGTTGAAACTTTCACCTCCACCAATTTTTATTTTAACTGGGCTGCCTCCAGGCCTAGTTACCAATTAAGCCACATTAACCAAAGCGATTAATGGGTTTCACCTGCCATCTTGGTTGGCCATGGCCAATTTTTCTGATGTACATTAGTACTGTTGATACAGCAATTTTTGTGGGCCCTCGCCTACAGTGTAATCAAATGAATTTTTAGCCCATCTGCATTACAGTTGACGTTATATCCGCTGTGTTGGGCAATGCAATGGGATATTTTTATGTACCGCCGATGGCTTCCTGGCACCCACCCATGCTGTGGGTCCACAGGGAGTTGTAAATGCATCTGTTTCCACTTCTAAAGAACCCCAGTCTGACTGGGGCATGCAGTGTGGGCCGAAGCCCACCTGCATTAAGCACGACATTACTACCTCAGCTGTGTTGGGCAATGCAATGGGATATTTTTATGTACCGCCGGTGGGTTCCAGGGAGCCACCCATGCTGTTGGTCCACAGGGAGTTGTAAATGCATCTGTTTCCACTTTTAAAGAACCCCAGTCTGACTGGGGCATGCAGTGTGGGCCGAAGCCCACCTGCATTAAACATGACATGACTACCTCAGCTGTGATGGGCACTGCAATGGGATATATTTATGTACCGCCGGTGGCTTCCTGGCACCCACCCATGCTGTGGGTCCACACGGACTTCACAATAGGGAGTTGTACCTTCCTGTGTCTATGAATTAAAAACCCCGGTCAGGTTGGGGCATGCAGTGTGGGCCAAAGCCCACCTGCATTTAATCGGACGTTACCTCAGCTGTGATGGGCACTGCAATGGGATACATTAATGTACAGCCGGTGGGTTCCAGGGAGCCCCCCATGCTGTGGGTGCACACCGAATTCCCATTGCGGAGTTGTACCTGCCTGTGACTATTTATAAAAAAACGCGGTCTGACTGGGGCGTGCAGACACCTTGACAGAATGAATAGTGTGTGGCACATAGGTTCCCCATTGCTATGCCCACGTGTGCAGCCCCAGATGGAGGTGGCACAGGATTGGATTTCTCATTGCTTCTGTACAGCATTGTGGGCTATCGCCCCGCCCCTTTTAAAGAGGGTCGCTGCCTAGCCGTGCCAACCCTCTGCAGTGTGTGCCTGCTTTTCCTGTGGCAGACGCACTTATAAATAGACATGAGGGTGGCGTGGCATGAGGGCAGCTGAAGGCTGGGCAGGGACAGTTTGGTGTGCGCTGTGGACTCTGGGTCGTGGGGGGGGGGGGAAATCGGCAGCATGTAACCCAGGAGAAGTGGCAGCAGAGTGTCATGCAGGCAGTGATTGTGCTTTGTTGGAGGTAGTGTGGTGCTTAGCTAAGGTATGCATTGCTAATGAGGGCTTTTCAGAAGTAAAAATTGTTGGGGGGGAGGCCCACTCTTGCCGCTATTGTGGCTTAATAGTGGGACCTGGGAACTTGAGATGCAGCCCAACATGTAGCCCCTCGCCTGCCCTATCCGTTTCTGTGTCGTTCCCATCACTTTCTTGAATTGCCCCGATTTTCACAAATGAAAACCTTAGCGAGCATCGGCGATATACAAAAATGCTCGAGTCGCCCATTGACTTCATTGGGGTTCGTTACTCGAAACGAGCCCTCGAGCATCGCGAAAAATTCGTCTCGAGTAACGAGCACCCGAGCATTTTGGTGCTCGCTCATCTCTACTCTTAACTAATATCGTCATTCTCCAGAACTCAGCTTACTGTAATTCCAGAGTTCTGCAGTGACCCCAGAAAATGCAGATCATTAATCTCATTTCATTGGCACGTACATTCTCACTGCCATTACAAAGTGCCTCAACACTCCCTTACAGTGTATTGACACACAGCATTACTTACTAAGTCAAATAACCATAACCATTGCATCAAAATACCACAGTCTCTTTTGGGATGTACTATCTGTCCATCATAGTCTTCATAGCTAGCCTTCCCTTATCTCAGGGGCCTCCTCAAACTCTGTTTATCCATGTATAAAGTGATAAACTGTATGTTTAAAACAACTTTATGCAAGTTCTGGTTCTTAATATTAATGCAGACAGCCACGTGCCTGAAAGTAAATGGTGTGCCTGTCATTTACCTACATACGTATGCTTGTGTTATTGCGCTACCAACAGCTTTTGAACCCAGGCACTGGCATCATGATCACCTAATTCCACTAGTCGTTCAGATCCTGTTGTATACCTTTAACGATGTGCTAGATTACAAAGAGCGCGCTGCACTCATCGCCACCGTGACACGGCTCCTCAGCCACTTCTTAGAAACCGCTCAGAGAGTGCAGGCCTCTTCCCACTTGTCACACGTTGCACTGGCATGGACTCCTCCTTGGGTGGAAGCTAAATCCTAGTGAGCTCAAGGGCGCCTGATGATATTACGCCTCTTGTAACCCATGGCAGCCAATGGCAGGGCAGATCATTTATTCTATATACAAACCAGAAAACAATATGAAACAAGACCACTAGCAGTCAACACTACTCAAAGGATCTTCCACAACGACCATCATTACTGATAACATTAATAACACCGCAAATATCATGGGGAGCACTTTGAGCCCGTTTCTTCATGAACCCAGCTTTCTAATAATCCCCCTTACATGCTGCCACCATGAGCTGCGGCTTCTGACTCAAAACCAACAGTTCTGCAGTTCTGAGTGCACCAGTTTCTCTTATTGAAGTTATGAGTAAGATAATCACATCTCACCGACTGCTACCCGCAATCCGTGCACTCAAGAGTTCTTCCAGAAGCCTCTGCATTTGGTGTGGAATGGTAAGCCCCACATTGAGCCGCTGACAGCCTACATCAGGTAGGCCCATCCGATCACCTTCACAGCATGGTGGGGTGTGGAGGCTGCAGTGCATAAGAAGACACCAATACTATAAATGACACATGGTAGCTGAAGACCTTTTATAGGTGTCGCCCTATAGCTGCAAAATACACATCTGATCGTCCTTTCACCCCCCCCCCCCCAGGACTATTGTTCAAGAGAAGGACCCATAGTGCACTTCTTGTGGTGTGCTATCCGCCTGTCATTGCAGAGGTGCTCTTAGGGGCCATCTGTCATGATTCCCTTGGTGACCCTAGTCACTGTAAAAGGTCCCTTAGGTGCTGCCTGTTGGGAATACCTCAGGGTCCCCTTCTCCCTGTTTAACATCTCCTGCTGTGGGAGGACTGATAGGTTGACAGAGGCATAATGTATAACTAATCCATCTGCACTAGTGTGTTCATGGCAGACTTGGGGGCCTTCAGAAGCCCTCTGGCGGCCATGGCAACTGAGCGGTACCCCACAATTATTTTGCAGACTTGGCCATTTGAGACTCCCAAGCAACGATTGTGGCATGCAGAGAGTTAACAGCTGTGCTCAGCATTAGCACTGATTGATGTTGCAGGCGGGTAGCGGCTATCATAGACAGCCAACATCCGCCTTGTATGGAGCGGGATCTGCTCGCCATCCTGCTCTATATTAACCCCACACACCCAGGACGTGAATGTATGGCCTGGGGTGTTAAGGGGTTAATACATTTATGTTACCGTTGTGTTCATGGGGCACTTTGTGATTCGAGGTGTGATCGCCAGTTTTCCAGTAACTTACAGGTTTCCAGAAGACCCAATCAGTAAGCAGAATGATCTCCACCTGTTACTCAGTGTAAGCAGCAGATAACAGAGAGTTGTGACCCCTTAGGACCGGCGGCAAAAATAAAATGACTGCAAAAGTTCTCGGGTTGCTCATTCCAAGAATTGTGAGAGTTGTATAATAATTCCACGCGGCCGGAACAGTAGAACAGATCTCTGTCAAACATAGGCTGTGTGGTACATGTCATGTGTCGCCAACCTAAGACCATCTCCTCGCCTGCCCCGCCTCCATGTAACATGGCCGTGGCCGTATGTATCAATGTGTTCGCGACAAAGATAGTTTGCATCAAAAAGGAGACAAAGATTTGACAAACTCCATTGTTTCCTTTTCCGAAAGTGGATGAAACCCATTGTCAGATGTCCGGGGGCACACAGTCTGGCACATAGTAGCGGTAGGCAGACATTGTTGCATTTTGTGGCACAAAATAAACTACTTAGGGTGTTTTTTTCATGTTTTTGCCCCCATTTTATATGATAAAATTAGTCATTGAACAGCAGGCTTTTTTTATATTAGTACAAAAAGCAGAATTTGTGTATAAAAGACAGTTAAGAATACGATTGGCACATTGTCGGCACCCGCAGCGCTGCCAGGCAGCGTTCCTATTTCTGATGCAGCATAAAGTGTACCAAAGTTAGAAGTGCAGGCGCCACGTTTGTAAATTTGGTGTCATTTAAGTGCTTTTACCCACTAGCGGTTTTCTAACGCTGCGATATCACTGCGTTTTTTTTTATTTTTAAACTTTCTGTTAAAATCACATCGCACAAAAATGGCAAGTTAACATTAGGAAGTCCCATTGGAAAAAAAGGCAGCAATATGGCAGCATTACAAAAAACGCAGCGGGTAAAAGCCCCGAGACTGCCGAACTCTAAAGAGAATTGAGGCAATGTTCATAAATAAGGGCCCCTTGTAGAAGGAGCTGCAGGGATGTTACGGTTTATGAACGCGCACAATACAAAGGCTCCTGCTTCTTCTCTCCTGTAGATGGTTTCTATGTGTCAATGTTTGCTATAATTCATGAACCTTTAGGCAGGAGGGGCACCAAGTAGGAGTAAGGAGACTTACTGAACTTGCTCTGCTCCTCTGGGAAATTTGGTTTGCAAATGGCAGATGGTATAATACCTCAATAGCGCCACCTATTGGAAGGTCTTCTAACAGGCGTTACTGTATAACTGAGGAGATAAGCCAAGCCAGGAGAAGGAGCCCCCTATAAGACTGTTTTAGGATTGTAGCCGCTGGTCAGGTTTATGGCTGGCTGCGAGGCCTGTGATGTGGGGTCGGGGCAGTACAGTTTCTCCTTGTGGAGAACAACAAGAAGTATAATTGTATCACCTGTCTTGTGCATACCATATATCCCAGAGGAGCATTGCATGGCCTAAAGGTCTTGCACACCGATGAGGGGTTGGCTCACGGTTATCTTTTCTTTATGGAGAAGACTCCGGTTTTGGCTTATATCTTTAGTCATACTAGAATCTTGTACATTGACTTATAGGGAATCTAACTTCCAATTGGTGACGCTGCAAAAGCATTCTAGCACCTCCCATCTGCACCAGGAAGGTCCCTCTGAGACAGGCGACGTCTATGGACAAAAGTATGGAGGACAACATATGGTGAGATCTGTTTGCCTGTGCGGTGCGGGTCAGCCAGGAAAGTTCTCCTGCTCCTGCCCTAGCTGACCCGCACCCCACAGGCAAACAGATCTAATCATTAACCCTTTTGGGACCCACCAATTGCTTGTATGTTTTAAACACCAGCTGAACTGCTGAAGGGGTTCTCCTCCCCGAAACGCGTTTTCATAAGCTGATCACGTACTTTATTAAATAAAAGGAGACGTTTCCCAAACCTTTGGTCACTTCCTATTTGCTTTAACCTGGAGTCTTGCGCCTTCTCAACTGCCAGTATTTTAGTCCTATTCTCTTACTCTATCACGCCCCCCAGTGGTCGTCATCTGGTCAGGCAGCACCTCCAATATTGAAGTCACCACTCCACCCTCTTCACCACTTCTACAGTGTCATTGTTCACCACAAACACAATTGTACGGCTTTTGCTCCTCCCCTCTTTTTCCTCCTCGCCAACATATGATGAGATGCAGAGAAGACTGCAATACCCAGAGGAGACCAACAGGGTGGCCTGTACCCACAGTGTATGGGGTGTTCTAGGCTTTACACCGGCGCACACCACAAATAGGACGGCTAAATTCAGGACTTCATTGTAGGAATCCAAGACAGCTGCCCCAATGAACAAACTGCAGCACGTTTCAGTAATGAACCAGGACCGTTGGTGCAGAGGTGAAACGCGTTGCAGTTTGTGCACTTGCAGCAGTTGTCTTGGATCCCTGCGATAAGTCCTGAATGTAGCCGTCCTATTTGCGGTGTGCGCCGGAGTGAAGCCACGGACCATCTCTGCTTTGATCTCCGCACCTCCTGTGACCAGAGCAGGCAGGCACTATAAACGCGTGTCAGTAGCTGCGCTACCCAGATATTTCGGCGGTTGGGGGGACTCTGCTTCCATTCACTGCACATGCAGCGCTTCCATGTTTTCTGCAGTATTCTATGATAGCTCTTATACATTTCACTACAGACGCTTATTATGCATTGTGCTTGTTGTCAATATGGTGCCAGACTGTTGCACGGTGGCCATAAGTGCAGAGCCCCCGTGTGTGAGCGGCCGCGGTCAGACCTGTCTGCCCTGCAGTGTCCGACGCACACCCTTTGTTTCCTGTTATTTGACTTGAAAGCGCCGCTGGTTTCAGGTCTGATAACGGCTGGCCGTCTTATCAGCGCCATCCGTGAACGTGACCTTCTGTTCTACAACAGGTGAGGAAAATCCTCTCATGAATCATGGCTCGTCATCACTTCAAAGAGCGGCGCACGGTTGTGAAAGATGCTAAAAAGGTAACGACGCCTTCAGAAGTTTACATTCAATAATTAGCTGTAGAAAACTAATCAGGTATTGATTATTTTTTTAACTATTTACTTGCTCACCTTTTAAAGGGTTACTGGTACAAAACACATTTTTCTATGCCTGCTCCCTCACTTGATTGCCTGCCATGCTCTAGGGGTCTACTTTGTGCATTGCAGTCACTTACATGCAGTGCAGCCCCCTGTCTGATGCTTATCAGACACCATATTGATAGTGAGATTTTTTACTTTCATTTTCAAATCTCTCCAATGATACTTATGTACAGCATTAGAAACTGCGCCATTTCTGTCTGCTTGGAGGACAGATTAATTATAATCACCTTCTGTATTCATCTAAATAAGCTACAGCCCATAAGTATACAGTCAGGAAGTTGAGCTGTGATCTCCTCTATTATACCCGTGTGACAGGAGCCTCTAATCATCAACAGCAACTGTGACAGGAGTGTCTCTGTCCCCATCCAGGTATTTTCTGTGGTAGGACCATATAACAGCATCACACAGGCTGACTAGAACACATAACTCAAAATAGATCTGAACTGGTCAGAACAAAATCCCATGGAGACCTGAAGAGAAAAAGGCCAGGACAGAAAGAAATAACTTTATACACATATATACAAAATCAATGAAAATAGAAATAACTGTAGTGGCCTATTATGAATAATGAGGTGACTCTGCTAATACTAAACCAGTCTATACAGCAAAGCTGACAGGTGAGCTCTAAACCGTTAGAGTGGCCGGTGGGAAAACTGCAACATTTTCTTTCATTTACATGGATATTTACATAAAACAGTTTGAAGATAAAAAATTTTTAGAATAGAATCCTGATTTTCTGATGATACACGGGCCTCAAAGAGCGGTAAATAAATCCTGTAGCTTATATGGGACTCATCTTCCCTCATAGACTGTAAGCTATTGATCTGGTGGTCATAAATGGCTGCACATCCAAGTGGAAGAATGTATCAAGTGGGGACCACAAGGTTCTGTCCTAGACCCAGTGTTGGTCAGCATTGTTATAAATGATCTGGAGGAGGGAATTGTGGGAAACTGATCAAATGTGCCGACGACACAAAGCGAGGAGGGATAGCTAACACTAGGGAAGAGAGAGAGGATTCAAAAAGATCTAGAAAAGCTTGAACAGTGGTCGGCGACTAACAGAAAGGTATTTAACAAGGAGAAATGCAAAGTCCTACATCTAGGCAAGAAAAATGCTTCCCCCATTGCTGCCCCAGTAGTAATAGGGTCCCTCATTGCCACCCAAATAGTAATCGGGTCCCCCATTGCCACCCCAATAGTGACAGGGTCCCCCATTGCGTATGCCAGTAGTAATAGGGTCTCTCATTGCCACCCCAGTAGTTAAAGGGTCCCCCATTACCGCTATGCTCTGCAGGGAGATGAAGGGGTTAAATGACTTACTACACGCAGCCTTCCCTGTCTCTGCTGCACTGGAGGGAGATCGTAGGCAGCAAAGATCAAAGGCTGGGAGAATAGGAAGTTGCTTAACCCCTTCCTCTCCCTGAAACTGGAGGATTAGCAGTGTGGATAGCCATAGGAGCGATTGGGATGGCCGTGGACCCCCTTGCAGTCTGAGGCCCAGGGCGGTCACCGCAATCATCCCTTACTAGGCCACATGGGATGGAATTTCCAGCGCATTGTCCGCAGCGGACATCCTGCTGTAGAACAGCTGCGGAATGCCTGCCTCCAGACCCGCACCATTTCGTGTGCGTTTTGAAGTGGGTTTCATCGCGAATTCCTGTGCGGCATTCACCCCATCATTGCGGGGAGATGGCGATACAATTGACATGTCGCAGATTTTAATTCCGCGCTGCAACGAATATTCTGCATGGGTTTTGTGCACGTTTTTCTCATAGCATGTGGGTGAGTTTTATAAAACCTTGTTCACCTTGCTACTACTGTAGATCCTCTCCAATGTGGAGCAGCACATGGGGGCCAATACAGAACTGCTAAAGGGGGGCCGATACAGAACTGCTCAAGGGGGGCCGATACAGAACTGCTCAAGGGGGGCCGATACAGAACTGCTCAAGGGGGGCCGATACAGAACTGCTCAAGGGGGGCCGATACAGAACTGCTCAAGGGGGGGCTGATACAGAACTGCTCAAGGGGGGGCCGATACAGAACTGCTCAAGGGGGGGCCGATACAGAACTGCTCAAGGGGGGCCAATACAGAACTGCTCAAGGGGGGCCGATACAGAACTGCTCAAGGGGGGGGGGCGATACAGAACTGCTCAAGGGGGGGCCGATACAGAACTGCTCAAGGGGGGCCGATACAGAACTGCTCAAGGGGGGCCGATACAGAACTGCTCAAGGGGGGGCCGATACAGAACTGCTAAAGGGGGGCCGATACAGAACTGCTAAAGGGGGGCCGATACAGAACTGCTCAAGGGGGGGCCGATACAGAACTGCTCAAGGGGGGGCCGATACAGAACTGCTCAAGGGGGGCCAATACAGAACTGCTCAAGGGGGGCCGATACAGAACTGCTCAAGGGGGGGGGGGGCGATACAGAACTGCTCAAGGGGGGGCCGATACAGAACTGCTCAAGGGGGGCCGATACAGAACTGCTCAAGGGGGGCCAATACAGAACTGCTAAAGGGGGGCCGATACAGAACTGCTCAAGGGGGGCCGATACAGAACTGCTCAATGGGGGCCGATACAGAACTGCTCAAGGGGGGCCAATACAGAACTGCTCAAGGGGGGCCGATACAGAACTGCTCAAGGGGGGCCAATACAGAACTGCTCAAGGGGGGGGGCGATACAGAACTGCTCAAGGGGGGGCTGATACAGAACTGCTCAAGGGGGGCCAATACAGAACTGCTAAAGGGGGGCCGATACAGAACTGCTCAAGGGGGGCCGATACAGAACTGCTCAATGGGGGCCGATACAGAACTGCTCAAGGGGGGCCAATACAGAACTGCTCAAGGGGGGCCGATACAGAACTGCTCAAGGGGGGCCAATACAGAACTGCTCAAGGGGGGCCGATACAGAACTGCTCAACTGCTTTCCTTAATCAAGGCAAACTTCTTTATTTCCTTCCATAAAAGACAGTCATAGAATATTATGTTTATAAGCTACGAACATGGAGAACGGTGTATTCTGTCCGCTGAGAGGTGCCCCCCCCCCCAAAAAAAAAAAATCCCACAAAATAGAAATGTAAACTCTAACAAATAACATGTCACTGTATCTCCAAAGCGAGAGCTGATCAGTCCTTGTTATGGCGATTTCTGAATTTAGCAGATGGAAATACATAAGAATACGCTAATCGTCGTTGGGCAGTGTAATTTGTTCAGCCGCTACAGGCATTTACACTGGAAGATTCTCATTGAGATTCCTGCGATCCAGCGAAAGCCTCAGGCTGGGTTCACACGGGGCGTATTTTCGTCGGAAATCTCGCGGTTTGGCCGCAGCAAAAACCACGAGATCTCCGCCGGGAGAACCGCCGCGGTTTAAGCCGCGGCGGCTTTGAAGCGGTCCAGCCGCATGCTTTTCCGTTGCGGCCGGCGCTCCATAGAGGACAGCGCGGCCGTAACTTAAATAAACAAAAAACCGAATGTAAACAGACATGCTGCTTCTTTTGAAACCGCGGCTGTTTCAACCGGATTTACCGCAGCGGATTAGCCATCCCGTATGTACGAGGTTTCTGAGAAACCTCGTCCACATGGCTGGCTAATCCCGAGATTAGCGGCTGCGGGCGGTTTTGCTGCGGGTGGATCTACTGCGGCAGAACCGCGGCAAATCCGCCCTGTGTGAATCCAGCCTCAAGGATAATGCTCCATGTAAAAGGGCCCTTAGATGGTGTAGTAGTGCAGTACACAGGAGGGCTGGAGAGGGCCAGAGACAGGACTTCTATTGAAAGGGAAAACACCCACAGGTGTGGCCAATGAGATAAAAAGGCTTGTTCCTGCTGAAGAGACGGAGAGTGTCTGGCTGAAGGCCAGGTAACCAGCTCAGTGGAGCTGCAGGGCTGTTAGCCCGAGTGTGTGGCTGATAAGGCCAGAGGTGGGCAGGGAGACGCCCCTCACCTCAACACCTAGCGGAGGTGTGTGTCTGGGAGGACCAGGCGGAGCGAAGATGGCTGCTGGACCCTGGCAGCCTGTGTGACCGACTTGCAGGGAGAAGCCCTGCTGTGCGCTGCATCGGCTAAGTGAGACCTGATATCTGGACTATTGCCTGTTTACCTGATATCTGGTTTATGGACAATTATTTGTTTGCCTGAAGTTAAGGTTGGACTTTTTATATTGCTGGTATACAAAATAAACCCAGCAGGCCACGCCTGTATTTGGACTGCATCCACTGGTGTTCCGTCTCTGTGTATCAAGAAACCGGCACGCCTACCGAGCTGTATCCCCACAACGGTCATATAAAACATTGGTCTTAGTAAAGTCTACACAACAGAGCTGCCCAGTGCAGTATACAGGAGGGACGTGTGGGCTCTTCAGTGGCCAGTGTGACAACTGGAAAGGTTTTGATTATTTTGTATATATAGCCACAAAAATTAACAAAAATATGTTTATGATGAAAATCTAACTCAAAGATACAATCCTTCTCATTTCCATCTGAAAAGCCCCACATGTCGTCTGTTCTTCAGGTATTCGGTATTGGAGTGCAGTGCTTTCCTATTGATGGGAATGGTAAAGCATTGAGTTAGTGGCTACAGACTTCCAGCTGGCCCATTCCTCCTACAAATCAGCTAATTGGGGGGGGGGGGGGGGGGGGATCCAGTTTGTAAGACTCCCGCCAATCTGCTATTGATGGCATTTCAGTGGAGACCACTTCCAGTTCTGTGTGTATTGCCAGTGCAGGGAGTTATGCATTAAAGTGGACATTCAGCTTTGTTCATTTCCCAAACCTGTGCATCGGCCTATACATAGTCACTATACATACGGCCTGTGGTCGGCCTATACATAGTCACTATAGATACGGCCTGTGGTCGGCCTATACATAGTCGCTATAGATACGGCCTGTGGTCGGCCTATACATAGTCACTATAGATACGGCCTGTGGTCGGCCTATACATAGTCACTATAGATACCGCCTGTGCACCGGCCTATACATAGTCACTATAGATACCGCCTGTGCACCGGCCTATACATAGTCACTATAGATACCGCCTGTGGTCGGCCTATACATAGTCACTATAGATACGGCCTGTGGTCGGCCTACACATAGTCACTATAGATACGGTCTGTGGTCGGCCTACACATAGTCACTATAGATACGGCCTGTGGTCAGCCTATACATAGTCACTATAGATACCGCCTGTGCACCGGCCTATACATAGTCACTATACATACGGCCTGTGGTCGGCCTATACATAGTCACTCTAGATACGGCCTGTGGTCGGCCTATACATAGTCACTATACATACGGCCTGTGGTCGGCCTATACATAGTCACTATAGATACGGCCTGTGGTCGGCCTATACATAGTCACTATAGATACGGTCTGTGGTCGGCCTATACATAGTCACTATAGATACGGCCTGTGGTCGGCCTATACATAGTCACTATAGATACGGCCTGTGGTCGGCCTATACATAATAACTATAGATACCTCCTGTGGTCGGCCTATACATAGTCACTATAGATACGGCCTGTGGTCGGCCTATACATAGTCACTATAGATACGGCCTGTGGTCAGCCTATACATAGTCACTATAGATACCGCCTGTGGTCAGCCTATACATAGTCACTATAGATACGGCCTGTGGTTGGCCTATACATAGTCACTATAGATACGGCCTGTGGTCGGCCTATACATAATGACTATAGATACCGCCTGTGGTCAGCCTATACATAGTCACTATAGATACCGCCTGTGGTCGGCCTATACATAGTCACTATAGATACGGCCTGTGGTCGGCCTATACATAGTCACTATAGATACGGCCTGTGGTCGGCCTATACATAGTCACTATAGAAACGGCCTGTGGTCGGCCTATACATAGTCACTTTAGATACGGCCTGTGGTCGGCCTATACATAGTCACTATAGATGCGGCCTGTGGTCTGCCTATACATAGTCACTATAGATACCGCCTGTTGTACGCCTATATATAGTCACTATAGATACCGCCTGTTGTATGCCTATATATAGTCACTATAGATACGGCCTGTGGTCGGCCTATACATAGTCACTATAGATACCGCCTGTGGTCGGCCTATACATAGTCACTATAGATACCGCCTGTGGTCAGCCTATACACAGTCACTATAGATACGGCCTGTGCACCGGCCTATACATAGTCACTATACATACGGCCTGTGGTCGGCCTATACATAGTCACTATAGATACTGCCTGTGGTCGGCCTATACATAGTCACTATAGATACTGCCTGTGGTCGGCCTATACATAGTCACTATAGATACGGCCTGTGGTCGGCCTATATATAGTCACTATAGATACGGCCTGTGGTCGGCCTATACATAGTCACTATAGATACTGCCTGTGGTTGGCCTATACATAGTCACTATAAATACCGCCTGTTGTACGCCTATATATAGTCACTATAGATACGGCCTGTGGTCGGCCTATACATAGTCACTATAGATACGGCCTGTGGTCGGCCTATACATAGTCACTATAGATACGACCTGTGGTCGGCCTATACATAGTCACTATAGATACGGCCTGTGGTCAGCCTATACATAGTCACTATAGATACGGCCTGTGCACCGGCCTATACATAGTCACTATACATACGGCCTGTGGTCGGCCTATACATAGTCACTATAGATACCGCCTGTGGTCGGCCTATACATAGTCACTATAGATACGGCCTGTGGTCGGCCTATACATAGTCACTATAGATACCGCCTGTGGTCGGCCTATACATAGTCACTATAGATACGGCCTGTGGTCGGCCTATACATAGTCACTATAGATACCGCCTGTGGTCGGCCTATACATAGTCACTATAGATACGGCCTGTGGTCGGCCTATACATAGTCACTACAGATACGGCCTGTGGTCGGCCTATACATAGTCACTATAGATACGGCCTGTGGTCGGCCTATACATAGTCACTATAGATACCGCCTGTGGTCGGCCTATACATAGTCACTATAGATACTGCCTGTGGTCGGCCTCTACATAGTCACTATAAATACCGCCTGTTGTACGCCTATATATAGTCACTATAGATACGGCCTGTGGTCGGCCTATACATAGTCACTATAGATACCGCCTGTGGTCGGCCTATACATAGTCACTATAGATACGGCCTGTGGTCGGCCTATACATAGTCACTATAGATACGACCTGTGGTCGGCCTATACATAGTGACTATAGATACCGCCTGTGGTCGGCCTATACATAGTCACTATAGATACCGCCTGTGGTCGGCCTATACATAGTCACTATAGATACCGCCTGTGGTCGGCCTATACATAGTCACTATAGATACCGCCTGTGGTCGGCCTATACATAGTCACTATGGATACCGCCTGTGCACCGGCCTATACATAGTCACTATAGATACCGCCTGTGGTCGGCCTATACATAGTCACTATAGATACGGCCTGTGGTCAGCCTATACATAGTCACTATAGATACGGCCTGTGGTCAGCCTATACATAGTCACTATAGATACGACCTGTGGTCGGATCCTACATCCTCCCTTCCTTTAGTCCCTGACTTCTTGTTATCTTAACCCCTACAGGACCACTGAACACATATATAAACTTCCTGCGGTCCTGAATTGTGTATAGATTGGGCTCGGGAGCCAAGTCCACTGCATACTCAGTTATGTTTGCACCAGTAACCAGCAGCTATCAGCTGTCAATCAGAAGTAGCTCAGATCATTGCAGTTCACTTTTTAGATGCTGTGGTCAAAGCTGGGGACCTAGTCACCTACCGCATTGGTACCCACTGCAACGCGTTCATGACGGATGGTGCCGATGGGCTAGCATGGCAGCCCAGTGACTACCACAGCCTCCCAGGGCTGCGATGCATAGATGTTTATCAAGTCCTGCACAAGGCAACACCAAAAGTTGCTATACACTACAGTACTAAAGTATTACAGTTTACAGTGCAAGCTATCAAATGATTGCAAGTTCAAGTCCCCTGAGGGGACTCAATAAAACAGTAAAAAAGGTTAACAGTTAAAAAAATTATATAAAAGTTAAAATAAAAACCCTTTCTGCATCTTTTCCATAAAAATAAACAATAAAAAACACATTTTGGCATTGCTGTGTACATAAAGGTCCAAACTATTGAATTATCACTATTTATCCCACACAGAGAAGGCTGCCGAAAAACAAGTATGTTTTTTGCATCCTGGCTTCAAAAACATCAGAATAAAAAATGATCAAAAAGTTGCAGACAGCCCAGAATGGTAATTGGAACTACACTTTACCCCACAAGAAACGAGCCCTCACATAGCACAACTGCAGAAAAACAAAAAGTTATGGGTCTCAGAATATGGCGCCGAAAAGTAATTCTTGTTTATAAAAAACATTTTCTTGGTAAAAATAGAAACATTTAAAAAATGATATAAATTTGGAGTCACCGTACTTGTACTGCTTGTACGGACACACAGAATAACGTTCATGTCATTTGTACTACAATGTGAACTAAACTCACCAAAAAGGCGACAACTACATTCTATTTTCATTTTTCTATACCAGTAAATAGTACCAGTACTCTGAATAAACCGGTGGACAGTACCAGTACTCTGAATAAACCGGTGGACAGTACCAGTACTCTGAATAAACCGGTGGACAGTACCAGTACTCTGAATAAACCGGTGGACAGTACCCAGTACTCTGAATATACCGGTGGACAGTACCAGTACTCTGAATATACCGGTGGACAGTACCAGTACTCTGAATAAACCGGTGGATAGTACCAGTACTCTGAATATACCAGTGGACAGTACCAGTACTCTGAATATACCAGTGGATAGTACCAGTACTCTGAATATACCAGTTGGCAGTACCAGTACTCTGAATATACCAGTGGACAGTACGAGTACTCTGAATATACCTGTGGATAGTACCAGTACTCTGAATATACCAGTGGACAGTACGAGTACTCTGAATATACCAGTGGACAGTACCATTACTCTGTATTTACCACTGGATAGTGCCAGTACTCTGAATATACCAGTGGACATTACCACTACTCTGAATATACCAGTGGATAGTACCAGTACTCTGAATATACCAGTGGATAGTACCAGTACTCTGAATATACCGGTGGACAGTACCAGTGCTCTGAATATACCAGTGGGCAGTACCAGTTCTCTGAATATACCAGTGGGCAGTACCAGTTCTCTGAATATACCAGTGGACAGTGCCAGTATTCTGAATATACCAGTGAACAGTACCAGTACTCTGAATTTACCAGTGGATAGTGCCAGTATTCTGAATATACCAGTGAACAGTACCAGTACTCTGAATATACCAGTGGACATTACCAGCACTCTGAATATACCAGTGGAAAGTACAAGCACTCTGAATATACTGGTGGATAGTACCAGTGCTCTGAATATACCTGTGGATAGTACCAGTACTGTGAATATACCAGTGAACAGTAGCAGTACTCTGAATATACCAGTGGATAGTACCAGTACTCTGAATATACTGGTGGATAGTACCAGTACTCTGAATATACCAGTGGACAGTACCAGTACTCTGAATATACCAGTAGACAGTACCAATACTCTGAATATACCAGCGGACAGTACCAGTAATCTGAATATACCAGTGGATAGTACCAGTACTCTGAATATACCAGTGGATAGTGCCAGTACTCTGAATATACCAGTGGACAGTACCAGTACTCTGAATATACCAGTGGACAGTACCAGTACTCTGAATATACTGGTGGATAGTACCAGTACTCTGAATATACCTGTGGATAGTACCAGTACTCTGAATATACCAGTGGACAATACCAGTACTCTGAATATACCAGTGGACAGTACCAGTACTCTGAATATACTAGTGGATAGTACCAGTACTCTGAATATACCAGTTGGCAGTACCAGTACTCTGAATATACCAGTGGGCAGTACCAGTACTCTGAATATACCAGTGGGCAGTACCAGTACTCTGAATATACCAGTGGACAGTACCGTTACTCTGTATTTACCACTGGATAGTGCCAGTACTCTGAATATACTGGTGGATAGTACCAGTACTCTGAATATACTGGTGGATAGTACCAGTACTCTGAATATACCTGTGGAAAGTACCAGTACTCTGAATATACCAGTGGGCAGTACCAGTACTCTGAATATACTGGTGGATAGTACCAGTACTCTGAATATACTGGTGGATAGTACCAGTACTCTGAATATACCTGTGGATAGTACCAGTACTCTGACTATACCAGTGGACAATACCAATAGTCTGAATATACCAGTGGACAGTACCAGTACTCTGAATATACCAGTGGATAGTACCAGTACTCTGAATATACCAGTGGGCAGTACCAGTACTCTGAATATACCAGTGGGCAGTACCAGTACTCTGAATATACCAGTGGACAGTACGAGTACTCTGAATACACCAGTGGACAGTACCAGTACTCTGAACATACTGGTGGATAGTACCAGTACTCTGAATATACCGGTGGATAGTACCAGTACTCTGAATATACCAGTGGGCAGTATCCGTACTCTGAATGTACCAGTGGATAGTACCAGTACTCTGAATATACCGGTGGGCAGTATCCGTACTCTGAATGTACCAGTGGATAGTACCAGTACTCTGAATATACCGGTGGATAGTACCAGTAATCTAAATATACCAGTGGACAGTATCCGTACTCTGAATGTACCAGTGGATAGTACCAGTACTCTGAATATACCATTGGGCAGTACCCGTACTCTGAATATAATGGTAAAATCAGGAAAGCACTCCTCCAGTGTGGATTAAATCAAATGTGAAAAATTTGAGTTGTGAAAAAAGAGAAAGAACAAAAAAAGTGTTGGGTACTCACCCGGTGTATAGTGGCGCCTGTTTGTAAGACTCCACCTACACCTCCAAATCCATGTAAGCCTATAATATCTTAGGAGTGAATCCTAAGTTCCTGGATTCCCTTGCATCCTGGTGGGCTAAAACAGGAGGGCTAGCAGGATCTCTGTGTCTCACAAAAGTGAGACCCACCACTGAAGATGAATCCAAAATGTAAACAAAAAAGAAAAGATGATCCTGCGCTCCTTGGGAAATGGTTGTCCAGGAAGGAACAGTGCCACGAATAAACTGTACGATTTCCTTTAAATGATAAAAGTGCAACGCGTTTCGTCAGCTGATTGACTTTCTCAAGCAGATAAACAGAATACAAACATAACTCCTTATATAGATAAAATGTACAAGAAATAAAATGGTGTTACCTTACACAAGAGACTCCCCTAACCCTGGCGTCTATTGCAGCCAGTGTGCAGTAGGGAGGCGTGTCTCCACATCACATGTGTGGAGCGGGTCACATGATCCGGTGATGTAATGCACCGTCCAGAATGGGCCGAAACGGGGAGAGAAGGGGGCGGCATTCCGCAGTACGCACAATGCGGAACACGTGATCAGGAGATGCGATGGCGTCACAGCGTGAGAACCGTGACTCACGCTGGAACACGATCAGCAGTGAAGAGGGAAATAACAGAAATAGGGACAAGAATATAAATAAAAATAAAAGTAATAACCCAACTAAAAATAGTAAAAATATAAACCATAACACCAAGGGTAATGAGTGAAAGCACCATGCTTGAAAAAGGCCCCACAGCGGGCAGAAACGCGTTGCAATAAAACTTCACCTAGTGGTGAAAGAATATATATACACATTATTATTTTTCTTCATCCCGTGAAGCGCTTTTGGATTTTTTTTCTCTTTTGGATTCCTATCTACACTGGGTTCCCTATCATTAGGGACCCCAGACATCCAAGCAGCTCTCCAGCCAGGATTGGGAAGAAGGATTTATCAATTTACAGGCTATCCAGGATTTGGAGGTACTAGTGAGGAATCCCACAGTTTGGGATCCTCACCTAGTGCCGGGTAAGTCCCATATTTTAATTTTACTCATCTCCACAATTCTATTTATACTGAAGGGGCGCTATTCTGATCCCGGCATTATTGTCATTCACAATACAGAAAGAGGAATCATCAGGGTAATCATAGGTCAAATAGAGCGATCCGAAACGTATCAGATAGTGTCACACAGACCGACTTCAATCATCCATACAGTAGGAAGGAAGCAGTGAAGAACAGGGTTGAGAGAACACATAAGAACTCCCATCTTACCCTGGCCCAATATTTGGATGATAATGTTGGCTCTCTTATTACGATTGATTGATTGATTTAACTATATGCAGCACAACAGAAAATACTCCCAGTCACAGGGCATATAGAATACATAGAAAGAGACCAGAGATAGAGCTCCAAACACAAGTTATATCTACCCCCAGAAGACGTGAAACTGAAAAAGCACTTCTAAGTTCCCCCATGGAAGACTCACCCCCTGACGTGTTGGACTTATGCATGGCTAGGACCTCTGAAGTGAGGGAAGATGATCCTGAAGAACTGAATAGAGAAACAAGAGAAAAACCTAATGATAGGGAAAATAGGGAGGATCGTTTGTCTTTTTTAGGGGTACCCACCCAACGAAGTTCCAAGGGGTTAGGCCCAGGGCCCCTACCATACCATCATGCATGGGAATCACCAACTGTCCTTCAAACAACAAAGAAGAAGACCACGGACTCAACTGCAGAGACCCGATCCAAAATCCACCAGTTCTACCAACTGGTCCGAAGATCCACAACAAGAATAACATCCATAGGAAGCAGAGGAGAGGCAGGAGAGGAGGACACCGCATCTCAAAAGGGAAGAAGAAGATCCAATCAACAGACGGAGAAATAATTGATTTTGACACAGCCAAGGAACATGCGATATTTAATATATCCAAACATGTACTATTAAGAAAAGAGATGGATCTCTTATCCAAGGGTCTCTCTTTTTATCCTACAATGTCTTCCAACTTCTTTGAACTATTTGTTGATCTTAATGCATTTATCCGGAAAATGGTTCGCCAATTGAGTGGCGTAGAGATCTACGAACGAGAGTTTAATCTTGATGACCCCATCGTCACGGATTTAAGGCCCAATAGTAAATTTTACCCAGTTGAAGCAAAGGGTGAATACATTGAACTATTTTATCAAAGAGTATTGAAGGAGTTTAATGAAATGTGTGGGGGAAAAACAGTCTAACAATAAGGATAACTTGACCCATGCCCAAAGGACGACCCTCAAGAATTTAACACAGGATGAATCCATTGTCATCAGAGGAGCTGACAAAGGTGGGGCCATTATTATTATGGACTACGACCAATACCATCAAGAGTCGTTGAGAATATTGGGCGATAAGGTTTATTATAAACCGCTGAAAGAAGACCCCACAGAAGTAATAACTAGGGAATGTCATGTCCTTGTACAAGAGGCACATGATAATAACAGCTTAGGGAAGGCAGAATACAAATACCTGAAGGAAACCCCTATAGGGGTTCCCTATTTTTACCAAATCCCCAAGGTCCATAAAGATCTGCGTAACCCCCCTGGATGCCCGATCGTAGCAGGAATGCAGACCGTAACAAACAGATTATCGGAGTATGTTGACCAACAGCTCCAAAAATATGTAGTCAATCTTCCCTCCTACGTAAAAGATTCGGGCCACATCCTAGAAATCATCCAGGGTCTCCAATGGAAGAAATCATATCTATGGTGCACCCTGGATGTGGAGTCACTTTATTCAAATATCGGACATAAAACAGGAGTTGAAGCTATTGAACAAGTCCTAATTGATGATATCCTTATGCCACCCCAACAGAGGGATTTTATCCTTAAAAGCATCTCCTTTATACTTAGCAATAATGTATTCACATATGATGGTACATTTTACAAGCAATCAGTCGGAACTGCGATGGGCACAAAATGTGCCCCCAGTTTCGCTAATCTCGTTATGGGCGTATTTGAAAAAGATAAATTCGTGGATGAGAGGATTATCCTATATCGAAGATACATAGATGACCTCTTGATTTATATGGTGGGAACAGAGAAGATTTGATCGACTTTATTTCAGGATTAGCGGCCAATACATTTGGATTCAAACTCACTTCGACTATACACTCAGATAAAATTACGTATTTGGATTTGAATTGGAGGCGGATGAAGAAAATATCATAACCCGGACCCATTTTAAAACTGTGGACACAAACAGTTACCTTAATTATCACAGCTGTCATCATAAAGATTGGAAAATAAATGTACCTTACGGTCAATTACAACGAATTAGGAGAAACTGCACAAATTTGACCAACTTCAAAATACAAGCCAATATCAGAAAAAAACGTTTTTTGCAGAAGGGGTACCCTAAAAATCTAATTGAGGCAGCATATAACAAAGTTCTTAAGAGTGATGTGATGGAATATAAAAATAAAAACAAAATAAAATATAATTCCACGACAAAGGATCACCAGGTGTACAAAACCGCTTTCACCACAAAATATAGTTCCCAATATGTGAAAATTAACAAAATATTAAGGAATAACTGGTCCATATTAAAAGAGGATCCTTTCCTAATTAGAAAACTACCTCCCTAACCTGTGTGTATATTCCAAAGGAATAGAACTCTAAAAAATCTATTGGCCCCTTCATGCCCAAAGAAAGAAAAGAATAAGATGAAAAGGGAACAAAATGTGCTAAAAGGAGAAGGAGGGGTCTACAAATGTCGGGAAAAAAGGTGTAAATGTTGCGAATCCATCACCATTAAACAACGCATGTCATGTAGGGTCAAACATGTCATCTATATGTTGGAATGTCCGTGTGGTAGTAGGTATATAGGGAGGACCAATAATACACTTCGGGAGAGACTTAATAAACATCGTAGTAACATCCAAAAGGGTTTCTTAAAACACAGCGTATCACGCCATTTCTCCCTGGTCCACAATAAGAACAGTGAAGGGTTAAAAGGGACTCCAATAGAATATATCCATGTGAAATCGGTACAAAAACTCAGAGAAAAAGAGATTACTGGATTTTTAAAATGGATCCCCTGGTCCCAAATGGATTGAATGAGGTCTTAGAGCAACTATACATTTATTATGACGTTTTATCCACCTATACATATTTCTCATTCATACTCTTGATATGTATTTATTTATTATTCAAAGTGTTTATTTTATGCATATATTAATACATTATAATATTTACGCATATATCAATATGTATCTCATATATTTATCATTATATCCTTTTCATTTTTTATTTATATTTGTGATATATATTCTTTTATTATGTATATAGAGTCCATTTTTATAATTTTATGCATATATTTATACTCCATAAGTTTTTGCACTTATATTTATCTTACCTGTGTATAATCAGATATATATCCACTTGTATTTATATTGACATAGGGCAGGAGGTTATATTTAGAGATGAGCGAACGTACTCGTCCGAGCTTGATATTTGTGCGAATATTATGGTGTTCGAGATGCTCGTTACTCGTAACGAGTACCACGCGGTGTTCCGGTTACTTTCACTTTCATCTCTGAGACGTTAGCGCGCTTTTCTGGCCAATTGAAAGACAGGGAAGGCATTACAACTTCCCCCTGTGACGTTCAAGCCCTATACCACCCCCCTGCAGTGAGTGGCTGGGGCGATCAGATGTCACCCGAGTATATAAATCGGCCCCTTCCGCGGCTCGCCACAGATGCCGTGTGAGTTAGCTGAGGGACAGTGGTATCGTGCTGGAGCTGCTGTAGGGAGAGTGTTAGTAGTGAGTGTAGGCTTCAAGAACCCCAACGGTCCTTCTTAGGGCCACATCTACCTGTGTGCAGGCTGCTGCTAGCAGTGTTTTTTTTTTTTTCTCAAAATCGGCAGTGCAGAGCATTGCACCCGGCATTAGGGACAGAAGTGCTGCATAGGCAGGGAGAGTGTTAGGAGTGAGTGTAGCCTTCAAGAACCCCAACGGTCCTTTCTAGGGCCAAATTTAAGCGTGTGCAGTACTGTGCTGGCTGCTGTTAGCTGTGCTGCATTTTTTTTTTCTCTAAAAATCGTCTATGCAGAGCATTGCACCCTCCATTAATACTACAGGGACAGAATTGTGTAGGCAGGGCCAGAAGACAGTTATTGTTCATTGAATATACGCAGTGGGTCCTTCCCTTTGCAAAAAAGGAAAAGAAATTATATTTGGCCTGCCTGTGTCAGTCCTAAGGTCTCCGTGTACGTGTGTGCTGCGTGGACAACGTACAAAAATCAGACGCAACCAGCTACGGTTTACTGCAGGCTTGCGCCATTGTCTTTCCTGACTGGCAAATACCTGCTCTGCTAGAGTTAATAACTCTGCTACACTAAAGTTGTGTGTCACTTTTTCAGGGCCACACTACAGTTCTAAAAGTTCTTGTTCATTGAATATACGCAGTGGGGTCTTCCCTTTGCAAAAAAGCGAAAACATTATATTTGGCCTGCAGGCTTGCGCCAATTTATTTCCTGCCTGGGAAATCAAATCACTGGTAATACAGCATGCTGAGGGGTAGGGGTAAGCCTAGAGGACGTTGACGTGGACGTGGCCGAGGACGCGTAGGCCCAAGTGAGGGTGTGGGCACAGGCCGAGCTCCTGATCCAGGTGTGTCGCAGCCGACTGCTGCGCGATTAGGAGAGAGGCACGTTTCTGGCGTCCCCACATTCATCGCCCAATTAATGGGTCCACGCGGGAGACCTTTATTAGAAAATGAGCAGTGTGAGCAGGTCCTGTCCTGGATGGCAGAAAGTGCTTCGAGCAACCTATCGTCCAGCCACAGTTCTGCGCCGTCCACTGCTGCCAATCCGAATCCTCTGTCTGCTGCTCCTCCTTCCTCCCAGCCTCCTCACTCCACTACAATGACACATGCTCAGGAGCGGGAACACTCCCAGGAACTGTTCTCGGGCCCCTGCTCAGATTGGGCAGCAGTGGTTCCTCTCCCACCAGAGGAGTTTATCGTCACTGATGCCCAACCATTCGAAAGTTCCCGGGGTCCGGGGGAAGAGGCTGGGGACTTCCGCCAACTGTCTCAAGAAGTTTCTGTGGGTGAGGAGGACGATGACGATGAGACACAGTTGTCTTGCAGTGAGGTAGTAGTAAGGGCAGTAAGTCCAAGGGAGCAGCGCACAGAGGATTCGGAGGAAGAGCAGCAGGACGATGAGGTGACTGACCCCACCTGGTGTGCAACGCCTACTCAGGACAGGTCTTCAGAAGGGGAGGCAGCAGCAGGGCAGGTTGCAAGAGGCAGTGCGGTGGCCAGGGGTAGAGGCAGGGCCAGACCGAATAATCCACCAAGTGTTTCCCAAAGCACACCCTCGCGCCATGCCACCCTGCAGAGGCCGAGGTGCTCTAAGGTCTGGCAGTTTTTCACAGAGACGCCTGACGACCGACGAACAGTGGTGTGCAACCTTTGTCGCTCCAAGATCAGCCGGGGAGCCACCACCAACAGCCTCACCACCACCAGCATGCGCAGACATATGATGGCCAAGCACCCCACAAGGTGGGACGAAGGCCGTTCACCGCCTCCGGTTTGCACCGCTGCCTCTCCCCCTGTGCCCCAACCTGCCACTGAGATCCAACCTCCCTCTCAGGACACAGGCACAACCGTCTCATGGCCTGCACCCACACCCTCACCTCCGCTGTCCTCGGCCCCATCCAGCAATGTCTCGCACCGCACAGTCCAGCCGTCGCTAGCGCAAGTGTTGGAGCGCAAGCGCAAGTACGTCGCCACGCACCCGCACGCTCAATCGTTAACCGTCCACATAGCCAAATTTATCAGCCTTGAGATGCTGCCGTATAGGGTTGTGGAAACGGAGTCCTTCAAAGCTATGATGGCGGCGGCGGCCCCGCGCTACTCAGTTCCCAGTTGCCACTACTTTTCCCGATGTGCCGTCCCAGCCCTGCACGACCACGTCTCCCGCAACATTGTACGCGCCCTCACCAATGCGGTTAGTGGCAAGGTCCACTTAACTACGGACACGTGGACAAGCACAGGCGGGCAGGGCCACTACATCTCCCTGACGGCACATTGGGTGAATTTAGTGAAGGCTGGGACAGAGTCAGAGCCTGGGACCGCTCACGTCCTACCCACCCCCAGAATTGCGGGCCCCAGCTCGGTGGTGGTATGTTCGGCGGTGTATGCTTCCTCCACTAAAGCACCCTCCTCCTCCTCCTCAACCTCTGTCTCGCAATCTAGATGTGTCAGCAGCAGCAGGACGTCGCCAGCAGTCGGTGTCGCGTGGCACGGCAGCACAGCGGTGGGCAAGCGTCAGCAGGCCGTGCTGAAACTACTCAGCTTAGGAGATAGGAGGCACACGGCCCACGAACTGCTGCAGGGTCTGACAGAGCAGACCGACCGTTGGCTTGCGCCGCTGAGCCTTCAACCGGGCATGGTCGTGTGTGACAACGGCCGTAACCTGGTGGCGGCTCTGCAGCTCGGCAGCCTCACGCACGTGCCATGCCTGGCCCACGTCTTTAATTTGGTGGTTCAGCGCTTTCTGAAAAGCTACCCACGCTTGTCAGACCTGCTCGTAAAGGTGCGCCGGCTCTGCGCACATTTCCGCAAGTCCCACACGGACGCTGCCACCCTGCGCACCCTGCAACATCGCTTTAATCTGCCAGTGCACCAACTGCTGTGCGACGTGCCCACACGGTGGAACTCTACGCTCCACATGTTGGCTAGGCTCTATGAGCAGCGTAGAGCTATAGTGGAATACCAACTCCAACATGGGCGGCGCAGTGGGAGTCAGCCTCCTCAATTCTTTTCAGAAGAGTGGGCCTGGTTGGCAGACATCTGCCAGGTCCTTCGAAACTTTGATCAGTCTACCCAGGTGGTGAGCGGCGATGCTGCAATCATTAGCGTCACCATTCCTCTGCTATGCATCTTGAGAAGTTCCCTGCAAACCATAAAGGCAGCCGCTTTGCGCTCGGAAACAGAGCCGGGGGAAGACAGTATGTCGCTGGATAGTCAGAGCACCCTCCTGTCTATATCTCAGCGCGTTCAGGAGGAAGAGGAGGAGGAGGGGGAAGAGACAGCTTGGCCCACTGCTGACCGTACCCATGCTGCTTGCCTGTCATCATTTCAGCGTGTATGGCCTGAGGAGGAGGAGGAGGAGGAGGAGGAGGATCCTGAAAGTGATCTTCCTAGTGCGGACAGCCATGTGTTGCGTACAGGTACCCTGGCACACATGGCTGACTTCATGTTAGGATGCCTTTCTCGTGACCCTCGCATTCAACGCATTCTGGCCACTACGGATTACTGGGTGTACACACTGCTCGACCCACGCTATAAGGAGAACCTTCCCAGTCTCATTCCCGAAGAGGAAAGGGGTTCGAGAGTGTTGCTATACCACAGGACCCTGGCGGACAAGCTGATGGTAAAATTCCCATCCGACAGCGCTAGTGGCAGAAGGCGCAGTTCCGAGGGCCAGGTAGCAGGGGAGGTGCCTAGATCGAGCAGCATGTACAGCCCAGACAGTGCAACAGTCTTTAAGGGCCTGGCCAGCTTTATGGCTCCCCAGCAAGACTGTGTCACCGCTCCCCAGTCAAGGCTGTGTCGGCGAGAGCACTGTAAAAGGATGGTGAGGGAGTACGTAGCCGATCGCACGACCGTCCTCCGTGACGCCTCTGCCCCCTACAACTACTGGGTGTCGAAGCTGGACACGTGGCCTGAACTAGCGCTGTATGCCCTGGAGGTGCTTGCTTGTCCTGCGGCTAGCGTCTTGTCGGAGAGGGTGTTTAGTGCGGTTGGGGGAATCATCACGGATAAGCGTACCCGCCTGTCAACCGACAGTGCCGACAGGCTTACACTCATCAAGATGAACAAAGCCTGGATTTCCCCAGACTTCTCTTCTCCACCAGCGGACAGCAGCGATACGTAAACAATACGTAGGCTGCACCCGCGGATGGAAGCTACGTTCTCTCTCACCATCCAAAACGGGGACATTTCTGCTTCATGAATCTGTGTATAATATTCCTCCTCCTCCTCCTGCTCCTCCTCCTGAAACCTCACGTAATCACGCTGAACGGGCAATTTTTCTTAGGGCCACAAGGCTCACTCATCTAATTTTTCGAAAAAATTTTTATACGTTTCAATGCTCTTAAAAGCGTTGAAACTTTAACTTGAACCAATTTTTCGTTAAACTGGGCTGCCTCCAGGCCTTGTTACCACTTAAGCCACATTAACCAAAGCGATTAATGGGTTTCACCTGCCATCTTGGTTGGGCATGGCCAATTTTTACTGAGGTACATTAGTACTGTTGGTACACCAATTTTTTGGGGCCCTCGCCTGCAGTGTAATCATAGCAATTTGTATGGGCTTCGCCTGCACTCATGGTACAGAAGTGTGTGTGGGGTTGGCCTACACTTTAGCTACATAAATGTAACTTGGGCCTTGGCTATACTAAGGCTACTGAAATGGAACTAAGACTGCGCTCCCACTATACTGCTGCTTCAGAATTGTTACTGGGGCCTGTCTTGAGTGCTACTATTGCTGACATGGAAGGAAGACTGCGCTCCCGCTATACTGCTGCTTCGGAATTGTTACTGGGGCCTGTCTTGAGTGCTACTATTGCTGACATGGAACGAAGACTGCGCTCCCGCTATACTGCTGCTTCGGAATTGTTACTGGGGCCTGTCTTGAGTGCTACTATTGCTGACATGGAACGAAGACTGCGCTCCCGCTATACTGCTGCTTCGGAATTGTTACTGGGGCCTGTCTTGAGTGCTACTATTGCTATCATGGAACGAAGACTGCGCTCCTCCTATAATGCTGCTAGTGATATGTTAGTGGGGCCTGTCCTAATGCTACGGCTGAAATGTTACGAATTCTGGGCTCTGCCTATACCGCTGCTAATGGTATGTCTCTGGGGTGTGGAAACAGAGGCTTCCCAAAGACATGATGGCGGCGAGGCCATATCCCACCAACGCGGTTACTGTTAAGGTGCATATAACCACGGACACGTGGAGAGGACACGTAGTGCCTCAAAAACATCCCCCTCCTCCTCCAACAGGGAAAACATTCTTGGCAAATGCCTTTGCATTGGTTCGTCTGGTGGCAGTCCAAGAATTTCACCTTTACCGACACTACAAGAGAGCCCCCCCACCATCCCCCCGCCACGGCCCACTTAATCCTGGCCACATTCCGAAAACCAACAAAATAAAACCGCGCTACTAGGTCCGCAGTCACCACCACATTACCACCAACGCGGTTACTGTTAAGGTGCATATAACCACGGACACGTGGAGAGGACACGTAGTGCCTCAAAAACATCCCCCCGCCACGGCCCACTTAATCCGGGCCACATTCCGAAAACCAACAAAATAAAACCGCGCTACTAGGTCCGCAGTCACCACCACATTACCACCAACGCGGTTACTGTTAAGGTACATATTACCAGTCTGACTGGGGCATGCAGACACCTTGACAGAATGAATAGTGTGTGGCACATAGGTTCCCCATTGCTATGCCCACGTGTGCAGCTCCTGATGGCGGTGGCACAGGATTCTATTTCTCATTGCTTCTGTACAGCATTGTGGGCTATCGCCCCACCACTTTTAAAGAGGGTCGCTGCCTAGCCGTGCCAACCCCTCTGCAGTGTGTGCCTGCGGTTCCTCCTCATGGCAGATGCACTTCTAAATAGACATGAGGGTGGTGTGGCATGAGGGCAGCTGAAGGCTGCCCAGGGACACTTTGGTGTGCGCTGCGGGGGGGAGGGGGGGCGGTTGGTCAGCATGTAACCGAGGAGAAGTGGCAGCGGAGTGTCATCCAGGCAGTGATTGTGCTTTGTTGGAGGTAGTGTGGTGCTTAGCAAAGGTATGCCATGCTAATGAGGGCTTTTCAGAAGTAAAAGTTGTTGGGGGTTGGGGGGGGGCCCACTGTTGCCGGTATTGTGGCTTAATAGTGGGACCTGTGAACTTGAGATGCAGCCCAACATGTAGCCCCTCGCCTGCGCTATCCGTTGCTGTGTCGTTCCCATCACTTTCTTGAATTGCCCAGATTTTCACACATGAAAACCTTAGCGAGCATCAGCGATATACAAAAATGCTCGAGTCGCCCATTGACTTCAATGGGGTTCATTATTCGAAACGAACCCTCGAGCATCGCGAAAAGTTCGTTCCAAGTAACGAGCACCCGAGCATTTTGGTGCTCGCTCATCTCTAGTTATATTGATTGTATATATCTATGTATTTTATTATATCTAATGATAATGTAGGGTTATGTCATAGTATCTTACCATGTGGTTAAGGCATTTTTAATATGGGGCCCCTACCAGTGCCAAGGGCTAGGGCGCTGGATTAGGGGCCACAGAATTTTATATTGTAATTATAGTTATCATTATTTTGTGGAGCCCCATTGTGGGCTATACAATGGGCGATCACGTGATCTGGGACGTGTGGTCCATCTATGTTATCCACCATTAGTGTGGGTGATGCTCTTCACGCTATCACATCATCATGTCTCCAGATCCCGTGTACCGCAATTTGCGGACTGCGTAATGCCGCCCCCTTCCCTCCCCGGCTACAGCAATTATGGCGCTGTATGTGGGGCCGCGGAGTTGTATGATGTAATTGTGGCTGTTTTTCTGTAAAGTCCCATTGTGTGTACCCTATGGGTGATCACGTGATTCGGGACATGCGTTCCACCTATGCATTCCAGCGTGAGTCACGGTTCTCACGCTGTGACGCCATCACATATCCTGATCACGTGTTTCGCATTGTGCGTACTGCGGAACGCCGACCCCTTCTCTCCCCGTTTCGGCCCATTCTGGACGGTGCATTACGTCACCGGATCATGTGACCCGCTCCACACATATGACGTGGAGACACGCCTCCCTACTGCACACCGGCTGCAATGGACGCCAGGGTTAGGGGAGTCTCTTGTGTAAGGTAACACCATTTTATTTCTTGTACATTTTATCTATATAAGAAGTTATGTTTGTATTCTGTTTATCTGCTTGAGAAAGTCAATCAGCTGACGAAACGCGTTGCACTTTTATCATTAAAAGGAAAGTGTACAGTTTATTCGTGGCACTGTTCCTTCCTGGACTACTATTTCCCAAGGAGCGCAGACTCATTTTTTCTTTTTTTACATTTTAGTACTCTGAATATACCAGTGGACAGTACCAGTATTCTGAATATAGCAGTAAATAGTACCAGTACTCTGAATATACCAGTAAATAGTACCAGTACTCTGAATATACTAGTGGATAGTACCAGTACTCTGAATAAAGCAGTAAATAGTACCAGTACTCTGAATATACCAGTAAATAGTACCAGTACTCTGAATATACCAGTGGATAGTACCAGTACTCTGAATATACTAGTGGACAGTACCAGTACTCTGAATATACCAGTGGATAGTGCCAGTACTCTGAATATACCAGTGGATAGTGCCAGTACTCTGAAAATACCAGTGGATAGTACCAGTAATCTGAATATACTGGTGGACAGTACCAGTACTCTGAATATACTGGTGGTAGTACCAGTACTCTGAATAAAGCAGTAAATAGTACCAGTACTCTGAATATACTAGTGGATAGTACCAGTACTCTGCATATACTAGTGGACAGTACCAGTACTCTGAATATAGCAGTTAATAGTACCAGTACTCTGAATATACTAGTGGATAGTACCAGTACTCTGAATATAGCAGTAAATAGTACCAGTACTCTGAATATAGCAGTAAATAGTACCAGCACTCTGAATATACCAGTAAATAGTACCAGTACTCTGAATATACCAGTGGATAGTACCAGTACTCTGAATATACCTGTAAATAGTACCAGTACTCTTAATATATAAGTAAATAGTACAAGTACTCTGAATATACCAGTGGATAGTACCAGTACTCTGAATATTCTAGTGGACAGTACCAGTACTCTGAATATACCAGTGGATAGTGCCAGTACTCTGAATATACCAGTGGATAGTGCCAGTACTCTGAAAATACCAGTGGATAGTACCAGTAATCTGAATATACTGGTGGACAGTACCAGTACTCTGAATATACTGGTGGTAGTACCAGTACTCTGAATAAAGCAGTAAATAGTACCAGTACTCTGAATATACTAGTGGATAGTACCAGTACTCTGAATATACTAGTGGACAGTACCAGTACTCTGAATATAGCAGTTAATAGTACCAGTACTCTGAATTTACTAGTGGATAGTACCAGTACTCTGAATATAGCAGTAAATAGTACCAGTACTCTGAATATAGCAGTAAATAGTACCAGCACTCTGAATATACCAGTAAATAGTACCAGTACTCTGAATATACCAGTGGATAGTACCAGTACTCTGAATATACCTGTAAATAGTACCAGTACTCTTAATATATCAGTAAATAGTACAAGTACTCTGAATATACTAGTGGATAGTACCAGTACTCTGAATATAGCAGTAAATAGTACCAGTACTCTGAATATAGCAGTAAATAGTACCAGTACTCTGAATATAGCAGTGGATAGCACCAGTACTCTGAATATACTAGTGGACAGTACCAGTACTCTGAATATAGCAGTAAAAAGTACCAGTACTCTGAATATAGCAGTAAATAGTACTAGTACTCTGAATATACTGGTGGACAGTACCAGTACTCTGAATATACTGGTGGTAGTACCAGTACTCCTGAATATAGTAGTAAATAGTACCAGTACTCTGAATATACTAGTGGATAGTACCAGTACTCTGAATATACCAGTAATTAGTACCAGTACTCTGAATATACCAGTAAATAGTACCAGTACTCTGAATATACCAGTAAATAGTACCAGTACTCTGAATATACTGGTGGATAGTACCAGTACTCTGAATATAGCAGTGGACAGTACCAGTACTCTGAATATACCTGTAAATATTACCAGTACTCTGAATATAGCAGTAAATAGTACCAGTACTCTGAATATACTGGTGGACAGTACCAGTACTCTGAATATACTGGTGGTAGTACCAGTACTCCTGAATATAGCAGTAAATAGTACCAGTACTCTGAATATAGCAGTGGATAGTACCAGTACTCTGATTATACTAGTGGACAATAGCAGTACTCTGAATATAGCAGTAAATAGTACCAGTACTCTGAATATACTAGTGGATAGTACCAGTACTCTGAATATACCAGTAATTAGTACCAGTACTCTGAATATACCAGTAAATAGTACCAGTACTCTGAATATACCAGTAAATAGTACCAGTACTCTGAATATACTGGTGGATAGTACCAGTACTCTGAATATAGCAGTGGACAGTACCAGTACTCTGAATATTCCAATAAATTGTACCAGTACTCTGAATATACCAGTAAATAGTACCAGTACTCTGAATATACTAGTGGATAGTACCAGTACTCTGAATATAGCAGTAAATAGTACCAGTACTCTGAATATAGCAGTAAATAGTACCAGTACTCTGAATATACCACTGGATAGTACCAGTGCTCTGAATATACCAGTGAATAGTACCAGTACTCTGAATATACTGGTGGATAGTACCAGTACTCTGAATATAGCAGTAGACAGTACCAGTACTCTGAATATACCAGTAAATAGTACTAGTACTCTGAATATACCAGTAAATAGTACCAGTACTCTGAATATACCAGTAAATAGTACCAGTACCCTGAATATACTAGTAGATAGTACCAGTACTCTGAATATAGCAGTAAATAGTACCAGTACTCTGAATATACCAGTAAATAGTACCAGTACTCTGAATATACCAGTAAATAGTACCAATACTCTGAATATACTAGTGGATAGTACCAGTACTCTGAATATATCAGTAAATAGTACCAGTACTCTGAATATACCAGTAAATAGTATCAGTACTCTGAATATACTAGTGGATAGTACCAGTACTCTGAATATACCAGTAAATAGTACCAGTACTCTGAATATACTGGTGGATAGTACCAGTACTCTGAATATAGCAGTAGACAGTACCAGTACTCTGAATATACCAGTAAATAGTACCAGTACTCTGAATATACCAGTGGATAGTACCAGTACTCTGAATATACCAGTGGAGAGTACCAGTACTCTGAATATACCTGTAAATAGTACCAGTACTCTTAATATATCAGTAAATAGTACAAGTACTCTGAATATACCAGTGGATAGTACCAGTACTCTGAATATTCTAGTGGACAGTACCAGTACTCTGAATATACCAGTGGATAGTGCCAGTACTCTGAATATACCAGTGGATAGTGCCAGTACTCTGACAATACCAGTGGATAGTACCAGTAATCTGAATATACTGGTGGACAGTACCAGTACTCTGAATATACTGGTGGTAGTACCAGTACTCTGAATAAAGCAGTAAATAGTACCAGTACTCTGAATATACTAGTGGATAGTACCAGTACTCTGAATATACTAGTGGACAGTACCAGTACTCTGAATATAGCAGTTAATAGTACCAGTACTCTGAATTTACTAGTGGATAGTACCAGTACTCTGAATATAGCAGTAAATAGTACCAGTACTCTGAATATAGCAGTAAATAGTACCAGCACTCTGAATATACCAGTAAATAGTACCAGTACTCTGAATATACCAGTGGATAGTACCAGTACTCTGAATATACCTGTAAATAGTACCAGTACTCTTAATATATCAGTAAATAGTACAAGTACTCTGAATATACTAGTGGATAGTACCAGTACTCTGAATATAGCAGTAAATAGTACCAGTACTCTGAATATAGCAGTAAATAGTACCAGTACTCTGAATATAGCAGTGGATAGCACCAGTACTCTGAATATACTAGTGGACAGTACCAGTACTCTGAATATAGCAGTAAAAAGTACCAGTACTCTGAATATAGCAGTAAATAGTACCAGTACTCTGAATATACTGGTGGACAGTACCAGTACTCTGAATATACTGGTGGTAGTACCAGTACTCCTGAATATAGTAGTAAATAGTACCAGTACTCTGAATATACTAGTGGATAGTACCAGTACTCTGAATATACCAGTAATTAGTACCAGTACTCTGAATATACCAGTAAATAGTACCAGTACTCTGAATATACCAGTAAATAGTACCAGTACTCTGAATATACTGGTGGATAGTACCAGTACTCTGAATATAGCAGTGGACAGTACCAGTACTCTGAATATACCTGTAAATATTACCAGTACTCTGAATATAGCAGTAAATAGTACCAGTACTCTGAATATACTGGTGGACAGTACCAGTACTCTGAATATACTGGTGGTAGTACCAGTACTCCTGAATATAGCAGTAAATAGTACCAGTACTCTGAATATAGCAGTGGATAGTACCAGTACTCTGATTATACTAGTGGACAATAGCAGTACTCTGAATATAGCAGTAAATAGTACCAGTACTCTGAATATACTAGTGGATAGTACCAGTACCCTGAATATACCAGTAATTAGTACCAGTACTCTGAATATACCAGTAAATAGTACCAGTACTCTGAATATACCAGTAAATAGTACCAGTACTCTGAATATACTAGTGGATAGTACCAGTACTCTGAATATAGCAGTAAATAGTACCAGTACTCTGAATATAGCAGTGGACAGTACCAGTACTCTGAATATTCCAATAAATTGTACCAGTACTCTGAATATACCAGTAAATAGTACCAGTACTCTGAATATACTAGTGGATAGTACCAGTACTCTGAATATAGCAGTAAATAGTACCAGTACTCTGAATATAGCAGTAAATAGTACCAGTACTCTGAATATACCACTGGATAGTACCAGTGCTCTGAATATACCAGTGAATAGTACCAGTACTCTGAATATACTGGTGGATAGTACCAGTACTCTGAATATAGCAGTAGACAGTACCAGTACTCTGAATATACCAGTAAATAGTACTAGTACTCTGAATATACCAGTAAATAGTACCAGTACTCTGAATATACCAGTAAATAGTACCAGTACCCTGAATATACTAGTAGATAGTACCAGTACTCTGAATATAGCAGTAAATAGTACCAGTACTCTGAATATACCAGTAAATAGTACCAGTACTCTGAATATACCAGTAAATAGTACCAGTACTCTGAATATACTAGTGGATAGTACCAGTACTCTGAATATATCAGTAAATAGTACCAGTATTCTGAATATACCAGTAAATAGTATCAGTACTCTGAATATACTAGTGGATAGTACCAGTACTCTGAATATACCAGTAAATAGTACCAGTACTCTGAATATACTGGTGGATAGTACCAGTACTCTGAATATAGCAGTAGACAGTACCAGTACTCTGAATATACCAGTAAATAGTACCAGTACTCTGAATATACCAGTGGATAGTACCAGTACTCTGAATACACCAGTGGACAGTACCAGTACTCTGAATATACCAGTGGATAGTGCCAGTACTCTGAATATACCAGTGGATAGTGCCAGTACTCTGAAAATACCAGTGGATAGTACCAGTAATCTGAATATACTGGTGGTAGTACCAGTACTCTGAATAAAGCAGTAAATAGTACCAGTACTCTGAATATACTAGTGGATAGTACCAGTACTCTGAATATACTAGTGGACAGTACCAGTACTCTGAATATAGCAGTAAATAGTACCAGTACTCTGAATATAGCAGTAAATAGTACCAATACTCTGAATATAGCAGTGGATAGCACCAGTACTCTGAATATACTAGTGGACAGTACCAGTACTCTGAATATAGCAGTAAAAAGTACCAGTACTCTGAATATAGCAGTAAATAGTACCAGTACTCTGAATATACTGGTGGACAGTACCAGTACTCTGAATATACCGGTGGTAGTACCAGTACTCCTGAATATAGCAGTAAATAGTACCAGTACTCTGAATATAGCAGTGGATAGTACCAGTACTCTGATTATACTAGTGGACAATAGCAGTACTCTGAATATAGCAGTAAATAGTACCAGTACTCTGAATATACTAGTGGATAGTACCAGTACTCTGAATATACCAGTAATTAGTACCAGTACTCTGAATATAGCAGTAAATAGTACCAGTACTCTGAATATACCAGTAAATAGTACCAGTACTCTGAATATACTGGTGGATAGTACCAGTACTCTGAATATAGCAGTGGACAGTACCAGTACTCTGAATATACCAATAAATTGTACCAGTACTCTGAATATACCAGTAAATAGTACCAGTACTCTGAATATACTAGTGGATAGTACCAGTACTCTGAATATAGCAGTAAATAGTACCAGTACTCTGAATATAGCAGTAAATAGTACCAGTACTCTGAATATACTACTGGATAGTACCAGTACTCTGAATATACCAGTGAATAGTACCAGTACTCTGAATATACTGGTGGATAGTACCAGTACTCTGAATATAGCAGTAGACAGTACCAGTACTCTGAATATACCAGTAAATAGTACCAGTACTCTGAATATACTAGTAAATAGTACCAGTACTCTGAATATAGCAGTAAATAGTACCAGTACCCTGAATATACTAGTAGATAGTACCAGTACTCTGAATATAGCAGTAAATAGTACCAGTACTCTGAATATACTAGTGGATAGTACCAGTACTCTGAATATACCAGTAATTAGTACCAGTACTCTGAATATACCAGTAAATAGTACCAGTACTCTGAATATACTAGTGGATAGTACCAGTACTCTGAATATAGCAGTAAATAGTACCAGTACTCTGAATATAGCAGTAAATAGTACCAGTACTCTGAATATACTACTGGATAGTACCAGAACTCTGAATATACCAGTGAATAGTACCAGTACTCTGAATATACTGGTGGATAGTACCAGTACTCTGAATATAGCAGTAGACAGTACCAGTACTCTGAATATACCAGTAAATAGTACCAGTACTCTGAATATACCAGTAAATAGTACCAGTACTCTGAATATACCAGTAAATAGTACCAGTACCCTGAATATACTAGTAGATAGTACCAGTACTCTGAATATACCAGTAAATAGTACCAGTACTCTGAATATACCAGTAAATAGTACCAGTACTCTGAATATAGCAGTGGACAGTACCAGTACTCTGAATATACCAGTGGATAGTGCCAGTACTCTGAATATACCAGTGGATAGTGCCAGTACTCTGAATATACCAGTGGACAGTACCAGTACTCTGAATATACCAGTGGACAGTACCAGTACTCTGAATATACCAGTGGACAGTACCAGTACTCTGAATATACAGTGGATAGTACCAGTACTCTGAATATACCAGTGGATAGTACTAGTACTCTGAATATACCAGTGGATAGTACCAGTACTCTAAATATACCAGTGGATAGTACCAGTACTCTAAATATACCAGTCGATAGTACCAGTACTCTGAATATACCTGTGGATAGTACCAGTACTCCAGTGGATAGTGCCAGTACTCTGAATATACCTATGCATGGCTGATAAAATGGCTCTATTGGTAACAGTCCTAATTTTAGCCGAGTCAAGAATTAACATTTGAAAGGACGGCCATCTCTTGGCCTCAGCGTTGGCATCTTGGTTGTCGCTGCATGACCGCCCATTAATCCGCCTTATCGGTCTGCTTCCTCCTGTGCAGCCGCAGCCTGAAGCTGTCCTTACATCACATCACTGACTCCACAGGAAATTCTATATTACCAGATTCTCACCTTTAATTACACAGTTACATCGTTACCAAGGCAGGAAGAGACATAAATCTGTCTGCTCAGCGTTTTTCTTATTTCTCCTGCTCTTCATTTTCAAGAAAATTAAACCAATTGAAGGTTTTTACTCCGACTGTTTAGTAAGACAAAAAATATTCTTCGGAGAACTTCAGACGGGAACATTTTTTTCTTTTGGCAAATATTTCTTCTAATTAGTCATCACTGAGGTTCAAGTGTCACAGCTCCTTCTTTTGTCTGCAAATTAAGTCATGTGACAACTCCCAGGCAGATTAGATACATCAGTAGACCCAGCAAACCATTTGTATCAGGGGTCTCATATAACAATCTCTCTATGCAAGGCGGGACAAGTGCATGGAGCACAGAGACTAGAGCTGCCTGGAATATACATTGTCCTCTGCTTTATGGTATCTTGTGGTCGCCCCATCATGCTAGGCCATACACTGTAAATGTCATAGCAATGGTATAAGGCTGCTGGTGGTATACGATAACTTAGGGGTTGATAATATTAATCATGGTGGTCTACAGTGACTTAGAGGTTAATATATACACTGAATGACCCCTTTTATTAGAGCCCCCGGCCTTCTCATGATTGGTACTTCCCAGGATCTTCTTTCGCTGGATGTTTTCCTCGATCGCACCATTCTCAGTATACTCTCCACATCGTTACATGAAAAACTCCCCCGCGGTTGGCAGTGAGACCCCGGCTAGTCCAGCACTGATGACCGGCCTCGTTGGAAGTCGCTCCGATCGCTGGATTCTTCCATCAAATGTGGATTCACACTGAAACTGATCCGCGGAAAACTTGTCACGTGATTTTATGCCGCACTCCGGGGGAATGGGGAGAATTACCATACAGGGTAGTGCAAATTGAGAGGGCTGGGGCTGTAATAAAGAGGATGGGGGCTATAATAAAGGGGCCATTCAATGTATATCTACCGGACGATCACTGCATTAGGAATACCTACTCAATAATGGATTGCTTCACCTTTCTAGTTCATCATGGCTTTCAGACATCGGGGAACAGATTCTACAAGGTGGAAAACATCCTCAGTTTTACCTGTTGTGGACATTTTACGGATAAATTGGAACAGATCTCACAGCCCTTTCCAGCATCTCCTAAACATGTTCCATGGGGTTACAGTCTGGTGCATCTGAGGGCCAGGGCAGTGTGGAGGATTCATTGTTGTGTTCTTCCAACCAATTGCCTAGTGATCTGCACATGATGACATAGAGCGTTGTCCTGTTACAAGATGGCACTGTGGTTGGAGAAGACTTCCTGAAGATATGGGTGCAGATGGTCAGCCGACAGGTTTCTATAGTATTCACCATTAAAGGATCGTGGTATGATGACCAATGGTCCTAGGCCATGCTGGTATAACACACCACATGTCATGACACTTCCAATGGCCTGCTGAATCCCAATGGTGCAGCCATGGGATGTGGCTTCATGCTGTTTACACGAGATGTGGACTCCATCCATATGGTTCAGATGACCTTCAGCTGTGTCCGAGGTCCATTGCCATTTTTCCTGGTTGAAGTCTTGTTGGCGATAAGGCAGGATCATTAGGGGCAACTTTGTCTGTCTTCAGCTATTCAGCCCCAGTCGACACAAGGTACACCACATGGTCATTGTGGAAATATGTCTAGCTTCTACGCTGTTGGACTGCTGGTCAGTTGGTCCTCTGTGGGACATCCTTGCTTAGATACCAGACCTGCCACCTGACACTTGTCTCTAGGACCAACCACACGTGGCCTGGCGCTGTGGGATCTTCTGTCGGATGTCTATTCATGTTCAGCCAGTCTTGGAACACTCTTGATACTGTGGTTTGAGAGCAGCCAACAAGTGAGACTGTTTTAGAAATATTGGACTGACACCTCAGTGCACCAACAATCTATCTGCCATCATAGTCACTCAACTCACCACGTTTACCCATCACCGCCAAATTTTGCTTCTACTGCTGAGGAGAGGTCAGCTCATTATCTGAAAGCAGATCGTGATGTGGGCATCACGTGGTACCGTGTTACTGATCATAGAATCATAGAAGATGTCAGGCACCCGCTCCCCCTAATGTAGTGATTGGTGAGCGTATGTGTAGATTCACGTAGCCTACTGTAAGTAGATTAATGGCCGCCTCTCATGCTTAGTTTTTGTATTGGGCATTTAGTTGTTTGCCTTCTATACATCTAGTATCTTTTCTAAAGACCATGGGATCTCACAGTATATGGATGCCCGGCAGAAGGAAAGTACCGCACAGTCATACAATGTCGCCCCATTGTGTCATATTGTATTTCACTGGCACCAAAGAAACTTCGTATTCACATGCAAAATGCTCGCATTCTTCCCATGTGCAAGCTGCATCTTAGCATCGTGCTGATCTGATAGCACAAGTGCCGTCCGGAGGTGTTAGTGCAGTTGGCTTGGAGGTGGTATGTCCTCCATCTCTCTCCAGCTGTACGTTAAGCATTAGCACTTCCCTTATAGAATGTCGTTCCTACTGCAGCACGAGGCCTACATGTAGACCATTGGGACTGCAAATTCCACAGACATGCTGATTTTTTCACCATAATCATAAAATCCAAATTACCCCCCATTACAAATTCGGTTTATTTGCCAAATTTACAGACTTTTATCTGTTTCCAAAAAACTAACAATGTAAATCGCTGCACACAACTCAAGGCCTCGTTACTCCTAACGATTTCATTCGACATTTATTAGACTTTTCGGTCACTTAAAAAACCTCATTGGCTCGCCGCTTCTCGTCTGTTAGCACTCCCCATAGGAGGTGAAGCACTGAGACAGAAATGGACAAGAAGCCCGCAAGCCGGCAGCAAGTCCTTCAGTGTGAATGCTCTGCACGGGCGCCGACGACCTTAGTGGTGACGCTCCTGCAGTCACTTAAAAGACTGTCGGCTCGTGTAAAAGGGCCTCCATACAAGCGGTTTCTCCAAATTCACATGAAATGCCCCTTTTACTGACTTCCCCCATGACAAGTGTCTTTAGTACTTAGTGGAGCTCCTATTGCTGTTATGAGCTGCTGCAGACGTGATGTACAGCCAGACAGCGGCTTCTTACCCCGTTCCTCATGGACAACGGCCTCCGGGTCACTAGTATTGCTTGTTCGGGTGCTGCAGCCTTCTTCACATCCCACCAAGCCTTTTCTATGGGGTTCAAGTCTTCCAGGTTTCCAGCCCCAGAGCGTCACCGGGCCGCTGCCATGCTTCATGTAGGGGGTTCTTTTCAGTGTCTGCTTCATTCTTCCTCCTCCAGACACACCGCTCATCTAGAGGCCCGAAAAGTCCCAGTTTCATTGCTCCACAGAACAGAATCCCAGAACTTCTGTGGTTATTTATATGGGTTTCAGCATTTAGGAGGCGGCTTTTCTTTTACTTGTTTGTATAAAAGTGACAGATTTCTTTTTGTACCCTTTTGGACTCCTCTCCTTAGGGCCCTTTTACACGCAATGATTGAACGATACCCTTCAAAAAGTTGTTCCAATGAGCAAAAGTGGCTGAAAATCTATTGGTCTAAACGGGAGCCAACAAATGAATGATATTGTTTGCTTTTCGTTCGTCGTTCATTTTATGCAAGCATAAAAACCATTGTCGGCTCGCTCATCATTCATTAAACAGCAATCAGTCCTCGTCATTTGCTTATACAGACACTGACAATGCTGAACGATTCTCATTTGAGCAAACCAATGATGCATTTGCCTGTTTAAACAGGTTGAACTAGAGTTCAGGAGTTTGATGTATTTTAGCTCAAGCACACCTGGTAGAACTAGTTGATTATTTGCATCAGGTGTTCTTGAGACAACGCTTAATTTGCGAATGTTGGCATTTATAAGGAATTTTAGCACTGCAATAGTCCGTAGGGCCTCGTTCAGACGAGCGCTGTTTTAGTGCATTGGAGGTGCGTGAAGAGATTGCATCTTTTAGAAACAATGCTTTCCTATAGCTTTCACATGAAGGAATTTAAGACGCGCTAAATACTTGCATCATTTAAAGAGAGGACATGCAACTGCAAAGCTCACATCTAAGGTCCGTGGTGCAAGAAAAGAGAAGACCTGATCCATCTTTGCTGTGCAAGAGTTTCCATAGAGTCCTATGGGAGCTGGAACCCCCCCCCCCCCCCCCACAGCTCTGATTGTGTGAATGGCCAATTTCCCAGCTAATTAAAATAGCATGAAATCACCCTGTACTGCGCTAAAACAGCGCTCGTCATACCGAGGCCTAAAAGTGGCATTTTGTGGTGAATTTGGAGAAACCGCTTGTTATATTACTTGTGTTGAGTTACTTTAATTGTTCTTCCTTGATTGTTTTTTTGCAAATAACTAAAAGTTTGTAAATTTTGCAAATAAACCCAATTCGCAGTGGGGGTTAAATAATGTTGATTGCAACTGTAACGTTATTCCCTGTTCACAGGATAAGGAATACATTTATGGAATGCTATTGTAGGGACCCCGACTGATCCAAAGGTCAGAACACAAGCGCCGCTCCTCCATTCATTTCAATAGGAGTGCTGGAGATTTCCTCGGCCTTTGATAAGCCCCATTCTTGGGGTTTTTGGGGTCCCAGCGGTTGGACCTCCAGCAATCGTTAATCTCTATTATGCAGATGGGAGATAACTTTATATCTACAAGCCCTTTAGGCTGCTGGCGGGCGGCATAGTCGAGTTCTTCACAAGTCATCAAATGCTATAAATTGGATCTTCACCCTACGCTGCATGCGATGCAGAAGGTGAGTGTCAGGTAACGCTCCTCAGCCCGCAGGTGAGCGACTTGTCTTCCTTTTAACGCTGCGAAGTGTTATTCCCGAGATCTTCATCTAACCAAATGTTGCCCATTGTGTTACATGTTTGCACTCCGTGCTTCACACTTGACAGAAGTTGTCAGATCATTGAAAAGCAAGAATGTTGGCAGTTAGGGCAAATTAGGCTGCCTGTTCCTGCGCTGACAGATTGCTGCCTTCACTTTTGTGCCTTATGTCAAGAATCTACGATTTTACAGTAAACTACATCAGCTTCTCTCTAAGTACTCATCGGGAAATTTCACGTTAGCGTCCTTTAATAATCCATCACTAGAAAAGGCACAAAGGGCCAGAAGAGCTTGGGTTTCACTTAATGATGGGAACATATTCCAACATGGAAACAACTTGCAAACACGCCGCTTAATGAAAGATGTTTATTTGCACACGTCAGATTGAGTTCCCATGCCGAAATCATGACAGCAGATACATTCTACAGATCTGATCATTACTAAGACCTTGACTATGAGGGAAAAAGACGGGAAATAAGGGCGATGACAAGTGGATCTGCCGCTCATTGTTCGTCTCCTGAAGTCTAAGGGTAAGTGAGGACTATCATGAAAGGAAGAGGAGATCTCCAATCCATCAGCTCTACTGGCTCCATCCGGACTCAACAAGCCGGGGTCCTCCAGATTGTCCTATCTGGTAATTAGTTATGGCACTCAGATGACTATACAGCAGAAGGTGCACGGCTTATGGATGGGGGATATGAAGTCTTCCTTGACCGCTGTCCAAATTCTATGACAGTCGATGCTGTCTCAACTCGTCAGACGCCAACTAACACTTGTGTAACCAGACGGAACGTAACAGCAACGCCTTGTAAGGCCACCTAGTGATTCCTTATTGCAACCACAGTCCTTACAGATGTATTCTGAGCATGTGCTATTGATGCCCTATCCTCAGGATGCTCTGAGACAAGGGGGAGGAGTCAGATTGTGCTGTATACACCTAGGCACACAGTATCAGTGGGAGCGACAAGGTTGCTGTATGCCAATGGTGGCGACTGCAGAAACACCTCCGAATGTGTTTGTAAAGAAACTGCTGGCATTACGGACAAAGAAGATTCTGCAAGATTGGACAAGACGTTGTGAGTGAGGAATGAGATTTGTGTAATACAAGACTAGCACAGCGGCGTGGGAATGGGCGGCCGGTGGCGTCACACGGAGCGCTGACAAATAATACACGGGATTAAGAGAAAGCAGCAGATGAGGAATTTATCTCTGACTTGTGGATTTTGATATTTGATATTTCTTGTGAGGGTTCGGCTCTCTGGTTTCTCTTCCATTATTATATAATACATGTAGGCGTCTGTCAGAGCAGTCATACCCTGCGGGGCATATATATATATATATATCGTACATGTAGGCGTCAGTGCGAGCAGTCATACCCTGCGGGGCGTACTTATATATATAGTGAATACATGTAGGCATCAGTCAGAGCAGCAATACCCTGCGGGGCGTACTCATATATATATATATACTAGCTGATATACCCAGCTTCGCCCGAGTTAATTTGGTACTGGTGTTTATCTGGTGTTCACACGGAAAATCTTATGACGTCGTGGTTACCGGGAAAAAAATATGTTTACCATTTTGCATCGTTCTTTGCGTTACCCAGGAAACACCACGTGGAGGTAACCATGCGACGTTTCCTTTATATAAAATGACATCAGGAAGTGAGAGAATTAGATTCCATACGTAAAATTTGGACGCTAATTCTTTTGCACTTAGAATTGAATAGTCAAGTTGGGACCCATTTGCTTTTCCTATTTATGACATAATCAATGCCTGTGCCAAGTTTCACGTTTCTATGACACCAAGAAGTGACAGAATGAGATTCCATATGCAAAATTTGGACGCTAATTCTTTTGCGCTTAAAATTGAATAATCGAGTTGGGACCCATTAACTTTTCCTGTTTTGGACATAATCTATGCGCTTACCAAATTTCATGTTTATTCAACATCGGGAAGTTGGAGAATTAGTGGCGAGTCAGTCAGTGAATTAGTGAGTGAGTCAGTGAGGGCTTTTGTCATATATATATATATAGCGCATACATGCAGGCGTCAGTCAGAGTACTAATACCCTGTGAGGCGTATATGTATAGCGCATACATGTAGGCATCAGTCAGAGTAGTCATACCCTGCGGGGCGTACTTATATATATATAGTGCATACATGCAGGCGTCAGTCCGAGCAGTCATACCCTGCGGGGCGTATATATATATATATATATATATATATACATATATATATAGTGCATACATGCAGGCATCAGTCAGAGCAGTAATACGTTGCGGGGCGTACTCATATATATAGCGCATACATGCAGGCATCAGTCAGAGTAGTCATACCCTGCGGCGTGTATATATATATATATATATATATATATATATATATATATATATATATATATATATATATATAGTGCGTCAGTCCGAGCAGTCATACCCTGCGGGGTATATATATATATATATATATATATATAGTGCGTCAGTCCGAGCAGTCATACCCTGCGGGGCGTACGCACATATATGGCGCATACATGCAGCACTGTCACAGAATGTCATCACTCAGGCGATTATCGTGCAGTTGAGAGTCAGTAAAAGCGCAGATTATGATTGCAGTGACTCAATGCCTTCCTCCCCACTAGTCATGTCCGATCGGTCTGCGATTTGCAGGTTTTTTTATCTCCCATGTTTCCTTATGGAGCCTCTTTTTTATCGCATCGCAACGCAACAAACTTGCATTGCGGTTATAAGACTAGAAACTCGTATTGACTTTCAAGTTAAAAAACGCGCACTTTAGCGCGGACGGCAGCGATGCGAGATAATTCTATAAAAAAAAAGCATCGCTGACATTCAGAAATTGCAGGAACAAAGATGCGATTTTCTCACGGCAAAATCACGATCGCCCGTGCGAAACTAGTCTCATTGGACTCAGTCTACACTCACCTGTTTACATGTATTGGAGGAAGTCAATGCCAGCGACGTCACATGGAGGCGCCATGTTTTTATCAAAAATAACTTTTACTGAGCAATGGGACTGTTTGCCGTAAGTCGCTCCGCAGGAGGGTCCAGATACTCAAATGTGGCGTAATAACTTATGACATCATACATCCATATTTTACTTTGTTTGCACCGCGCCGAAGTGTAAGCTCCTCCCACCTTCTCCTAGTTGGTCGCAGTAAGGCACACGTCTCATAGGCCTTCCCTAATAATGCCTGATTTCTGTCTCACTCGCTATAGTGTCACCGCTCACGCCCCGTAGGCGCAGCGTTCTTCACGCAGAGCACGAACACGCCGTAGATATCATTTCTTCAGAGATTTCTCACACAATAACTTCACTCCCGCGTCACATCCGGCCCTTCATACTATTGCTGCGCCATTATATCCTCTATTATAAACATTTCACATGACATCCTAGAGCGTACATTATAACCACATAACAGCTGTTCCGCGAGGCCTTGCATGAAGCTCACTATGACACCGTACTGAACTACACCCACGTTAACACGGTCTGTGGGTAGTTACTACACCTAATGCCAATGCTGCTCCAAGTCCATGGCGCTGTAATCCACCTTAGCCTCCAAGCCATCAAGGCTCACTCATCGATCAACATCATCTTCTTCTGCCCCTGGGTATTCAGGGCTTGTTTGTGGTCTTTTTGGGTCCAGAAGCCCTATTGCTTAGGCCATCTCCTGGCAGCTCCCCAGCATGGGGAAACTGCCTACTGCATTGCCCTGGAGCAGGCCACTGTCACTTTAAGAGTCCTTGCTGATGGCTCTGTCTGTGGGCTGCTGCTCTCTCCTATCTGTGTCCTACTGGCTCTCTCCTGTCTGTGTCCTACTGGCTCTCTCCTGCCTGTGTGCTGCTGGCTCTCTCCTGTCTGTGTGCTGCTGGCTCTCTCCTGTCTGTGTGCTGCTGGCTCTCTCCTGTCTGTGTGCTGCTGTCTCTCTCCTGTCTGTGTGCTGCTGTCTCTCTCCTGTCTGTGTGCTGCTGCTCTCTCCTGTCTGTGTGCTGCTGGCTCTCTCCTGTCTGTGTGCTGCTGGCTCTCTCCTGTCTGTGTGCTGCTGGCTCTCTCCTGTCTGTGTGCTGCTGGCTCTCTCCTGTCTGTGTGCTGCTGGCTCTCTCCTGTCTGTGTCCTGCTGGCTCTCTCCTGTCTGTGTGCTGCTGGCTCTCTCCTGTCTGTGTGCTGCTGGCTCTCTCCTGTCTGTGTGCTGCTGGCTCTCTCCTGTCTGTGTGCTGCTGGCTCTCTCCTGTCTGTGTGCTGCTGGCTCTCTCCTGTCTGTGTGCTGCTGGCTCTCTCCTGTCTGTGTGCTGCTGCTCTCTCCTGTCTGTGTGCTGCTGCTCTCTCCTGTCTGTGTGCTGCTGGCTCTCTCCTGTCTGTGTGCTGCTGGCTCTCTCCTGTCTGTGTCCTGCTGGCTCTCTTCTGTCTGTGTGCTGCTAGCTCTCTCCTGTCTGTGTGCTGCTAGCTCTCTCCTGTCTGTGTGCTGCTGGCTCTCTCCTGTTTGTGCGCTGCTGCTCTCCTCTATCTGTGGGCTGCTGCTCTCTCCTATCTGTGGGCTGCTGGCTCTCTCCTGGCTATGTGCTGCTAGCTCTCTCCTGGCTGTGTGCTGCTCCTCTCTCCTGTCTGTGTGCTGCTGCTCTCTCCTGTCTGTGTGCTGCTGGCTCTCTCCTGTCTGTGTGCTGCTGGCTCTCTCCTGTCTGTGTCCTGCTGGCTCTCTTCTGTCTGTGTGCTGCTAGCTCTCTCCTGTCTGTGTGCTGCTGGCTCTCTCCTGTCTGTGTGCTGCTGGCTCTCTCCTGCCTGTGTGATGCTGGCTCTCTCCTGCCTGTGTGCTGCTCCTCTCTCCTGCCTGTGTGCTGCTGGCTCTCTCCTGCCTGTGTGCTGCTACTCTCTGCTGTCTGTGTGCTGCTGGCTCTCTCCTGTCTATGTGCTGCTAGCTCTCTCCTGGCGGTGTGCTGCTCCTCTCTCCTGTTTGTGTGCTGCTGGCTCTCTCCTGCCTGTGTGCTGCTAATCTCTGCTGTATGTGATGCTGGCTCTCTCCTGCCTGTGTGCTGCTGGCTCTCTCCTATCGGTGTGCTGCTGGCTCTCTCCTGTCTGTGTGCTGCTGTCTCTCTCCTGTCTGTGAGCTGCTGGCTCTCTCCTGTCTGTGAGCTGCTGGCTCTCCTCTATCTGTGGGCTGCTGGCTCTCTCCTGCCTGTGTACTGCTGGCTCTCTCCTGCCTGTGTGCTGCTGGCTCTCTCCTGCCTGTGTGCTGCTGGCTCTCTCCTGTCTGTGTCCTGCTGGCTCTCTCCTGCCTGTGTACTGCTGGCTCACTCCTGCCTGTGTACTGCTGGCTCACTCCTGTCTGTGTGCTGCTGGCTCTCTCCTGCCTGTGTGCTGCTGGCTCTCTCCTGCCTGTGTGCTGCTGGCTCTCTCCTGCCTGTGTGCTGCTGGCTCTCTCCTGCCTGTGTGCTGCTCCTCTCTCCTGTCTTTGTGCTGCTGGCTCTCTCCTGTCGGTGTCCTGCTGGCTTTTCTCTGTCTGTGTCCTGCTGGCTCTCTCCTGTCTGTGTGCAAAGCACAGCCAGTTTTTGTGTTTCCACGATGCCTGACTACCCTTGGGTTTCCATCATGCCATCTAGCATTTTACTAGATGTGCAATGAAGGCTGCTAATGGATCCTCAATGTAGATATGAACAGACCCTTAAAGGAGTTCTGCCTATTATGGTATATGAATAAGCAGGACCCTCTTCTATGTCCCAGAATAGAGAACATTTCAGTAACAGCGTCTCCCATCCTGGCCGACCTTCTGTGAACCTGTAAATCTATACCTTCCCTGTAGAGGCCGCCACAGCAGGGATTTGCTAGGTTGGTCACAGCATTTCCCCTCCGCCCCACAGGGCAGGATTAGGGGGATTAGCCAATCTCTCTGAGCCCATCATTGTCATAGGGGTTCTGCATATTGGCACAGCCCCTTTAACTTTGGAGGTTGGTTACATTGATAAAACACAATCTGAAAGTTCTGCAACTCCCCGAAGAGCGGCCACTGATTGACTTTGATTCCAGGAGCTGAAATAAATGTATTACTTCCCACCTTCAATTTGAGGTGAAAATCTCTTGGGTTTGCTGTCGGCGTTACAATGTACCTAGAGTGTAATTATTAGGTATCTGGCGAGTAAATCCAGATTAATTATTTTAGCCCGGGAACCACCCCAAATACTGAGAATCTACAAGTCGCGTCATGCCAATACATACTTCTGTCATTGTTGTACATTCAATTATTTTCCTAGGATGTGACCATAAATCATTACTGTTGGAAGAGAGTGGGAAGAAACCTACTTTGTATAGTGTGGGTGTCTTTATATAAATGTATGCTATTACTATACAGTGTACAAGCATGAGACTGAATGGACAAGACCAAACCGCAGTACACCCACGCCTGAAATACGGTTTACCGCAATAACAATAAATTAGGTAGACAAAAGTATTGGCCCTTCACCAATCCTGTGTGGTCAGGTGATGTGTGAGCATAAAGGAGAGGATCTCACAGGCATATCCCAGTACAGAAACCATCAGATGCTACCAGCTGTAGACCTGACAACGGGCTCTTGTGGGGGGACCTCACCAGGTGTAGAACTGACAACGAGGTCAGGTGGGGGAGGGGTTTTGCCAGGTATAGAGCTGACAATGTGGTCTGGTGGGGATAAGTCACCAGGTGTAGAGCTGACAATGGGGTCTGGTGGTGGTGGGATGCCACCAGGTGTAGAGCTGACAACGGGGTCTGGTGGTAGGATGTCACCAGGTGTAGAGCTGATAGTGAGGTCTGGTGGGTGGATATCACCAAGTATAGAGCTGACAAAGGGGTCTGGCAGTGGGATGTCTCCAGGTGTAGAGCTGACAACGGGTTCTGGTGGTAGGATGTCACCAGGTGTAGAGCTGACAATGGGGTCTGGTGGGGATAAGTCACCAGGTGTAGAGCTGACAATGGGGTCTGGGGGAGGGGGTCCCTAGGTGTAGAGCTGACAACGGGGTCTGCTGGGGGAGTATCACCAAGTGTAAACCTGACAATGGGGTCTGGTGGGTGGATGTTACCAGGTATAGAGCTGACAACGGAGTCTGGCAGTGGGATGTCTCCAGGTGTAGAGCTGACAACAGGGTCTGGTGGTAGGATGTCACCAGGTGTAGAGCTGACAATGGGGTCTGGTGGGTGGATGTCACCAGGTGTAGAGCTGACAATGGGGTCTGGTGGGTGGATGTCACCAGGTATAGAGCTGACAACGGGGTCTGGCAGTGGGATGTCTCCAGGTGTAGAGCTGACAATGGTGTCTGGTTGAGGGATGTCACTAGGTGTAGAGCTGACAACAGGGTCTGGTGGCGAAGGGATGTCATCAGGTGTTGAGCTGACAATAGGGTCTGGTGGTAGGATGTCACCAGGTGTAGAGCTGACAACGGGGTCTGGTGGTGGAATGTCACCAACTAACCAGTGCAGATAATGCAGCTTTTGGACCTTCCAAAGTCTTCTGTTGACCATGTTGTTGGGAGATGGAAGCCATCCGGTGTGTGTGATGCCGCCATGTTCAGGGAGACCTCATAGACTGACAGAACGTGGACAATGAAGCCTTGTAGGAGCTGTGAAGACATCACACACATCGTCTGCCCTCGCTCAGGAGGACTCACAGGACATTCGGACATCCATTGGTACCAAAACCCTGCGTAGGGAATGGCATGTGAAGGGTCACCATGGACAAGTGGCTGCATACCACATCACAGCAGTGACTACACAGCAGTGCCTGTGATGGGGCTTAAAGCAACGAACTGTAAGTGTGTGGAGACAAGTGTTGTGGACAGATGAATCCCAGTAGACCATTTTCCATTCGGATGGCGGCACTTGGGTGTGGTGGTTACCTGGAGAGCGGTTTCTATGTGACTGCATCGTCCCAACAGTAAAGTTTGGATGGAGATCTGTTATGGTGTTGGGGATGTTTCTGCTGGGAAGGACTAGGATCATTCGTTATAGTGAAGTCCACCCTCAAAGTCAATGGATGCAGAGACATCCCGGACAATGTGGCATCACCTCACCTGTGGTAATACTCCATGTCTCCACCAACATGACTGAGCGCCATGTCATACGGCACTAGTGTGGAGGGGCAGAACCTCTACAAACTTAATTGTCCAGCCTAAAATCCGGGTCTCAATCCCATCGAGCAGGACGAAGAATGCCATATCTGTGCACACCCAATACGTCCATCATCCCCCACATCACCATCTGAAGCTAACCTTCCAACCAATCCCTTCGAGGCATATCCTCCCGCCAAACCAGCTATCTCCCTCCCCCTTCAAGGGGTTTCCCAAATGCCTATCTATAGGATAGCTGAGATCCCCACAATCCCAAGAATAGGGGTCCTGTTCTCATCACTGTGAGGGGGGGGGGGGGTGCAGTGAATCTGAAAAGAGGAGGAGATTGAATGGAATGATGGTTGCACATGTGCGCTGCCACTCCATTTATCTTCAATGACTTGGCTGCCGGAGATAGGTGAGTGCTTTGTACTCAGCTATTTAAGTCACCCCCATTTAAATGCTTGGAATAGCACTGCACATGTGCTATTACCGCTCTACTCAATCTCCACATTACTGTGGGTGGGTGCAGCAAACCTGCCTCTCAGTGACAAGAAGAGGGGGATACGGGACCTCTGTGCTCTGGATCATTGGAAGTGTCACCTCTGTTCTCAGGATCAATGGGGGTCTCAGCAGTGGATGGTGACAAAAATACCTTTTTTGATGCAACCACTTTAAGCTACTTTGCAGTCCTTGGCTCTCTCCTTATACAGTTCAAGGCCATCAATTCTCCATGAACTGTTGTGCATAAATTCTTTCCTTCTACGACACCCAACGTACTACTGGAGAAACCTCCCGGCCACATTGCACTGTTACTCACCCAGTAAATAAACAGAAAGGTTCTGTTCTAAGGAGAATGCCATACAAATGGAAGGTAAGACACTGCTGACACTTTTCCATTTGTAACCTCTGTTAGACATAAGTTCGAAGTCTCCATTGGCAGTTCTGTTGAGCACTGAGATGGAACCCTGAAGGACCCCATTGTTGCGTATGAGGCATCTCATAGTCCCGCATCTGTAGGCATGTTGGACGGCAATGGTTCGATGTTTGTCTTTCTGCCCCTCCTGGTATTTGATGGAACAGTTGCTTCTCCTTTTCTCAGTAGGGGGGCCTTGTACTTGTACAGGTATAAGAATAAACCGGAACTCTTCCCTCTTCCAGTTGGACAATATGATCCATCAGGAACCATCGGTATCCACTGCGTTTTGGATCCAGCACTAGGTCTTAGATTTTTTTTATAAAATCACTCATTGGTACCTGTAAGACAAGGATGGAAATGACTGTAGCCCCTGACATGTCATCTAATAGACAGTAGGGAGCAATGCCATTGATGGATCCTTAAAGGCGTATCCCATCTGATAACGTTAAGGCATATTGTTAGGATGAAGCCTAAGGCCGTCGGAGGCAACGGATACAGCAAAGTATACATTTTTAAAATATTTTTGCAACAGTAAACTATGGGCAACGTTCGCCCTTGTGTGAACTGAGATGTTTCCTATCATAACATTTACTGAGATATGTGGCATGTGATGGACGCCTCCTCAATGGGGCAGGACTTTGTATCTTCAGCATGCATTCTGTAACTCCAACGCCTAATGGTAAAAACTGCATAATGCAATTTCTAAATTGTGGGAGATGCAGTTGTATATAATATCTCAGTGCAGGGAGTCGGGGGAGGGGGGGCATCTTAGCAAGTGACCCTCTTACCACCCTTAGAATTCAGTTCGAAGGTAGCACATCTTGGCCAGGGATGCCATCTCTGCCGTGGGCCAGGCAGTGCTTCACTTTTGTCCTCTTTGTATAAAGATTGGCATGGCAGCTGAGCCTATACACTAGGGTGAGAGTACGGCAAGGAACGTTTATCTATGCAGGCGTGATGATTGAGGCTTTTTACTGCCAGGTGATGTCAGGGGAATAAAGGAATCGGGCATGTTGGATCATAACATGTTTATTCCCAGGACCACAATGGTAACAAGAGGGCATCCTCTACATCTAGAGGAAAGCAGGTTTCATCACCAACACAGAAGGGGGTTCTTTACTGTAAGAGCAGTGAGACTGCGGAACTCTCTGCCTGAGGACGTGGTGATGGCAGGATTCATAGAGGAGTTTAAGAGGGACTAGATGTCTTTGTAGGGCGCTATGATATTACGGGATATAGACATTAGGTGACCAGCGGGTTGTTGATCTCAAATGTTGATCCAGGGATCACTCCAGCTGCCATTGTGGAGTTGGGAAGGAATTTTACCCCCCAGAATGCGGGTAAATTGGCTTCTGCCTCATTGTTTTTTTTTTTGCCTTCCTCTGGATCAACAAGGGGGGGTAGTAACAGGCTGAACTGGATGGACATTTGTCTTTTTTCAGCCTAACATACTATGTTACTATGTTTATCTCTGGATAGGGCTTATATAACAATATGGTGCGGGCACCGAGTTTCTTGTTGTAACCCAAGCAGACAGAAAGCAGTCAGAGGAAACCAGAGGTTGGTAACAGGAAGTGTATTGGCCCAGTACAACGGGGCCCCTCCATAACTTTATGAATGCAATTGTCTTATCTGTGTCTAGAGATGAGCGAACGTACTCGTTCGAGTATTAGCGTGTTCGAGATGCTCGTTACTTGAGGCGAGCACCACGCGATGTTCGGGTTACTTTCACTTTCATCTCTGAGACATTTGCGCGCTTTTCTGGCCAATAGAAAGACAGGGAAGGCATTACAACTTCCCCCTGCGACGTTCAAGCCCTATACCACCCCCCTGCAGTGAGTGGCTGGCGAGATCAGGTGTCACCCGAGTATATAAATCGGCCCCTCCCGCGGCTCGCCACAGATGCATTCTGACAGAGATCAGGGACAGTGCTGCTGGTGCCGGAGCTGCTATAGGGAGAGCGTTAGGAGTTATATTAGGCTTCAAGAACCCCAACGGTCCTTCTTAGGGCCACATCTGACCGTGTGCAGTACTGTTGAGGCTGCTTTTAGCAGTGTTGCACTTTGTATATTGGGCGTGCAGAGCATTGCGTCCTCAGTCTGCAGTCATTGTACATAGTATAGGGCCAGTACTGGTGAGGCAGGGACAGTGGGAAAGGTGAAAGAGATATACTGTCTATATAGGCAGTGGGCTTTTTCAAACAAATTTGGGAAAAATACTATCTTTGGGCTGCATGTGACCGTCTTGAGTGTACTGCGTCTCTGCTGGGGGTAGTAGTCCTAATTAATACGCAGCTAAGTGTTACAGCAGGCTTGCGCAAAATTGTTTCCTGGCTCTGCGTTGCCGCTTACATCACCGCCGTCATCCCGTCCAGAGGGAAACAGTATACATATATACACTGCCTACAGTATCTGTCTGCTGTCTCAGCTCAGCCTTTAAAAAAATAGAAGCAAAATACTTAAGGCCTACTAGTGGCCTTTGGACACTTGACTGCTTCTGCGCTGTGAATTCCACTAGCTCAGTCATACGCACCTACGTCTCACTACAGGCTACATTCTTTCCTGGCTCTGCTGTGCGTTCCGTAAGGGAAGTCAGCCTCCAACCACAGGCCAATAAGCGGCACATTTAATTACAGCGGTCTGTTTATGCACTACAGGTAATACACCATGCTAAGGGGTAGGGGTAGGCCTAGAGGACGTGGACGCGGGCGAGGACGCGGAGGCCCAAGTCAGGGTGTGGGCACAGGCCGAGCTCCTGATCCAGGTGTATTGCAGCCGACTGCTGCGGGATTAGGAGAGAGGCACGTTTCTGGCGTCCCCACATTCATCTCACAATTAATGGGTCCACGCGGTAGACCTTTATTAGTAAATGAGCAGCGTGAGCAGGTCCTGTCGTGGATGGCAGAAAGTGCATCCAGCAACCTATCGTCCACCCAGAGTTCTACGCCGTCCACTGCTGCAACTCTGAATCCTCTGGCTGCTGCTCCTTCTTCCTCCCAGCCTCCTCACTCTATTACAATGACACATTCTGAGGGGCAGGCAGACTCCCAGGAACTGTTCTCGGGCCCCTGCCCAGAATGGGCAGCAATGCTTCCTCTCCCACCGGAGGAGTTTGTCGTGACCGATGCCCAACCTTTGGAAAGTTCCCGGGGTCCCGGGGATGAGGCTGGGGACTTCCGGCAACTGTCTCAAGAGCTTTCAGTGGGTGAGGAGGAGGACGACGATGAGACACAGTTGTCTATCACTCAGGTAGTAGTAATTGCAGTAAGTCCGAGGGAGGAGCGCACGGAGGATTCGGAGGAAGAGCAGCAGGACGATGAGGTGACTGACCCCACCTGGTTTGCTAAGCCTACTGAGGACAGGTCTTCAGAGGGGGAGGCAAGTGCAGCAGCAGGGCAGGTTGGAAGAGGCAGTGCGGTGGCCAGGGGTAGAGGCAGGGCCAGACCAAATAATCCACCAACTGTTTCCCAAAGCGCCCCCTCGCGCCATGCCACCCTGCAGAGGCCTAGGTGCTCAAAGGTGTGGCAGTTTTTCACTGAGAGTGCAGACGACCGACGAACTGTGGTGTGCAAGGTTTGTCGCGCCAAGATCAGCCGTGGAGCCACCACCACCAGCCTCACCACCACCAGCATGCACAGACATATGATGGCCAAGCACCCCACAAGCTGGGTGAAGGACGTTCACCGCCTCCGGTTTGCACCACTGCCTCTCCCCCTGTGCCCCAACCTGCCACTGAGATCCAACCCCCCTCTCAGGACACAGGCACGACCGTCTCCCGGCCTGCACCCACACCCTCACCTACGCTGTCCTCGGCCCCATCCAGCAATGTCTCTCAGCGCACCGTCCAGCCGTCGCTAGCGCAAGTGTTTGAGCGCAAGCGCAAGTACGCAGCCATGCACCTGCATGCTCAAGCGTTAAACGTGCACATAGCCAAATTGATCAGCCTGGAGATGCTGCCGTATAGGCTTGTGGAAACGGAGGCTTTCAAAAACCCCGCGCTACTCGGTTCCCAGTCGCCACTACATTTCCCGATGTGCCGTCCCAGCCCTGCACGACGACGTCTCCCGCAACATTGTACGCGACCTCACCAACGCGGTTACTGCCAAGGTCCACTTAACAACAGACACGTGGACAAGCACAGGCGGGCAGGGCCACTATATCTCCCTGACGGCACATTGGGTGAATTTAGTGGAGGCTGGGACCGAGTCAGAGCCTGGGACCACTCACTTCCTACCCACCCCCAGAATTACGGGCCCCAGCTCGGTGCTGGTATCTGCGGCGGTGTATGCTTCATCCACTAATCCACCCTCCTCCTCCTCCTCCTACGCAACCTCTGTCTCGCAATCATGATGTGTCAGCAGCAGCACGTCGCCAGCAGTCGGTGTCGTGCGGCGTGGCAGCACAGCGGTGGCCAACCGTCAGCAGGCCGTGCTGAAACTACTCAGCTTAGGAGAGAAGAGGCACACAGCCCACGAACTGCTGCAGGGTCTGACAGAGCAGACCGACCGCTGGCTTTCGGCGCTGAGCCTCCAACCGGGCATGGTCGTGTGTGACAACGGCCGTAACCTGGTGGCGGCTCTGTAGCTCGGCAGCCTCGCGCACGTGCCATGCCTGGCCCACGTCTTTAATTTGGTTGTTCAGCGGTTTCTGAAAAGCTACCCACGCTTGTCAGACCTGCTCGGAAAGGTGCGCCGGCTCAGCGCACATTTCCGCAAGTCCAAGACGGACGCTGCCACCCTGCGCACCCTGCAACATCGGTTTAATCTGCCAGTGCACCGACTGCTGTGCGATGTGCCCACATGGTGGAACTCTATGCTCCACATGTTGGCCAGGCTCTATGAGCAGCGTAGAGCTATAGTGGAATACCAACTCCAACATGGGCGGCGCAGTGGGAGTCAGCCTCCTCAATTATTTACAGAAGAGTGGGCCTGGTTGGCAGACATCTGCCAGGTCCTTGGAAACTTTGAGGAGTCTAGCCAGGTGGTGAGCGGCGATGCTGCAATCATTAGCGTCACCATTCCTCTGCTATGCCTCTTGAGAAGTTCCCTGCAAAGCATAAAGGCAGACGCTTTGCGCTTGGAAACGGAGGCGGGAGAAGACAGTATGTCGCTGGATAGTCAGAGCACCCTCATGTCTATATCTCAGCGCGTTGAGGAGGAGGGTGAGGAGCATGAGGAGGAGGGGGAAGAGACAGCTTGGCCCACTGCTGAGGGTACCCATGCTGCTTGCCTGTCATCCTTTCAGCGTGTATGGCCGGATGGAGGAGGAGGAGGATCCTGAAAGTGATCTTCCGAGTGAGGACAGCCATGTGTTGCGTACAGGTACCTTGGTACACATGGCTGACTTCATGTTAAGATGCCTTTCTCGTGACCCTCGCGTTACACGCATTCTGGCCACTACGGATTACTGATGTACACACTGCTCGACCCACGGTATAAGGAGAACCTTTCCACTCTCATACCCGAAGAGGAAAGGGGTTCGAGAGTGATGCTATACCACAGGACTCTGGCGGACAAACTGATAGTAAAATTCCCATCCGACAGCGCTAGTGGCAGAAGGCGCAGTTCCGAGGGCCAGGTAGCAGGGAAGGCGCGGAGATCAGGCAGCATGTACAGCACAGGCAGGGGAACACTGTCCAAGGCCTTTGACAGCTTTATGGCTCCCCAGCAAGACTGTGTCACCGCTCCCCAGTCAAGGCTGAGTCGGCGGGAGCACTGTAAAAGGATGGTGAGGGAGTACGTAGCCGATCGCACGACCGTCCTCCGTGACGCCTCTGCCCCCTACAACTACTGGGTGTCGAAGCTGGACACGTGGCCTGAACTCGCGCTGTATGCCCTGGAGGTGCTTGCTTGTCCTGAGGCTAGCGTCTTGTCAGAGAGTGTGTTTAGTGCGGCTGGGGGAATCATCACGGATAAGCATACCCGCCTGTCAACTGACAGTGCCGACAGGCTAACACTCATCAAGATGAACAAAGCCTGGATATCCCCAGACTTCTCTTCTCCACCAGCGAACAGCAGCGATACCTAAACAATACGTAGGCTGCACCCGCGGATGGAAGCATCGTTCTCTATCACCATCAAAAACAGGGACCTTTTAGCTTCATCAATCTGTTTATAATATTCATCCTCCTCCTCCTGCTCCTCCTCCTGAAACCTGACGTAATCACGCCGAACGGACAATTTTTCTTAGGCCCACAAGGCTCACTCATATAATTTTTGTAAACAATTTTTATACGTTTCAATGCTCATTAAAGCGTTGAAAGTTTCACCTGAACCAATTTTTATTTTAACTGGGCTGCCTCCAGGCCTAGTTACCAATTAAGCCACATTAACCAAAGCGATTAATGGGATTCACCTGCCCTCTTGGTTGGGCATGGGCAATTTTTCTGAGGTACATTAGTACTGTTGGTACACCAATTTTTTGGGCCCTCGCCTACAGTGTAATCCTAGTAATTTTTAGCCCACCTGCATTAAAGCTGACGTTACCTCAGCTGTGCTGGGCACCGCAATGGGATATATTCATGTACCGCCGGTGGGTTCCAGGGAGCCACCCATGCTGTGGGTCCACAGGGACTTCACATTAGGGATTTGTACCTGCCAGTGTCTATGTATTAAAAACCCTGGTCAGACTGGGGCATGCAGTGTGGGCCGAAGCCCACCTGCATTAAACCTGACATTACCTCAGCTGTGATGGGCACTGCAATGGGATATATTTATGTACCGCCGGTGGCTTCCTGGGACCCACCCATGCTGTAGGTGCACACGGAGTTGTAACTCCATGTGTCCACTTCTAAAGAACCCCAGTCTGACTGGGGCATGCAGTGTGGGCCGAAGACCACCTGCCTTTAATCGGACGTTACCTCAGCTGTGATGGGCACTGCAATGGGATACATTTATGTACAGCCGGTGGGTTCCAGGGAGCCACCCATGCTGTGGGTGCACACGGAATTCCCATTGCAGAGTTGTACCTGCCTGTGACTATTTATAAAAAACCCCGGTCTGACTGGGGCATGCAGACACCTTGACAGAATGAATAGTGTGTGGCACATAGGTTCCCCATTGCTATGCCCACGTTTGCAGCTCCTGATGGAGGTGGCACAGGATTGGATTTCTCATTGCTCCTGTACAGCATTGTGGGCTATCGCCCCGCCCCTTTTAAAGAGGGTCGCTGCCTGGCCGTGCCAACCCTCTGCAGTGTGTGCCTGCGGTTCCTCCTCATGGCAGACGCACTTATAAATAGACATGAGGGTGGTGTGGCATGAGTGCAGCTGAAGGCTGCGCAGGGACACTTTGGTGTGCGCTGTGGACACTGGGTCGTGCGGGGTGGGGGGGGGGCAGCATGTAACCCAGGAGAAGTGGCAGCGGAGTGTCATGCAGGCACTGATTGTGCTTTGTTGGAGGTAGTGTGGTGCTTAGCTAAGGTATGCCTTGCTAATGAGGGTTTGTCCGAAGTAAAAGTTGTTGGGAGGGGGCCCACTCTTGCCGCTATTATGCCTTAATAGTGGGACCTGGGAACTTGAGATGCAGCCCAACATGTAGCCCCTCGCCTGCCCTATCCGTTGCTGTGTCGTTCCCATCACTTTCTTGAATTGCCCAGATTTTCACAAATGAAAACCTTAGCGAGCATCGGCGATATACAAAAATGCTCGTGTCGCCCATTGACTTCAATGGGGTTCGTTACTCGAAACGAACCCTCGAGCAATGCGGGAAGTTTGACTCGAGTAACGAGCACCCGAGCATTTTGGTGCTCTCTCATCTCTATCTGTGTCCTCTGTGTTGCAAGAATAGTGTGCATTGCCTAGCTGCAGCTCTGAGTGCGTTAACTGTCTGGGTTATCTATCTTTTTGTCTGTCACGTGACCGTACTTTATATATGGGAGAGAGAGACTGTTAGAGCGTTCTGTTCTGGGCCGGCAGCAGAGAGGTCTACAGAAGTTCCCCACAGTTACCTTCAATCTGTGTGGTGCAGAATGGAAGAGGCAGAGAGAATGGCCTAATGACTGTCGGGGACTACTATCCCCAGGAGTTCGGCAGCGTGAACCTGACCGTGTGTGTGGACTGGTGGAGATTAGGAAAGAGAAGTGTTACCATATGGCAGTTGCTGGTCCTCCCGGGGCGGCAGTGTGTGGGGTCCCGTGGTCGGGACACGTCCCCCCGGCTTGTTGTCTGGATGCCTTGGGAGCGGGTGCCCGGCCAGTGTGGGTGACGTGGGGCTGGTGGCGTGCGCACCTATAAGTGCAGCTGCCAAGCACGAGCTCCCTTTTATTATCTTCTATTGGGAGTTGCCTGTCTCCCTCTCTCTGCCCCTGGGCAGAGGTTTTTGTTTACAGGTCAGGCAGAGACTTGCAATCACTGCCAGTTATTGGTTTTCCTCAGTGTGCTAGCTAGTCTGCCTCTGTTGGGAGTTGGCTGTCTCCCTTTCTCCGCCCCTAGGCGGAGGCTTTTGTTTAAATCTCAGGCAGAGACTTGTAATCACTGCCAGTTATTGGTTTCCCTCACTGTGCTAACTAGTCTGCCTCTGTTGGTTTCCTGCTTCTGTCATCTTGTCTGCTATACTTTGCTATCGTCCGCCAGGTTTTTCCATCTGCCTCAGTTCTGCTTAGTATTGTTCGTGTTTGTTATTTACATCTGCCTTTTCTGTCAGTTTTCTACCCTTTCCATCCAGGTACGCCAACGTCCCTTTTCGGTCCCTAGTGAGAGTAGGGACCGCCGCCCAGTTGCCCACCTGGGGTTAGCCAGGAGAGGAAGCAAGTAGGCAGGGACAGGGGCTGTGGGTGAGATCTAGGGCACCCAGGCTGGCGTATCAAGGGTAGTATACAGTAACAAGAAGAGTGTGTGGTGCAGCGCCAGGACCTGCAGATAACTGTGGCTGTGGTTTCTCCCCATCGCACCGCCTGTCCAGGAAACTGCTGAATTGTATTTGTTGCTAAAGTTGAGAAAAGCGACCAGTCGCCTGTCCGTTTCCGGAGGCCGAGTCTTAAAAAGTACCCGTGTGTGTGTGGCTTTACTCCAACAACCCGGAATTCCCACACGGAAGCTGCACAGGAGAGGATTTACTCCACCATCTATCAATTCCCAGCTACAGACAAAACGGTGGCGTCACCTGTGACAAAAGAGTGGGTTCCGGTTTATTAACCTGCCCCCGGCCCCTTGGACGTGTCACTGGTTACCCTCCAGGTGGGAGACGGTAGAACTACCATGTCAAGGCCCAAACTCTACCCCGCCATCTCCTAGGCTGGGGCCCGCTCTTCGGGCACTGCAGAAGTATCGGTTTGCAGTACGGAGGATCAGGTGGTGTAGCTAGACTATCGGTGGGGAGCACAATAATCCTGCAATGGAAGGGCCAGGTTTACATAGGAAGTCCAATCAGGGTGGAGCCAAGACACTAAGGCAGGAACAGGGTGGAGCAAGCTGGACAGCTCAATCGGTAGAGCTGCCGCCTGGAGCACAGAAGTTCCCAGGTTCAAGTCTGTTTGCAAGGGGTTGTCCAGTTGAACACTATTGATGGCCTATCGACAAGACCACCTGATCACTGGGGCGGTGTGCTCATGTACAGAGTTGATTTAAGCAGGCATCAGAGTATTACAAGCTCTCTCCCCCACTGTGACTAACAAGGGGGCGCTCTCTACTTCTAGAGGAAAGAAGGTTTTTCAACAACATACAGTTCTTTACTGTGAGACTATGGAACTTTCTCCTAGGTGTTACGATACAAGAGTACAAGAGGTTCTGGACATCTTTCTTGTTACAATATTACATGTTATATCCCTGATTACTCAGAAGGGTCGGTGATCCAGGGATTATCCTGATTGCCAAATTTTCTTTCCCTTAAATGAGAAAAATTGGCTTCTACCTCATTGGAGTTTTTTTGCCTTCCTCTGGATCAACATGGGGAGGTAATAGGCTGAACTAGATGTGAATTAAGTATTAAAGTGACTGAGAACTTTGCCTGTAATACCTAGCCTGGCCACTGCAGTGGAAACGGAGCTGTGTGCTTTCTGCAGAAATCAGCTCACTGCAGCAGCAAGGAAAGTAGCTGATGGGTGGGGTCCAGAATAGCTGAACCCCGCCAATTGAAGGATAGGTCATCAATAGCCTACAGCTGGACAACCCCTTAAACAATCTTCTGCATCATTGGAGTCCTGAAAGACAGGAAAAAAATTAAAAAATTAAAAACAAAAATCAAACATAAAAAGCTCAAAAAAAATTTACCACTTTAAGAAACAAGACCCTTGCTGACCTTTCCTCTTTGCACTGACAACCTGCCAATACTCCGCGCACGCTGGTCCTTTTCATCACTGCCCTGTTAGCAATCAAACTGATTTTGCAGCCAATTATCACAGCGGGCCGCTGATACATTTCTACCTCGGCAGGAGGATGACTATTGTCTCACAAGTGCCGAGTCTCCAGGAGCGAGCCATATGGAATGGAGACTTCTGCCGAGCCAGATGGGACCTCTCAGACTCCGCTCATCTTTACAGAGCAGTTGCCAGCACACAAATCAATGAGCGCCGGGGATCTTCTGTGCTTCTCTCATTTCCAAAGAAGTTCATTAGAAGAAAAAAAGTAAACATGGAAGAAAAAATTCTGAAAAGGAATTTTTTTAAATTTCTTTTTTAATTGTTGGTAGAAATAATCCTTTATTCAGATGTATCTGCTGGCAAGTGTTGGGTAAGACGATAGGCAAATACTGAAGGTAAACACTGCTAAGGTTTCCGACACCGCGCCAATTTTCTGTTTTACTTTTTGTTATATTTTGTGGTTCAAAATCCAAATTTGCTAAATGTTTTATGTCCAATTAAAGCCAATATTTGCGATTGAATCACTATTAGTGAATGAAATCTCCTTTACTGTTTTGTCTCTGTGGCATTTTAGTAACTCGCCCTTTGAAGTGAACAGGAGCGCACGTAGAACTCGTGGAGCCCCATAACAAAACTTGGAAAAAAGCCATTTACACAAATAGTCAGATATCGGGGACTGGTCAGATTCTCTGAATGGGCAGCTACCACCTCTTATGGCACCCAAGTGCATCCCTGACAAGCTTAGGTAGTGCTCTATATGCCTAGAAGGATCATCGGTCACAAAAGCGCGGTGGGCGGGATCAGGAGATTGGCACAATGTATCCATAGACTTATTTGGAATGCTTTATTAACAGAATGTAACTCATTCCCCACCAATAGCAATAACAGACCTCCGATGTGACTTCCTCTTCTTTCCCCACTTCCCCGACTCCTTGGCACTTGCCATCTGCTTATTGTTTGACATACGTAGATGTATCGCAAGGTAGTTGCAATGCGGTGTGCGCCGTGCGGTGTAGGATATGCGCCCTTACTGTGGGTCACATTGTGTAGCTCATAGTATGTGTAGATTAGTAGTAGTGTCAGTGTGGGGCACAGGGTGGGATCTGGTGGGATGTGCCATGTTCCTGCGCCCCATGGTAGAGGTATTGTTCCATCCACCTATTTGCATATTTCCCAGAAGAGCATGCATGGCCTTATAAGCCTCCTCATACCTTCTTGGTGCTCTCCCTAAGGAGAAACTTTACCACTTCTGTTCTATGCCATAGACCTCTCACCCAGGGACTCACAGCACACTGATGAGGGGCAGAACCCCCAAACAACACATGGTGATCTTCACCTTCTGGAGAAGACCCAGCTTTGGCTCATATTCCCAGTCATTGTTACAAGGCTTGTTAAAAAGTCTCACTTTGACTTGCAGGAATGCTGCCTTCCAATAGATGGCGCTGTAGAGGCATTGTTCTATCTTGCTGTGGAGATACTTTTCTGTCCTATATTTACATATTTTTTTCCCAGGAAGCATTGCATAATCTACATCAGACTCCCTCCACCAGCTTGGCACTCCCCGAATTTTAGAATTTGGCAAATGCCTTGCAACTCAAGCAGCAGGGTCCGAGCCCCACGTGTGCCAAGAACTGGTTTTATTGGGTAAACGGAAAACTATTGCAAATGCCAGCGCCGTATCAAAAAAGTAGCTCAATGCAATCACAACCTCTGCAGCCTGTAATGCTGTCCATGCACCAGTGTTTTTTAACCCCTTAGTGGCCACCTATTTTGGTCCTAATGACGCAACGATTTGGGGGGGATTTTCATCTCCACTTTTCAAAAACTTTTTTATTTTTCTGTCGACGCGGCCGTATGGGCTTGTTTTTGTGCAGTGAGCTGTAGTTTATATTTGTGCCATTTGTGGGTGCATATAATGTATGGTGGATTTTTTTTTTTTTTGGAGGGCAGAGAGGAAAAACATCAATTCTCACATGGCAAAATTTACAAAAAAAAGCATTTTGGCTATTGTCTTTTTTTTTCTGTAGCATTTGCCATACAGGATAACATCCGTTAAGGATGTGATGTTCCCAAATGTGGGTTTTCAATTTTTTTAATTCTTCTAAAAAAAAGAAAAAAGTGTGCCAAAGTTTTTTTAAATTACTTTTTAATGTTTTTTTTTCCTATTTTTTGGTACATTTTTATGTCCTTGTAGGGAATTAAAGCTGCAGTGCTGTGATCATACTGATAATACTTTGCAGTACTTCTATACTGCAATGCATTTTCGCTTCTCACAGCCATCACAGGCCATTGTCTGGCATCCAGTTGCAACTCAATGATTACATGGCAGAGGGACGATGACGTCACAGAGGGAGCACCTTCTCTCTGTGAACCCTTTACTGACTGGGACCAACATTGATCGCAGCATGTAAGGGGTTAACAGCAAGGAGTGGTGCAGGCTCAGCTTCTGAACCTGCGCCATCCATCGGATATAAATATATGACTTCCCAGCCAAGATGGCAGAAAAGGGTTAATGTCCTCCTATGAATAGAGCCAAGGCCACAGGGATGAAGCAGATTCCTGCTCGGGATCCATAATTAGCTCCTCCACTTCCTATTCTGTCAGCATCTATTGACCCGAGTGCCGAAAGTGCAAATGAGAAGAAGTGAGTCAGTAAAATAGCGGAACCGTCTAACGACCCCGAGACAAAGATGGCGACATTCTGCTAAGGCTCAAGCATCGATTACATGAATAAGGGAAATTAAATCCCAATAGTTGGAGTGTCGCAGAGCAGGAAGAAGGCGGAGATCGAGGAGACGGGACAGGTAACACCTTCTGCCCATTTTCTTGGCCCCTTCTTATCCATGCAGAGGTCCGGAGACGTCCCACAATCAGCCTATACATTACCTCAGGACAGAAGAGATGGGGATCATGCACATGGCTTACCAACTATAAACACAGCACTCACCTCCCCGCTCCCGCAATGCTCCCCGCCGCTCTCCTATTCACAAGCACTACAGCGGTCACATTGGTTGTTTACCTCACATCTATACGAAACAACTTGGACAAGCCCTTCAATATAATATGTAGTCATTGTCGGTAGTGCATGCCCCAGTCACATGGGGAGATGTGCTTCCAATAACCAGATTGGTAATCGGCCAGTGAACAAGCGTTTGATCACTCATTGGCTGATTGGCTGTAGCTTCACACATGAAGTTTATGCAAACCAATGCTCCTACAAATGGTCTTGTCCAATCATTGGCCAATGTAAATGAGCCTTTAGTCCTTTAAAGAGCATCTGTCATGGGATACAGTCAGTAGGGTTTTCTATCCTCATGATTTTTTTAATACTTCTCTCTCTTTTCCTGAATGAGCTCCTCTTAGGTCCGGCTCCTGGTGCTCTCAATATGTCAAGTGGGTGGTCCCCACAGCTCACTGTCAATGGTTGATGCCACAGGGTGAATGGTAAGAAATGCCGCTTGACATATTGACATTACCAGGAGTCAGACTTGAGAAGAGCCCCTCTGGATGAATAGAGGTGAGTATGGAAAAAGAAAATGGGGACAGAGCCAGCGGAGCTGCAGAGCCCTACAACTAGCCTTGCTGACTGTATCCAATGGCAGCTTCTCTACATTGGAGCTTATGATGTCAAAAGACATATATACATGGGTATCTCATGTATATAAATATGCTAGTAAGTATTAGGAAATTATAGTACCAGTTTTTCTGGGGGCACATCAGACACAGCTGTCCTACATGGTACATGTATTAAGATCCCCACACATCACACATACAGCTCTACTACATCCATTCATTCCCAGACATCACACACAGCTCTACTACATCCATCCTAGTGCCCACACATCACACGCACACAGCTCTGCTACCTCCAATCTGATTCCCAGACATCACACACAGCTCTACTACATCCAATCTGATGCCCACACATCACACACTCAGCTCTGCTACATCCAATCTGATGCCCAGACATCACACACAGCTCTACTACATCCAATCTGATGCCCACACATCACACACAGCTCTGCTACATCCAATCTGATTCCCAGACATCACACACAGCTCTACTACATCCAATCTGATGCCCACACATCACACACAGCTCTGCTACATCCAATCTGATTCCCAGACATCACACACACAGATCAGCTACATCCAATCTGATTCCCAGACATCACACACACCGATCTACATCTATCCTGATGCCCAGACATCACACACACAGCTCTTTTATATCTAATCTGATTCCCAGACATCACACACACAGCTCTACTACATCCATGCTGATGCCTCACACATCACACACACAGCGTTACTACATCAATCTTGATGCCCAGACATCACACACACAGCTCTACTACACCCATCTTTATGCCCAGACATCACACACAAAGCTTTACTACATCCATCCCGATCCTCACACATCACACACAGCTTTACTACATCCATCCTGATCCCCAGACATCACACACACAGCTCTACAACATCCACCCAGATCCACAGACATCACACACACAGATCTACTACATCCATCCCGATGCTCACACATCACACACACACACACACAGCTATATTACATCCATCCTGATGCCCAGACACACCTCTGATCTCACACACAGCTCTACTACATCCACCCTCATCCCCTACACATCACACACAGCTCTACTACATCCATCCATCCTAATCCCCCATACATCTCACACACAGCTCTACTACATGCATCCTGATGCCCACACATCACACACAGCTCTACTACATCCATCCTGATGCCCACACATCACACACAGCTCTACTACATCCACCCTCATCCCCTACACATCACACCCAGCTCTACTACATCCATCCTAATCCCCCATACATCACACACACAACTCTACTTAATCTATCCTAATTATCATACATCACACACGCAGCTCTACTCTATCGATCCTGATGCCAAGACATCACACGCACAGCTCTGTTGTCATTGCAGTTGTCATTGATACCATTTTGGGGTGCGTAACACTTTTCTGATCCCTAAATTGTGTTTATTTTGGGAGGCAAAATAAACAAAAAAAGCATTTTTTTCATTTTTCAGCTTTCCCTTTTTCTTAACAATCTGTAGGATAAAAAGTGTGTTCAGTTTATTGTACGGGTCGTTATGGATGCCTTCAATGCCGCAGGACGTACGTTTACGCCCTGGCAGGTGGCTAGTTAACGCAACGGAACGTCAACGTCTGTCCTGTGCATGGCGCAGGCTGGGGGGGTCTAACTGGCTTCGGGCCTTGCTACTATAATATATCCGTTTTTTCTTTGGTCCTCGGTTTTGCTGGGAAGGATGCTGCGCTGCACATGAGCCGGATGTTGGGTCGTGCAGAGAGCTTTCATGGTATGTTCTCTGGCCTGGTGCTTGCGAGGTCGGTTGTGCATCCGCCGCCCCTCGCTCATACAAGTCTATCATGACGGGGATGACAGTCGGCTCCGTGTGGCTACATACAGGATGCGTAACTTGCATCATTTCATGCTGATGGATCTTTTGTGTTTGTCTTCAGCTTTAGGACATTTCCTCGTCTTTTGGCTTCTTGCTCTGCTTTTGCTTCTTATGAATACAGTTTTCCGCTTGCGGTTCTGCTCTGTGATTGGACCCCATTCTGTGACTTATGGCTGAATAGTAACAGCGAGCATTTAGCGCCAACTGGATCCCAGAAGGGTGTCCGCCGCGCTCGTCCTGTCCACCGCGCTCGTCCTGTCCGCCGCGCTCGTCCTGTCCGCCGCGCTCGTCCTGTCCGCCGCGCTCGTCCTGTCCGCCTCGATAATATCTCCTGCATCAGCTGCTTGTTTGTCGGCTTTCTGTCGTGTTTTGTCATTTCCTGTGCAGACCTCTGCATGCTGATATCGTCCGTCCATAACGGGGCCGGATCACTTTCCTGCGCTCCCGCTGTTTACTCCGGCCTCGAACAAAGGACAGGATGGAGCAGATTTCCGATAAGCGGAGACCCTACACCGGGTCACGGCCTTGAATTAAACTGAAGGGGAAATATAAGGCTGACACATAAGGGCTGGTAGAAGCTTTTGTCTGACAGCTGGAACTCTGCATTACCCTGCTGTGAACACTAGGGGGCAGTTTGTACTGTTGTAACCAAATAACCAGGTGACATCTCTGAGGTGTAGTTTTACGAAATTAAGGGATTGTTAAGATTTCAAGTCTTATAAAGACAGTGATGGTGCCACGCAAGGTGCACCAGGGGCTTCTATGTCATTGTCTCTGCTACATGCGTGTGCCCTGCGCAATGCTGGAGTGGCGTGTGTGGGAATACATGCAAAATACAACACTATGAGCATGCAGAGAGCTCAGTGAAAGCGATCTGGGCAGTGGAATATCTTGAAGCCTACGGGTCCCCACATCTCTAACAGGCCCCCATCTATCAGGTACCTTTTGCAATACTGGTGCCTTATAATGTGGCAAACAGGCCTTTGGACGCCTCAAGCATGAGGGCCCAGATGTGACTGCTACCTCTGCATCCCCTATAGCCATGGCCAGCCACAGCTACACGCAACCTGTGGGATTATAGAGAGCACTGGCCACCAGCTTGTAGGGGGGCACCAAGAGGATATAGGCTGGGGGTGATCAACCCCTTAGGTCCACCCAGCCAGATAATTTTCACTGTGTGGTGGCGTCTTTTGGAGCTACATGAATCATCCTCCTACTGGCTCGGTCTTCACCCATCTGATGTTATGAGGTGTTACTGTCAGCCCATCAGCATCCCTGTAACACAAATGCTTATACTCTAATGAGCTTGTTTCTGGTGATGTATCCATGCTATCATCCAAGTGGAGGAATGTATCAAGTGGGTTACCACAAGGCTCTGTCCTGGGCCCAGTGTTGGTCGACAGTCGAACTGATCAAATGTGCAGATGACACTAAGCTAGGAGGGATAGCTAACACTAGGGAAGAGAGAGAGAGAGGATTCAAAAAGATCTAGAAAAGCTTCAACAGTGGGCAGCGACTAACAGAATGGTATTTAACAAGGAGAAATGCAAAGTCCTACATCTGGGCAAGAAAAATGAAAAAATCACATACAGAATAGGAGGAATTGGGCTAAGCAGCAGCACATGTGAAAAAGGTTATACTAATAGATCATAGACTGAACATGAGTCAACAATGTGATGCAGCAGCCAAAAAGGCAATCACAATTCTGGGATCTATTAAGAGAAGCATAGAGTCTAGATCACGTGAGGTAATTATCCCCCTCTACTCTTCCTTAGTCAGACCTCATCTGGAATACTGGGTCCAGTTCTGGGCACCCCACTTTAAAAAAGACATAGACACACTGTAGCAAGTTCAGAGAAGAGTTATCAAGATGGTGAGCAATCTGCAACTCATGTTCTATGAGGAACGGTTAAAGGATCTGGAGATCAGCCCTATTCTCATCTGCACAATGAAAGACTAGAAGCAATGGGATGAAACTGAAATGGAGGAGACACATATTAGATATTAGACAGTGAGGGGGATCAATGAGTGGAACAGGTTACCACAGGAGGTGGTGAGTTCTCCTTCAATGGAAGTGTTCAAACAAAGGCTGGACAGACATCTGTCTGGGATGATTTAGTGATCCTGCACTGAGTAGGGGGTTGGACCCAATGACCCTGGAGGACCAGATGACCCCGGGGGTCTCTTCCAACTCTACTATTCTATGACCAACTTGGTTCTGTAGTTGTACTGTATTATGAGTGTGGTTCTAGTGCTGTAGTTATATACTCTTTCTTAATAACACCCCCACCACCAGAAGTTGTCATTTTGCAGCAGACCCCGGTATGCAGTTCTATCTCAGGCAGATCTGTAAATAATGAGTCATGGTGTAATTAGATGAACGGTCTTAAAACAGAAAACCCTAAAAGTGGTTCCCCCTTGGCCTATAAGAGGCTCTCGGAGGCTCCTCGTGTGTAGTGACCTCTTCTTCTGCTTGTGTAGAGCTTGTTGACCACTAGACACCTCTACGACACAAAGAAGAGATTTCACCCCGTTACCAGAGTCTGAGAGGGGCACATTATTGGGATGTGAGAAGCTGGATGGTCGTATCAGTGAATTGTCCCCCACCGGCCGTTCTGACTAGACTGTTAGGAGGTGATCGGACTAGTGGATGGGGGCACACAAGGTGACCGGGCTCAGGACCTCCTGACAGACCACCAGTAAAGAGGATCATCTGACCAGACTGTTAGGAGGTGTTGGGACCAGTGGATTTGTGAGGGCACATAAGATAACCGGGCTCAGGACCCCCTACAGACCACCAGTAGAGAGGAACGTCTGACCAGACTGTTAGGAGGTGTTGGACCAGTGGATTGGGGTATACAAGATGGCCGGGCTCAGGACCTCTGATAAACCACCAGTAGAGAGGACCATATGATCATTGCTCACCATCCAGAAACAGGGGGTGCCATCGTTACACCCCTGTGTTTGTCAGAACCATTTTCAGGTGCTTTGCTGAAGGACATTTGGTCTCACAGCCCTAATTATATGTATGTCCTTTGACACCGGCCATCACATCCGTTTGCAGTGATGTCGTGAATGATGAAACTGGACGCTACAGACGGGAACAGGGTTGTCTTCAGCCATGATTCCAGGTTTAGTTTGATCACTGACGATGGACATGTTCATTTCTGTAGACCTCGGAGTGAGCAGCTCAATCCTGCCTCCACTGCTGGTGTGATGGTCAGTGGTTGCCATCACATACGACAGTCGGTCCCCCCTAGTGGTGGTACGAGGGACAATGACAGTTCAGCGATATGTTCAGGACATCCTACAGCTGTAGCGGACCACAGTTAACAGGGCTTCCATAAGTTATGAATGTGTTTGTCATGTGTATTTGTATTGTCAGTGTCTTCTATGTTGCATGAATTTGATGTGTATTGTGCCTCTGCAGCACTGGATGGGTTAGTGTCTGGGTTATGTCTGAAAAATGTATCTTATTGTGTGTCACGTGATCATGCTTGATATATGTGAGTGCAAGGTGCAAAGATAGAGAGTAGTCTATGCAAACCTGCGAGTTAGTCGGTTGGTCTTCTGCAAGAGAGTATGTCTAACTTGGAGTCGTGGGGATTGAGAGACTTTCTGTGAGTAGGAGAAACTGTGCCTTGTTCTACAAGGAGCACCCAGGATGGAAAAGGCTGAGCGATGGCCTGAAGTGAGCCCTGGGCCCTAGTCACCCAGGACTTCCTGCTTTTAATATGGAGGACTGTGGGAGAGTGAGAGGAACTGCCATGCAGCGCTGAGTGTTGACCAATAGAGAGCTGGAGAGAGAAAAATAGTGGCCGTAAGCAGAACCCGACAGATAACTGAGACTGTGGACTTGGCTGACATCTTGTGAATCCTTCATGTCGCACCACTATTCTGTGTAAAGTTTATGGACTGTAAATAATTTTCTTACTTTGTTCATTCTTTCAGATTCACCACGGTGGCGCCACGAGTGACAAAAGGACTTAAGGTAAACCGTGTATTGGTTTACCCTGTGAAACTCCTCCAGGAGTAACTTGGTCGGATCCCGAGCTACCCCTAGGAGAGGTGATGGTAGAGCCCGGTGACAAGGCCTCAATCAACTCTGCTATCTCCTCGGCTGTGGGCCCGCTCCTCGAACGCTGTACAGCCACATGTGTTCCTCTCATGGCGGCTTCCAAGAGGCAACAGGATAATGCTCAGCTGCACACACCAGGGAAGGGGGGGTCACAGGGAGCCCACACAACATTGTCACACTTCTGTGCCCAGACGCCAGATTAATCACCAATTGAACATGTATGGGACAATCTGGAACGCCAACTTCCAGAGACTACGTGTTTGCATGATCTAGAGGATCAGCTAAAGCAAATATGGCCTGATATGCCAAAGGATACCATACAGAACCTGTATGCCTCCATGCTCGCCCGTATTACATTGTGTATCCAAGCTAGAGGCAGCCCAACATGATACTAGAGCCTCCATGCCCACCGTATCCAAGCTAGAGGTGGTACAACAGGGTACTAGAGCCTCCATGCTCCCCTCTGTCACATTTTGTATCCAAGCTAGAGGTGGTACAAGAGGATACTAGAGCCCCCATGCCCACCTGCGTCAAATCTTGTATACAAGCTAGAGGCAGTACAACAGGGTACCAGAACCTCAATGCCCACACGTATCACGTATCACATTTTGTATCAAAGCTAGAGGCAGTACAACAGGGTACTAGAGACTCCATGCCTGCCCGTCTCACATCTTGTATCCAAGCTAGAGGTGGTACAACAGGGTACTAGAGCCTCCATGCCTGCCCATATCACATCTTGTATGCAAGCTAGAGGCAGTACAACAGGGTACTAGAGCCTCCATGCCCGCCCGTCTCACATCTTGTATCCAAGCTAGAGGCAGTACAACAGGGTACTAGAGCCTCCATGCCCTCCCGTATCACACCTTGTATCCAAGCTAGAGGCAGTACTACAGGGTACTAGAGCCTCCATGCCCGCCCCTATCACATCTTATATCCAAGCTAGAGGCGGTACAACAGGGTACTAGAGCCTCCATGCCTGCCCATATCACATCTTGTATCCAAGCTAGAGGCAGTACAACAGGGTACTAGAGCCTCCATGTCTTGTGTATCACATCTTGTATCCAAGCTAGAGGCGGTACAACAGGCTACTAGAGCCTCCATGCCCACCCGTATCACATCTTGTATCCAAGCTAGAGGCGGTACAACAGGGTACTAGAGCCTCCATGCCTTGTGTATCACATATTGTATCCAAGCTAGAGGCAGTACAACAGGGTACTAGAGCCTCCATGCCTTGTGTATCACATCTTGTATCCAAGCTAGAGGCAGTACAACAGGGTACTAGAGCCTCCATGCCTGCCTGTATCACATCTTGTATCCAAGCTAGAGGCAGTACAACAGGGTACGAGAGCCTCCATGCCTTGTGTATCACATCTTGTATCCAAGCTTGAGGCAGTGTAACAGGGTACTAGAGCTTCCATGCCAGCCTGTATTACATCTTGTATCCAAGCTGGAGGTGGTACAACAGGGTACTAAAGCCTCCCTACAAGGGGTCGGTTCTCACCTCAACATCATGGACCCAGCTGTACTCTGTTGTATCGGTTGACTCCTGTGGTTACAATGTGTTACTTTATGGTAACATTATGTTCTTTTCTGGAAGTTTCTGTCAGCTATCGGGAAACCAATGGGTCTGAGCTCAAGGTGGATTCATCCTCCAGCTGAGGCTCTCTTTAGGACCCTGACCAGCTGTCGCTCTCAGCACCTTGGAGAGTGTGAAGTCCTTCAGTGGCGCTGCAGTTGCTGAATGCGGGACGTTATATGGGGCTTTCAATTATTTATATTAATTATATGTAATAGATGGTTTATAAGGAGCCGCCATGAGGAGTCCTCCCATGATATGACCCATAATAAGAGAGATCTCGCTGGAAGCGTAAGTGGTAATTCAGACGCAGTCGCTTGTGTGTCAGTTCACGACCTACCGGCAGGATGAAGACGTCTCATACATCTAATAGGAAAGTCCACTGTTAGAAGCCATTTCTTGATTGATGTAGTTCCAACCATCAGTGCTGATTAATTTCTTAATATGCACTGACCGTTCCTTTTATCAGACCCCAATCTAGCAGCAAATTAGTCCCCTATTGGCCTTCATAACCACAACAATTTGTTGTAGCGCCCATCCGCATGTATTAGATGACCCAGGGGGTGCCAAGACCAGTACTGCACCTCCGCCAGCCTGACAGGAATGGGTCAACGATTCATGCCGCTTGCACAAAATCAGTGAAACGGTGACTCTCATCGGTGCGAGACGAGCCAGAGCCAGGATTTTACTGCCAACTGCATTGGTTTTCTCTTCTAGAGGTGTGGGGAGTAAACTAATAAATGGCGTAATCAAGGAAAAGCATCCATCGAAAGAGGATCCTGTGGATGGAAACAACTCATCAGTAAAGGGGTCGGAGGAGGATGTCAGGAATCGTTCTGACCAACAGGCTGCACAGTCACCCGAATACAACTCTGGAGCTCCAACTAACGTGTCCGAACACACAACTCACCGTTCCTCCGCACGGATGAGCTATAACAGCAGACGACCAGATCCAGCGCCATTGTGTCTAAGAGAAACAGAAAGACTCCAGCGGGCAAAAAAGCGCAAAACTTGTATCACTGAGCAGCGGAAAAACATCCCTTGGTCAGATGGAGCCAGATGTCTGTTGCTGATGGAAGGTCAGAATTTGGCACAAGCAGCATGAATCGCTGACCCCGTCCTGTCAGTCGGTCAGAACTTGTGAGCAACATGTCATCTAATCTGTGACAACTACAAGAAGCTTCCTGTCCGCAGGGGCCGATATTCCTGCAGAAGGAGGTCATCACCGAGTGAAATCTATGCCACGACTAATTGCTGCCGTTCTGAAGACTAAAGAAGTCCAACACTGCTACATGGGGGCTGATAAAGGGGCCTTTCAGTAATAACATGTGCAGATTAATGTAGATTAAAGTCCTGGATAAAACCACAGATAACATCAGACAACACAACAAACTCAGCTCTACTACATCTGTACATCTTTGGAAAATAGTAGAGTTTACAAGAACAATGCATTTGGTGACTTTGGAAAACGAGACAAATGGTACATTCTCTTGCATCCTAAAGCAGCACAATCAATAGGGAACACAAGTGTGGAAGTAACCCCACTGCTTGTGCTGCCGGGAGGACTAAAGGAAAGCGGATGAACAATCAGAATCGACACTTAAAAGTGCCTCAAGAAACTTACTAGAAGTTCTCAATACAAACACATTGCCACTACTCCGCTCACACGTGTCCCATCACAGCACAGCGGGGCTGTTCAGACAGGAAAAACTTGAAGTATGTCCAGAGCAAGCTTTTGTTTCTTTCTCTACATATCAGCACCAGTCATTGTCAGGACTCGTCAGCTGGTGATACCAGCTGTAGCCGGGCGGCAGTAACCAGGCAAACCAGCCGACTGGCGCAGGTGCAGCTAAGAGGTCTCTACACATCCGAAAGATCTAAGGTTTCATCCCGTCCATAAAGATTATATAACATGATTTCCTGTGAACCATATAAAACCTGAAGCCATAAATACAGATATTCCCGCTACAGTGTATCACTTCTATCAGAAAACAACCCTCGCCCTCCGAGTGACCCGCAGCCCGCCACTTTGATGTGTGATATCGGAATTCTGTATAGGGGTCATGTAAAATTTCCTGTAGCTGCATCGGTCAAAACTCAGGTACAACGTACAGATACCGCGATCCGGACTAATTGATGCGCAACCCTTTCATCTTAAAAGCTTTATGGGATCATCTAACCGTAAACAGCAGGAGAATCCAGAGACCATCATTTACTGATACTGCTACTAAGTGAAAGGGGCAACTGATGACCGCAAGCACACAAAGCATTCTAGATCCTGAATGCTCTACATCTATCAGGAATATGCAGTGTTACTAAACGAACATTAGATGGCAGTATTATAGTAGTTATATTCTTGTACATAGGGGGGAGTATTATAGTAGTTATATTCTTGTACATAGGGGGCAGTATTATAGTAGTTATATTCTTGTACATAGGGGGGAGTATTATAGTAGTTATATTCTTGTACATAGGGGGCAGTATTATAGTAGTTATATTCTTGTATATAGGAGGCAGTATTATTATAGTTATATTCTTGTACATAGGAGGCAGTATTATAGCAGTTATATTCTTGTACATAGGAGGCAGTATTATAGTAGTTATAGTCTTGTACATAGGAGGCAGTATTATAGTAGTTATATTCTAGTACATAGCAGCAGTATTATAGTAGTTATATTCTTGTACATAGGGAGCAGTATTATAGTAGTTATATTCTTGTACATAGGGGGCAGTATTATAATAGTTATATTCTAGTACATAGGGGACAGTATTATAGTAGTTATATTCTTGTACATAGGGAGCAGTATTATAGTAGTTATATTCATGTACATAGGGGCAGTATTATAATAGTTATATTCTTGTGCATAGGGGGCAGTATTATAGTAGTTATATTCTTGAGCATAGGGGGCAGTATTATAGTAGTTATATACTTGTGCATAGGGGGCAGTATTATAGCAGTTATATTCCTGTACATAGGAGCAGTATTATAGTAGTTATATCCTTGTACATAGGGGGCAGTATTATAGTAGTTATATTCTTGTACATAGGGGGCAGTATTATAGTAGTTATATTCTTGTACATAGGGAGCAGTATTATAGTAGTTATATTCTTGTACATAGGGGGCAGTATTATAGTAGTTATATTCTTGTACATAGGAGCAGTATTATAGTAGTTATATTCTTGTACATAGGGAGCAGTATTATAGTAGTTATATTCTTGTACATAGGGAGCAGTATTATAGTAGTTATATTCTTGTGCATAGGGGCAGTATTATAGTAGTTATATTCTTGTACATAGGAGGCAGTATTATAGTAGTTATATACTTATACATAGGAGGCAGTATTATAGTAGTTATATTCTTTTACATAGGAGGCAGTATTATAGTAGCTATATTCTTGTACATAGGAGGCAGTATTATAGTAGTTATATTCTTGTACATAGGAGGCAGAATTATAGTAGTTATATTCTTGTACATTGGAGGCAGTATTATAGTAGTTATATTCTTGTGCATAGGAGCAGTATTATAGTAGTTATATTCTTGTACATAGGGAGCAGTATTAAAGTAGTTATATTCTTGTACATGGGGGCAGTATTATAGTAGTTATATTCTTTTACATAGGGAGCAGTATTATAGTAGTTATATTCTTGTACATAGGAGGCAGTATTATAGTAGTTATATTCTTTTACATAGGAGGCAGTATTATAGTAGTTATATTCTTGTAGATAGGAGGCAGTATTATAGTAGTTATATTCTTGTACATAGGGGGCAGTATTATAGTAGTTATATTCTTGTACATAGGAGGCAGTATTGTAGTAGTTATATTCTTTTACATAGGAGGCAGTATTATAGTAGTTATATTCTTGTAGATAGGAGGCAGTATTATAGTAGATATATTCTTGTAGATAGGAGGCAGTATTATAGTAGTTATATTCTTGTAGATAGGAGGCAGTATTATAGTAGTTATATTCTTGTACATAGGGGACAGTATTATAGTAGTTATATTCTTGTACATAGGGGGACAGTATTATAGCAGTTATATTCTTGTACATAGGGGGCAGTATTATAGTAGTTATATTCTTTTACATAGGGAGCAGTATTATAGTAGTTATATTCTTGTACATAGGAGCAGTATTATAGTAGTTATATTCTTATACATAGGGAGCAGTATTAAAGTAGTTATATTCTTGTACATAGGGGCAGTATTAAAGCAGTTATATTCTTGTACAAAGGGGGCAGTATTATAGTAGTTTTATTCCTGTACATAGGAGGCAGTATTATAGTAGTTATTCCTGTACATAGGGTGCAGTATTATAGTAGTTATATTCTTGTACATAGCGGGCAGTATTATAGTAGTTATATTCTTGTACAGAGTGGGGCAGTATTACAGTAGTTATATTCTTGTACATAGCGGCAGTATTATAGTAGTTATATTCTTGTACATAGGGGCAGTATTATAGTAGTTATATTCTTGTACATAGGAGCAGTATTATAGTAGTTATATTCTTGTACATAGGGGGCAGTATTATAGTAGTTATATTCTTGTACATAGTGGGCAGTATTATAGTAGTCATATTCTTGTACATAGGGGGCAGTATTACAGTAGTTCTATTCCTGTACATAGGGAGCAGTATTATAGTAGTTATATTCTTGTACATAGGAGGCAGTATTATAGTAGTTATATTCTTGTACATAGAGGCAGTATTATAGTAGTTATATTCTTATACATAGGGAGCAGTATTAAAGTAGTTATATTCTTGTACATAGGGGGCAGTATTAAAGTAGTTATATTCTTCTACATAGGGGGCAGTATTATAGTAGTTATATTCCTGTACATAGGAGACAGTATTATAGTAGTTATTCCTGTACATAGGGGGCAGTATTATAGTAGTTATATTCTTGTACATAGGGGGCAGTATTATAGTAGTTATATTCTTGTACAGAGTGGGGCAGTATTATAGTAGTTATATTCTTGTACATAGGGGCAGTATTATAGTAGTTATATTCTTGTACATAGGGGCAGTATTATAGTAGTTATATTCTTGTACATAGGAGGCAGTATTATAGTAGTTATATTCTTGTACATAGGGGGGCAGTATTATAGTAGTTATATTCTTGTACACAGGGAGCAGTATTATAGTAGTTATATTCTTGTACATAGGGGGGCAGTATTATAGTAGATATATTCTTGTACATAGGAGCAGTATTATAGTAGTTATATTCTTGTACATAGGGGCAGTATTATAGTAGATATATTCTTGTACATAGGAGCAGTATTATAGTAGTTATATTCTTGTACATAGGGGGCAGTATTATAGTAATTATATTCTTGTACATAGTGGGCAGTATTATAGTAGTTATATTCTTGTACATAGGGGGCAGTATTACAGTAGTTCTATTCCTGTACATAGGGGGCAGTATTATAGTAGTTATATTCTTGTACATAGGGGGCAGTATTATAGTAGTTATATTCTTGTACAGAGTGGGGCAGTATTATAGTAGTTATATTCTTGTACATAGAAAGGAGTATTATAGTAGTTATATTATTGTACATAGGGGGCAGTATTACAGTAGTTCTATTCCTGTACATAGGGGGCAGTATTATAGTAGTTATATTCTTGTACATAGGGGGCAGTATTATAGTAGTTATATTCTTGTACCTAAGGGTCAGTATTATAGTAGTTATATTCTTGTACCTAGGGGGCAGTATTATAGTAGTTATATTCCTGTACATAGGGGGCAGTATTACAGTAGTTCTATTCCTGTACATTGGGGGCAGTATTATAGTAGTTATATTCTTGTACATAGGGGGCAGTATAATAGTAGTTATATTCTTTTACATAGAAGCATTATTATAGTAGTTATATTCTTGTACATAAGAGCAGTATTATAGTAGTTATATTCTTGTACATAGGAGGCAGTATTATAGTAGTTATATTCTTGTACATAGGGGGCAGTATTATAGTAGTTATATTCTTGTACAAATGAGCAGTATTAGAGTAGTTATATTCTTGTACATAGGGAGCAGTTTTATAGTAGTTATATTCTTGTACATAAGGAGCAGTATTATAGTTGTTATATTCTTGTACATAGGGGGCAGTATTATAGTAGTTATATTCTTGTACATAGGGGATAGCATTATAATAGTTATACTATTGTACATAGGGAGCAGTATTATATTAGTTATTTTCTTCTACATAGGGGGCAGTATTACAGTAGTTATATTCTTGTACATAGGGGCAGTATTATAGTAGTTATATTCTTCTACATAGGGGGCAGTATTATAGTAGTTATATTCTTGTACAGAGTGGGCCAGTATTATAGTAGTTACATTCTTGTACATAGGAGGCAGTATTATAGTAGTTATATTCTTGTACATAGGGGGCAGTATTATAGTAGTTATATTCTTGTACATGGGGGCAGTATTATAGTAGTTATATTCTTGTACATAGGAGGCAGTATTATAGTAGTTATATTCTTGTACCTAGGGGGCACTATTATAGTAGGTATATTCTTGTACATAGGATGATGTATTATAGTAGTTATATTCTTGTACATAGGAGGCAGTATTATAGTAGCTATGTTCTTGTACATAGGGAGCAGTATGATAGTCGTTATATTTCTGTACATAGAAAGGAGTATTATAGTAGCTATGTTCTTGTACATAGGGAGCAGTATGATAGTCGCTATATTTCTGTACATAGAAAGGAGTATTATAGTAGTTATATTCTTGTACAAAGGGGCAGTATTACATTAGTTATTTTCTTGTACATAGGGGTCAGTATTATAGTAGTTATATTCTTGTACATACGGAGCAGTATTATAGTAGTTATATTCTTGTACATAGGGGGCAGTATTATAGTAGTGATATTCTTATACATAGGGGGAAGTATTATAGTAGTTCTATTCTTGTACATAGGAGGCAGTATTATAGTAGTTATATTCTTGTACATAGGGGGCAGTATTATAGTAGTTATATTCTTGTATATAGGGGGCAGTATTATAGTAGTTATATTCTTGTACATAGGAGGCAGTATTATAGTAGTTATATTCTTGTACATAGGGGGCAGTATTATAGTAGTTATATTCTTGTATATAGGGGGCAGTATTATAGTAGTTATATTCTTGTACATAGGAGGCAGTATTATAGTAGTTATATTCTTGTACATAGGGGGCAGTATTATAGTAGTTATATTCTTGTACATAGGAGGCAGTTTTATAGTAGTTATATTGTTGTACATAGAGGGCAGTATTATAGTAGTTATATACTTGTACATGTGAGCAATATTATAGTAGTTATATTCTTGTACATATGGGGCAGTATTATAGTGGTTAGATTCTTGTACATAGGAGACAGTAATATAGTAGTTATATCCTTGTACATAGGAGGCAGTATTATAGTAGTTATATTCTTGTACATAGGGGGCAGTATTATAGTGGTTAGATTCTTGTACATAGGAGACAGTAATATAGTAGTTATATCCTTGTACATAGGGAGCAGTATTATAGTAGTTAAATTCTTGTACATAGTGGGCAGTATTATAGTAGTTATATTCTTGTACATATGAGCAGTATTATAGTAGTTATATTCTTGTACATAGGGGGCAGTATTATAGTAGTTATATTCTTGTACATAGGGAGCAGTATTATAGTAGTTATATTCTTGTACATAGGGAGCAGTATTATAGTAGTTATATTCTTGTACATAGGGGGCAGTATTATAGTAGTTATATTCTTGTACATAGGGAGCAGTATTATAGTAGTTATATTATTGTACATATGAGCAGTATTATAGTAGTTATATTCTTGTACATAGGGGGCAGTATTATAGTAGTTATATTCTTGTACATAGGGAGCAGTATTATAGTAGTTATATTCTTGCACACGGAGGCAGTATTATAGTAGTTATATACCTGTACATAGGGGTCAGTATTATAGTAGTTATATTCTTGTACATAGGGGGCAGTATTATAGTAGTTATATTCTTGTACATAGGGGGCAGTATTATAGTAGTTATATTTTTGTTCATAGAGGACAGTATTGTATTAGTTATATTCTTGTGCATAGGAGGCAGTATTATAGTAGTTATATACCTGTACATAGGGGTCAGTATTATAGTAGTTATATTCTTGTACATAGGGGGCAGTATTATAGTAGTTATATTCTTGTACATAGGGGGCAGTATTATAGTAGTTATATTTTTGTTCATAGAGGACAGTATTGTATTAGTTATATTCTTGTGCATAGGAGGCAGTATTATAGTAGTTATATTCTTGTACATAGGGGGCAGTATTATAGTAGTTATATTTTCGTTCATAGAGGACAGTATTGTATTAGTTATATTATTGTGCATAGGGGGCAGTATTATAGTAGTTATATTCTTGTACATAGGGAGCAGTATTATAGTAGTTATATTTTCGTTCATAGAGGACAGTATTGTATTAGTTATATTCTTGTGCATAGGGGGCAGTATTATAGTAGTTATATTCTTTTACATAGGAGGCAGTATTATAGTAGTTATATTCCTGTATATATGAGCAGTATTATAGTAGTTATATTCTTGTACATAGGGGGCAGTATTATAGTAGTTATATTTTTGTTCATAGAGGACAGTATTGTATTAGTTATATTCTTGTGCATAGGAGGCAGTATTATAGTAGTTATATTCTTGTACATAGGGGGCAGTATTATAGTAGTTATATTTTCGTTCATAGAGGACAGTATTGTATTAGTTATATTCTTGTGCATAGGGGGCAGTATTATAGTAGTTATATACTTGTACATAGGGGGACAGTATTATAGTAGTTATATTCTTGTACATAGGGGAAGTATTATCGTAGTTATATTCTTGTACATTAGGGAGCAGTATTATAGTAGTTATATTTTTGTACATAGGAGGCAGTATTATAGTAGTTATATTCTTGTGCATAGGAGGCAGTATTATAGTAGTTATATTCTTGTACATAGGGGGCAGTATTATAGTAGTTATATTTTCGTTCATAGAGGACAGTATTGTATTAGTTATATTCTTGTGCATAGGGGGCAGTATTATAGTAGTTATATTCTTGTACATAGGGGCAGTATTATAGTAGTTATATTCTTGTACATAGGGGGCAGTATAATAGTAGTTATATTCTTGTATATAGGGGGCAGTATTATAGTAGTTATATTCTTCTACATAGGGGGCAGTATTATAGTAGTTATATTCTTGTACATAGGGGCAGTATTATAGTAGTTATATTCTTGTACATAGGGGGCAGTATTATAGTAGTTATATTCCTGTACATAGGGGACAGTATTATAGTAGTTATATACTTGTACATAGGGGGACAGTATTATAGTAGTTATATTCTTGTACATAGAGGGCAGTATTATAGTAGTTATATTCTTGTACATAGGGGAAGTATTATCGTAGTTATATTCTTGTACATTAGGGAGCAGTATTACAGTAGTTATATTCTTGTACATAGGGGCAGTATTATAGTAGTTATATTCTTGTACATAGGGGGCAGTATTATAGTAGTTATATTCTTGTACATAGGGGGCAGTATTATAGTAGTTATATACTTGTACATAGGGGGCAGTATTATACTAGTTATAATCTTGTACATAGGGGGCAGTATTATAGTAGTTATATTCTTGTACATAGGGGGCAGTATTATAGTAGTTATATTCTTGTACATAGGGAGCAGTATTATAGTAGTTATATTCTCGTACATAGGGGGCAGTATTATTGTAGTTATATTCTTGTAGATAGGGGCAGTGTTATAGTAGTTATATACTTGTACATAGGGGGCAGTATTGTATTAGTTATATTCTTGTGCATAGGGGGCAGTATTATAGTAGTTATATTCTTGTACATAGGGGGCAGTATTATAGTAGTTAAATTCTCGTCCATAGTGGGCAGTATTATAGTAGTTATATTCTCGTACATAGGAGGCAGTATTATAGTAGTTATATTCTTGTACATAGCAGTAGTATTATAGTAGTTATATTCTTGTACATAGGGGGCAGTATTATAGTAGTTATATTCTTGTACATAGGAGGCAGTATTATAGTAGTTATATTCTTGTACATAGGGGGCAGTATTATAGTAGTTATATTCTTGTACATAGCAGGCAGTATTATCATAGTTATATTCGTGTACATAGGAGCAGTATTATAGTAGTTATATTCTTGTAGATAGGGGCAGTGTTATAGTAGTTATATACTTGTACATATTGGGGCAGTAATATGGTAGTTATATTCTTGTACTGCCGGCTTCCTCCACCGAGCCCAGGCTACTCGGTGGCACATATCCGCCCAAGAGCTCCCCAACGCCTCATAGGAGAGCATCCTAGGTGACACATACCTGCCCTCCAGCACCTTGCCGGTCACCATCTCACGTACCCTCTCCTTCTGTTCGAGCCTGTGGGGTCGGACACCTTTAGCCGCCATGCAATGCGTCCTTAATAAGGCATCGGCATTGCCCTGTAGCTTTCTGCCCCTGTGTTCTACCGAAAAATTGAAGTTTTGTAGTGTCAGGAACCACCTGGTGACTCTGGCGTTTCTCTCTTTTGCCTGTGACATCCAGGTTAAGGGGGAGTGGTCTGTGATCAGCCTGAAGTGCCGACCTAGCAGGTAGTATTTTAGGGACTACAGGGCCCACTTGATGGCTAGGCACTCCCGTTCAACAATACTGTAATTTTTTTTCCGGCGGCGTGAGCTTCCTGCTCAGATAAATTACGGGATGTTCCTCTCCCTCTACTTCCTGGGACAGAACTGCTCCCAGTCCCACATCGGACGCGTCTGTTTGGACAATAAATTCTCGTTTAAAATTGGGTGTGACTAACACTGGACGTCTACAGAGGGCCCGTTTTAATTCTTGGAACGCCTTTTCTGCGTTAGGGTTCCACTTGACCATGACTGACTTACTGTTCTTGGTCAAGTCTGTTAGGGGCGCTGCTATGCTCGCAAAGTTTTGCACGAACCGCCTATAGTACCCTACAATGCCTAAAAAGGCTCTCACCTGCTTTTTAGTTGTGGGTTGTGGCCAGTTCTGAACGGCTTCAACTTTATTGACCTGGGGTTTTATAATACCCCTACCTATTATATACCCCAGGTATCGTGCTTCTTCAAGACCCAGGGCGCACTTGTTTGGGTTTGCTGCGAGCCCTGCTTTTCTAAGGGAGTTCAGTACTGCCTGTACCTTGGGTAGATAGCTGTCCCAGTCTTCGCTAAAGATGATGATATCTAAATATGCTGACGCATATTGACGATGGGGTTTGAGTATGATATCCATCAATCTTTGGAAGGTTGCTGGGGCTCCATGCAAACCGAAGGGTAGGCAGATGTACTGAAACAACCCTTCTGGTGTGGCAAACGCAGTCTTTTCTTTCGCGCTCTCTGTAAGGGGAACCTGCCAGTAGCCTTTAGTAAGGTCGAGAGTGGAAAGGTATCTGGCATGACCCAGTCTCTCAATCAACTCGTCCACTCTCGGCATTGGATATGCGTCAAATTTTGACACGTCATTTAGCTTCCGGAAGTCGTTACAGAAGCACAGAGAGCCATCAGGTTTTGATATCAGCACGATAGGGCTGGACCATTCGCTTTTCGACTCCTCAATTACTCCGAGGTCTAGCATTTTCTTGACCTCCTCTGAGATGGCTCGTCTGCGGGCTTCTGGAACCCTGTACGGTTTCAACTGAACCTTTGCCCCTGGTTCAGTTATAATGTCCTGTTTTATGACACCAGTACGTCCTGGTATATCAGAGAACACATCTGAGTTACGTTGTATAAATTCCCTCAACTCTTGTTGTTGGGATTTGGACAGGGACCCTGATACACACACCTCTGGGACCGCACCATGGGGGGTGCTCAATGCAGTCAGGGCTTCTCTGTCCTTCCATGGCTTAATTAGGTTTACATGGTACAACTGTTCTGGTTTCCGCCTACCTGGCTGGTACACCTTATAGTTTACCTCTCCGACTTTCCCGATTATTTCATAGGGCCCTTGCCATTTTGCTAGGAATTTACTTTCTAGGGTGGGCACCAACACTAGTACCCGATCCCCAGGGTTGAAGGTTCTCACCTTGGCGGACCGGTTATATACCCGGCTTTGGGCTTCTTGAGCCTGCTGTAAATGTTCTTTAACAATGGGCATGACCGCCGCAATTCGATCTTGCATGAGGGAGATGTGTTCAATAACACTCCTGTAGGGGGTGGACTCGTGCTCCCAGGTCTCCTTAGCTACATCAAGGAGCCCCTGGGGATGTCTACCATAAACTAATTCAAAGGGAGAGAACCCAGTGGAGGATTGTGGGACTTCACGGATTGAGAACATTAAATATGGCAGCAGACAGTCCCAGTCCTTCCCATCCTTATTGACTACCTTTTTGAGCATGCTTTTTAGGGTCTTATTAAATCTCTCAACCAGACCATCCGTCTGTGGGTGGTACACATACGTCCGTAAGTGCTTAATATTCAGCAGCTTACACAATTCCCTCATGACCTTTGACATAAAGGGGGTTCCTTGGTCCGTCAGGATCTCTTTTGGTATGCCCGTGCGGGAGAACATGTGAAGTAGTTCCTTTGCAATACCCTTGGATGACGTATTGCGTAAAAGAACGGCTTCGGGGTAACAGGTGGCATAGTCTACAACCACTAATATATGTTGGTGACCCCGGGCAGACTTTACCAAGGGCCCAACTAGGTCCATAGTGATCCGCTCAAACGGCACCTCTATGATGGGCAAGGGCACTAAGGGGCTCCGGTAATGGGGCATAGGAGCTGTTATCTGACACTCCGGGCACGACTCACAGTAACGTTTTACATCACCATGTACCCCAGGCCAGAAAAAACGCTGAAGGATGCGTTCCTTAGTCTTTTCGCTCCCGAGATGACCTCCCAGCACATGCTTGTTCGCCAGGTCTAAGACCATCTTACGATGAGACTGAGGTACCACCAGCTGTTCCACAACCTCCCCACGGACCTTGTCAACCTGATACAACAATTCTTGGTTGACTGCAAGGTGTGGAAACACAGTATCAGCCCCTGGGAATTGAGGCTCCCCATTTAGTACTTTAACATTTTCCCTGGCCTTTACTAAGGTGGGGTCTCGGAGCTGCTCAGTTCCGAAATTGGCACGTGAGACCTCTAAGTCAGGCATAGCAACCACTTCGTCCTGTACCTCTGTCTCACCCGCCAGTACTGTTAAGGGAAAGTTATCCCCATCCTCTGAGGTCACCCCTACTGCTGGAACCGTACCCTCAGGGTCAAACGGTTCTGGACACACATCATGCACATTTGTATTATCATGAACCTTATTTGCAGACGACCCTCGGTGTCGCCACAAGTCCCAAAATAGGGGAAAGTCTCTCCCGAGGATCACGGTGTGCATTAAGGATTTCATGACGCCCACCTCATGGGTGGCAAGTCCACACGGAGTATCAAGTCTTACAAGGGCAATAGGGTACTCCTTGGTGTCCCCATGCACACAAACAACCCCCATGCGACGGCTGGTGAAGGTTGTGGGGTCGACCAGGCTGGAGTGCACCAGCGTAACCAAGCTCCCTGAGTCCAGTAGAGCTGTCACCGCAAAGTCATTCACCTTTAGGTGACATAATGGTCGATCAGTCTCTGACGCAGTCTCTGCAGAACATACTGGCCGTGCGAACATCGACCTCCGCCGGGCAGAGTCACAGTCCATGGGTTCCACGGTAAGTGGACAGTTGGCAGCAATATGCCCGGGCTCACGACAGCGCCAACATAGTATGGGGCCCCGGTCCCCTTGGGGTTCTACCCGGGACCGGACTGTCCAGTTGGGACTCCTCTTCTGTCCCACATAATCCCCCTCTGAGCCGCCTCCCTTTGGGACATTTTTGACACCCCTTACATACGGAACAGTCGTACCCGGTGCTCCGGCCGACTTGCTGTTCCCGGGGTTGGAACGTCAAGGGGGCCCGGCTTGCAGTAGGTCCTCCGTGGCTTTATACCTCTCGACGAGGCTCACGAGTTGGTCCACGTCCTGGGGACCCCCTTGTCCCACCCAGCGCTGGATTGCGAGGGGAAGCGAGCGTATAAACTTATCCAGAACCACCTTCTGTACGATCTCTGCCGGGGACGACTCCTCCGGCTGCAGCCACTTTCTCACAAGGTGGAACAGGTCGTACATCTGGAGCGAGCTGGCAGGTGGTCCGCAAAAGTCCAGGCATGTACGCGTCGGGCCCGCACATGGGTGTCCACGCCCAAGCGTGCCAGGATCTCACCTTTGAGCCTATTATAGTCCTTGGCATCCTGCTCACCAAGGTGAAAGTAGGCCTTTTGGGGTTCTACCGTCAGGAAAGGCGCTACTACCTCAGCCCACTGAGGCGCCGGTAACTTCTCCCTCTCGGCCACTCTCTCAAAGACCGCGAGATAGGCCTCGATGTCATCGGTGGCCGTCATCTTTTGTAAGGCCGCCTGTACCGCGGTAGGGTGGTGGGGAGCGAACCAGCCGATCTCTGCACACCTTGCGCCAGGAGAGCATTAGTCTCGGCCTGAGCTCTTATGGCCTCCTCATGGATCTTTTGCTGGGTCGCCGTCACTTGTTGCTGCTGAGCAAACGTTTGTTGTTGCTGCATGTTCATTTGTTGCTGCTGTACGTTCATTTGCACCAGCTGCTGTATCAGTTCTTCCATCTTGGCAGTGTCTGATTTCTGCGCCATTGCAGCTTTCACCCAGGACATGGGGGTCACAGCACTCTCCAGTCAATCTCTCTTGAGCGGTTGCCCTTAGCAACGGTTCACCAGCTGCTGCAGCAAAATGTCCATTAATTGGTGTATGTCTCTTTAAGACCGCTGCCCGCATCCAAACACCATATGTGAGGGATTAGTGTTTAGGATCGGTAGCAACCTGGGCATAAGCAGTCAGAGACAGTGACACTTGCGATAAAGTCTTTAGTCCAGGCTTTGCCTGGGTTTATTTCCAAGCAAACAAAAGCAAAATACAGGCCTTAACATCAGGCAAACATAAAGGAAATCCTGCTCGTCTGAGCACTTACTATACATGTAGCGTCCCTGTCTACATACTGGTAACCAAATAGCTCCTGCACACAGCCAGCCAGGACTCTCAGACCTGCAAAGGTCTCAGCTCTCCTGCTGGCCCTGTAGGCCCAGGCTTTATATGGCCTTGTACCAGCCCCACCTGGTACGTGGGAGTGACCATCCCACCCTTCACTTTGGTCACTCCAGAAAAGCCGGCCCGGATTATGTGGCTTGGAGCCACTTACACACTACAACGTGTTAGTAGCTTAATGCTACTAACACTATACTGCCGGCTTCCTCCACCGAGCCCAGGCTGCTCGGTGGCACGTATCTGCCCAAGCGCTCCCCAAAGCCTCATAGGAGAGCATCCTAGGCGACACATACCTGCCCTCCAGCACCTTGCCGGTCACCGTCTCACAATATATATATATATATTAGTAGTTATTTTTTACATAATCTTATTCCTTATTGTGTATAATACTCTTCCTGAGTGGATATTTCTATTTAAAAACATTAACCATGAGGTGGAACTTGAGGCTCCTGGACTGCAATGGAAGATGTGGGACTAGAATGCTAATCTGTCATATACTGTATTTAGTACTGCTCTCCTCATATAAGGTTGTTAAATCATTTGTGCTTGCTTAGTCTCCATGGTTTGAATATGAAACCCACCTTTTTTCCACGTTGTGGTTACCCGCCAAGCTTAAAGGGGTTGTCCCGCGCCGAAACGTTTTTTGTTTTTTTTTCAATAGGCCCCCCGTTCGGCACGAGACAAACCCAATGCATGTGTTAAAAAAAAAAAAAAAAACGTTTAGTACTTACCCGAATCCCCGCGCTGCGGCGACTTCTTCCTTACCTTAGCAAGATGGCCGCCGGGATCTTCACCCACGATGCACCGCTGGTCTTCTCTCATGGTGCACCGTGGGCTCTGTGCGGTCCATTGCCGATTCCAGCCTCCTGATTGGCTGGAATCGGCACACGTGACGGGGTGGAGCTACGAGGACCAGCTCTCCGGCACGAGCGGCCCCGTTCACCACGGAGAAGACCGGACTGCGCAAGCGCGTCTAATCGGGCGATTAGACGCTGAAATTAGACGGAGCCATGGAGACGAGGACGCCAGCAACGGAACAGGTAAGTGAATAACTTCTGTATGGCTCATAATTAATGCACAATGTATATTACAAAGTGCATTAATATGGCCATACAGAAGTGTATAACCCCACTTGCTGCCGCAAGACAACCCCTTTAAATATTGTGTTTCACATCTGTAGACAGTGCGGTATTAATTCAACATTTCCATATGCAGGTACCAGTAGAAGTGCATATACTGTGTCGTGGAGCCCTATATATACAATGTAACATGTACAATCTTCATGGTTTTACCCAAGCCACATCCAACATCACATATTATGTTTTAACAGAATGAGTTAATGTGTTAGTGCCAAATCTGATGCTGTCTGTCCAGATAATATTAACTTTTAGTGTTATCAAACATTCTGGATTATCGGATATCAGATTAAAGGGCTTTTGGTGTAATGATAATAGAATTTCTCGTTTTACCCAAGACGGTGTGATTTATGAGAAAAAATGAATAGTTTTACTTTCAGGAAACTGGCTAATGTTCTGTGACATACGGTTTGAGTTTTTCTCTCCCCCTCGAGGGCTTTTTTAGCATTTCAGAGGGTGCTGTTCCATTTTACACACAAGGGTCGGTGCCGGCTCTATGCTGGTGATCATCTGTTTGCTTTTGGGCAAATGAACTGATCTGTGTAGCAGATGTACCCCGAGGGACCTGCAAAAACCCCGGGAGGGCAGTGTGGCTTAGCAGGCATCGTGAGCCAAGACAATGGGCAGCTTTGGCTGGAATGTTTTGGATGACAGCATGCGGAGATCCAACAGCCGTTCACTACCAGCTGTGACGGGTGCAGAAATGAGCCAGTGCAAATCGGGATACAACAGAGTACTGTATGCATACAGGGGGGCTGCCAAGATCATGAATGACTTATGCATCTCCTGCAGCCCATAGCAAGTGCGGTGATGGAGCACAGCAAATGCCGATGGCGGGAGCCACTCTCTACAAGGAATGTTACAAATGAGCAGAATATCAATATGGGATCCAAACAGCTTCATCAACAGTTTTCTGCATATGATAGACACCATTACATTCTTCTTCTTGCAATGCCCATGGCTGGAGTACACAGGTCGGCATAGTATATTCACTTATTGGGGTATTTTGCCATCTCAGCCAATCATAACTGAAATGGAATTCGTGACCTTAGTGGCCGGGAGCACAGAAAAACCAGAGCAGGCTGCACTTTGCTTTCTCCGCAACTTTCATACAGTGTCGGCCTTAGGTTAGATAGCAGAAGAAAAAAAAGATGCATAATGCACTGATAACGAGTCGGTCTGTATTCTGCTTATGCAGAAAAAGGCAAGAGAGCAGCAAAACCATTCCAGAACAACTCGGGGAAGAGCATAACTACAGTACCAGAACCAAGCTCAGTACATAAATACAGCACCAGAAACAAGCTTATAACATAAGAACAATAGCAGAACTATGAAATTGTGTTGCAGGAGCATGGATGGGCTGACAGCGGCACCTCAGAATATCAGAAGGAAGGGGACAGAGCCAGGAAGAGGATGAGTGATGTAAATCAACAAGATGCTGCCGCACAGAAGAAGTTCATCTGACTTGGTGGACCCAAAGGGAAGGCGATCACCCTGATCCGACATCTATGTGATGACCCCTACAAGCTGGTGGCCAGCGCCCTGTGCAACTGCAGTTGTCGCACTTATCTAAGGTCCACCAAGCTCCCATACCAACTAACAGGGTTTTCCACGCAATTGGTGATGAGCGGTTTGTGTTGGTATCGGGACGATTTCACAAAAATCATTGTGAATCAAGATAGCCTATTCCGAATCCAATTAAAGTCAATGGAAGTAAAAATTGGGTTCACTAATTTGCTTTCCAGAAGGTCCCCATTGCAGCCAAAGCCATCCAAATCACATGTGAATACAGCCACACATCTGGGGAACATTGTGTTCTTCCTGGAAATTGATTGGTTCATTTTTTCTTAACGTCATGCAATCCACATTGTCTGCACACAGGCGGCTGCGTCTGTCAGTTATCACCTCCCACCTGCTGTGCTATACTGCCTCTCTGACAGCACACTGGCAGCGGGGCAGGCGAGCACCTCTAAAGCATGTTGTGCAACTTGTAGCCACTTATCCAGCATAGACACCCAGAAGTCAAAGGGGCCGACGTCATGTCTCATAACATCCATGCAGGAGCTGACATACTCTTGGACCATCATTGGTAAGTGCTGCCTGTGACTGTCAATCCTACCCTGTGCTTTTGCTGCAGGCTGCTACAGGTTAAAATAACTATGCCACAGCTCTGTTAGACTTCCCTTGCCACAGGTGAAGGTGCTGATTGTCCACCATGAGCCACAGAGCTATGATGCATTGCAGATGCTTCCCCACGCCATGGGGAAATGCTGAGGTGAAGCTGCTTTACAGTCTGTCCTGATAATGCTGCAGAGGTCCCTCTCCACTGCTGGAATGGGTTTTGTCATTTGGGCCTTGTAGCCGGGATCAAGGAGGGTGGCCAGCCAATAATGATCTGAAGGTTTGATGTGGGCTTTGTGACGATCATCCTGCAAGCACTGCCGCATAAAAGAATCCATATGCCCTTAAAGTGCCTAAGGTTGATGTCCCACATTCCTCAGAGTCAGGTCTAAGGTTGGTCTCGCACAAACACAACACTGCATCCAATACCATGATTTCGCACATTTTTGAACGCATTCTATAGTGTTTTTTAATGCACCCCATCATTGTGTTAACAAGCACTGAAACACATGAAAATAGGGCAGTCTGCAAGGCCGCACTGAAATCAATGAAAATGTTGGACTGCGATTGGTGCAGCGTTTTTAAACGCCGCACTAATCACGGTAAAAGGTGGGCTGTGTGGGAGCGGCCTAAGAGTGTCCTCTAGCTGGTCCTGTCCTCTATGCAGAATACCTGGAGCTAGTGATGGATGAAAGGAACATTGCATAGCCCCTTCCTCTGCCTCTGGACCTATATTATCACCCTCCTCTTCCTCCTCTGTATGCACAAAACTCACACAATTATGAACTCCATACTTTCGAAAGGGCATTTTCACATGAGCTATAAAAGATGCAGCACATTCTATCTTTGGACACCAGCGGAACACCTCAGCCATTGTTTTCAATGGGACCTTAAAAGACATTGCATGGCACTCACATGCTGTGCAATTTGTATGTAAGTGTGACGTGTCCCGTTCCTTTGATGCACATAAAACGCGCCTGAGGATCGCAATTTCACAGAAGTGATGGAGGAGTTTTTGAATAAAAAATACCTTGCATTGGTGTGAAAAGCGCACGTTGGCAAGCATGATAACGGACCGATTTTCCCAGCCTAATACCGCACTCACCCTTGTAGCCCATGAGTGGAGAAACATGTTGGAGAAGACGTCCCCCTTTCTTGACCAAAGCCACCCACCATAAGGCGTTGAGTAATGGCGGACTGGCCATACAGTTGTGAGATTGGCATCCCTTCCTCCTCCTCCTGTGACAACACATCATTGTCCCTCAGGGCCTGTGGAGTCCGTTCCTGCAGGCAGACAACAGGGATGGTCATACTGATCAGTGCGTCATCACGACTGACCATCTTGGTCGCTTCCTGAAAGCAGGCCAACACGGCGCACACGCCAGTGACCTTCAGCCACTCCACAGGCATCAACTGACCGACCCCCATGCAGCGCCTGCTAACAGCATGCACCATCTGCTACTCCGTGATCTGCTGCCGGCTCAGTCTCTGCAACATAAGCACCAAGGAATTCCACCATGTTGGCACCGCACCGATGAGGCGGTTGGTTGATCGCCCGAACTGTCGCTGCACCTCCGCCAGGCGAGAGGCGCTGGGTGTGACATTTTGCACAGTTTCCTGTCCTTTTAAAGCAGTGGATGTAAACTTGGGTAATTGTTTAGGGAGCGCTGCAGTACGAGGCTCATCCCATGGGCTAAGCAGGGTACACATGGGAGATTACCGAGGTGAAGGGCTGCCAGCAGGTGGGCCTCATTGTCATACAGGTCCTTGGCTGGCTTCAGATTGTACGGGGTCAGTCACCTGTCAGCCCGTCAGATCCGTCAACAGCTCTTCGGCCGTGTGGCTGCGCCCCCCTAGACAGATGAGTTTTAGGGCGGCATGTTGGCGTTATCGACATGTGCGCCGCTGTATGGAGGCCGGATATCGGTGCTGATGTGGAAGGGGTTGAAGGCTGGTGCATAGAGGTGGAGGAAGAGGAGGAGAGGACAGACAGGGATGAATGTCCCACAACTCTTGGGGGTACCATGAAATGTAGACCACCACTTTTGGCTTCATGCCCCACTTGCAGGACATTAACCCAGTGTGCCGTTAAGGATATGAAATGCCCCTGGCCATGCCTGCTGTACTACATGTCCGTGGTCAGGTGCACCCTGCTACTGTCAAGGTTCTTCAATGCTAGGGACACATTATCACTCACATAGTGGTGCAGAGCATTTTGGGTGAAACCCTACACAAAACTACCTCTCTGTACTCAGAGGCTGCTGCATGACCAGGGAGGTGAAGGGAGAGGCAGTGGAAGAAAGAGCAGGAGGAGGGTGTAGGATGAGGCTGACCTCTGGCCCAGCTGGGCTTCCCAAGGCAGCGGGAGGTCATGTGACTATTCATAGATGTTGTTTTGCGGTTGTTTACGTTTTTGCCACATTTTAAACGCTTACCGCAGATCTTACGGATGCTCTACTGTCATCACCTGTGATTTTAAAGAATGTCCAGGCTGCAGGAGTCCTGTAAGTGGACCTCGCTGTGGGCCTGATGGTGGTGCTGTCCTTGAGGCGTGTTGTGTTATCCGCTCCACGACCTGTTCTGTGCGCTTCTGATGTAACGCACGGGCAGAACCACTTCTAAGGAATGGCAGCGGGCTTGTCTTGCCTCCTGCAGAATGGGGAGTTGTTGCTTCACTGGGAGCCACTTGACGAGCCAACTTAGTCCACCCTCTACCAATGACAAGTCCCCGACCTCCACAACCAACACCGACACATCCCCACCCCCCTTGCTTTCTTCAGGTTTCATTTTTATTTATTTAGTTAGGGCTTTTTGTTCACTTTTTAGTGAAGTTTTATGTAAATTATCAGCTAAATTTGTAGTTTGCAGAAAACCACTGCTAGCTGGATGAGGCCTGTAAATAATTCATAGCGGCCAGGCTGGTGACTTTGGACGACATCTGAGGCCACAGAGGACTGCCGTATTCCCCACACCAAAGTGTGTTTTGTCTGTCTTCTTTGCTGCTATATACAGTGACAGCAGCAGAAATCCTCCCTCTCACAATATACAGACCATGTTTCATAAAGGCATATGCAAATAAGGGAGATAGAATAATGCTACCACAGTGCCACCACTTCTTCAAGCTGAAGTTAGACTCTTTACACAAGCCTTGTAACAAAGCCAAACTCCATGCAGACAGCTGGTTCGGGGTGTTCGCCCTTCACCAGTGTAGAGCACAAGTCTGGCTTTGCTAGTGAGAGGCTTGGGATGAAACGCTATCTTTTCTCCTTAGGGAGAACACCTAGATGGTGAGTGAGGAGACTCAAAAGGCCATTCATGCTCCTCTGGGTAATATGCAAATAAGGGAGGTGGAATAATACCTCCACAGTGCCACCTATTGCTTTTAATTCCCAGTCATTGTTACAAGGCTTGTATAAAGAGTCTAACTTTGGCTTGAAAGAATGCTGCCTTGTAGTAGGTGGCACTGTGGAGGTATCATTCCATCTCCCTTATTTGCATATTACCCAGAGGAGCGTGAATGGCCTTTTGAGTCTCCTCACTCACCATCCAGGTGCTCTCCCTAAGGAGAAAAGATAGTGTTTCTGACCCTCATAATGGCATATGGATGTGATGCAGCTGCTTTCTCTGCGCCCTCCAGTAGAACCCGATTTATCTTCTCTGCTGGTATACAAGCTGTCACACCAGCAGTAATATCTTCTCTGTAGAATATCTGTCCCTATCAATAGACCACATGTTATACAGATATATGAAGGTGATGAAGCTCTCTGTTCTGCTCTCACCTGTAAAATAGTTGCTGGTTACACTGTGCCTATGTTATGGCTAAGTCATGTGACGCAGACATCCAATGAAACTGCTGCAAGATGAGGACACTTTTGGTGCCATCTGCAAAGCACCCTAGCTGCTGACTGGCTGCACGCTGACATCTACAGCAGGCATTATGGGTAATTCTATATTCCTGCAATTTTGCCAAAACTTGGTTCAGACTAACTTTATCCTGTAGCAGCTGCCTCTGATGCCACAGGACGTCGCTACGGGGCATATTTGCACATGAAGAAGGTTAATGGGTTTTTTTTTTCTATCCACCGTTCAAATTTTGTGCTATTGCACACGGGTAAAAATAAAATCGCAGGAAGTCCTGCCCATCTTAGTAGTATTGATGCGCGAGAATCCCGCCCGCGAAAACCAAGCACTGAAATCAATGGTCTCATTCCGGCATGTTTCGGGGCCATGATTTTCACAGCTGCACGTGAAATCGCGTCCATCTGCTTTAGCCCTAATAGCAGCGGAGATAAAAGGAAAGGCAATTTCTTGGCTCGTGAGCGCAATAATTAAAAGACCTCTCTGATCAGAACATAAATTATTCAGTCCGCTAATTAGATAAGACAAACATTGCCTGTAGGTGCAAAATTACATGTAAAAGCAATTAGCTGGAATGTCTTTAATATTGGCTAGAAAACGATTGGATGAGGCGGCCGCACTTATCACAGAGGTGCTTTCTTAAAGGGACACTGAGACGATAGTAGAGACCCTGTAAGAACTGCTGAGACTCATCACAGGTGGGTGCAGAAATGTCTCCGAACGCCATGTTTGCCATTCCATTCAGGAAAGTCAGCTATTTAAAGCTTGACATGGCTGATAACTGGGAGCAATAGACTGTGTTAAAGGCTGTGGACACCAAGCTCTCTCTGGAATGACACTTTTTGGGCTTGATGCATGCCTCCCACCCATCCTGGGTTCTGCGGACAGTCACAGATTTGGGACGCTGCCCTGCAGCCACGGGCGGCAGCAGGCATGTCCCGCCCCCTGACAAGCATTTCAGTCACATGGTGTATAGTCCCGGCTGCCGCTGCTGTAACCAGTGTGCCCCTGACCTCTCCCCAGTGTTTGTTTTCCTGCACGCAGACGCCAGGGGATAGAAATCAGGAGTCCCAGATGGATGACAGCCGGGCGGCCACCTGACCTGAGCTGCGGACAGTGTGAGTGTACTGCTTGTGGGCATCCCTGTTACTACTGTGGCAACTATGGTGTCACTACAGTACTGTGGCCACTATGAGACCACTACACTACTGGGGTCACATTGGGGATCATTAGTACTATTGGGGCCACTAAGAGGTCCCTACTGTGTTTCCCCAAAAATAAGCACTACCCTGAAAATAAGCCCTAGTTACAGTTCATAAAAAAAGTCTATAGGAATGCATTAGGGGCGTGAAAAGGGCCATAAAAACACAATTGCTGCATTTTTACAGCGCATTTCACGCATGTCAGTGAGCCATTAATCCAGCAGGCTCGTTCCAGTTCCTTTCCACAGGGTTGAAAGTGCTGGGCTCTCACACAGATCAGGTGGTCCTGCTGTCATCACAATAAGACATCCCCTGAAAATAAGCCCTATGCATCATTTGGAGCAAATATTAATATACGACCTGGTTTATTTGGGGGGAATCCCAGTATCACTACTGGCCACTATGGTAGTCACTATCGGGGCCACTATGGTAGTCACTATCACTATTGGGGAACACTATGGGATTCACTCTTACTACTGGGGCCACTAACATTACTGTGTTGGAAAGTAACTGAAGGGCATTATTATGAGATACACAGGGTGTGGCTTTGGATAAAATGGGTGTGGCCTATCATCAAAAAATTACTGTGGCTGACAAAGGTTCAGGGTGGTGCAGCAGTGACATTTTATAAGAATATCTTTTATTCAGCTAAACGTGTTTTATTGGGCTCCATTGTTGTGCACTGGTAACATTACATCAACTCAACCAGAATTCCATAGAAGAGTCGTAGGGGTGTGGGGGTCCTCCAGGGTAGCCACACAATAATCAGTCCTGTAACACCTAGCTATGTGCTCCCAGTAGGCATAGAAGGTGCTGTATGTTGGAAAAACACTGTTTTCCCCTTTCTTTACAAGCTAAAAGCTAACTGCTTGGCAACAGCTGGCTGCTGATTGGCTGCTTGTCATCCAAACCCTGATTGGTAGAGGGCAGTGGTATGAGAGTCCAGAGCGGGAAAATAGCAGGGTGAGGCAGGATGTTGGGAGGAGTTTGGAGAAAAGTGCGGGAGAGAAGACAGGAAATGAAGGAGGAATAATGAGGAATAACGAGGAGGCAGTCCTCAGAGGAGGATGTGGAGGGAGTGTACTGCAGTGTGTGCAGAGAAGTAGTGTTACTTGGAGTGGGAAGCAAGGATTAACAAGCTTCCGAATCAAAAGCAGTGTGGAGGAGAAAGTTTGGGACCCGTCTACTAAACAGTTACACAAAACCTAGTTAAAAGTAAAGCCAGAGAAAATGAAAGAAGCCCATCTTAAATCAACTTCATTCCTCTGCCATGTAATCTTTTAGCAAAGCCCCATCAGATAACGAGGTCTGTGGGAATTCTACTGAGTAACCTCGAAACGCAAATAGAGAGAGCGTTGAAGATTAATTTGTGCTGTACTGAACTGAACTGTGGAGCAACATTATTTGTTGGATGCAAAGCAATACCTCTGCCATTACTGCATGACTGTAATTGTTGCTTTGAATATTCCTAAAGCTGAAGTAAACTGTGTACCTCCAGTTTGCTAATCAAGGCTGCCCGGATTTGTGTCAGTTATTTTCTCATTAACTCTTGGAGTCCCTGAAAAGAGGATCTGGTGTCATGTGACAAACCACCATCAATAATTGTAATAACCCTGTAATAACCTTTTTGCCACTGTGCGCAACCGAGCCAGGCACCTTTGCCGCCATTGCAGATGTAGTGGCCCAGCGGTTCCTACAGAACACCCACACCAACACTTGTCCTGTCTCACCTGTCTATGTGTCGCCCATGGACATAGAAGGTGCCGTCTGTAGGAGAGACCCTGTTTCTCCCCTTCTCTCCACTAAGCCTAGAGCTTAGCTCTGATGTCAGCTGGTGTCCTATTGGCTGATAGTCAGCTTCGATCTCACTGGTGCAGAGCCCAAGGGCGGGAAAGCCACAACACAAGTCCCTATGCAAGAGTGGGAGGAGTCTAGAAAGTGCAGGAAAGAAACAGAGGTTATAAAAAGGAGGCGTGAGTGAGCAGTTAGGCAGACTCAGCAAGGTGTGAGAAAGGAGAGGTTGCAGCCAGTCATGTCATAGAGGAGGAGTTACGCGTATAGAAGCAAGTCAGCAGTGCAGCATGAGTTCTTCCAAGGTCGAGCGTGGTGTGAACCTGTTCCCTTGGCATCCCACAGCAGAGGGAAGGAGAGCCTTTCTGAGGTCGGCCTTCTACTAACAGTGAGTCATAGCTACCCGGTGAACTGAAAGCCTAACAGCCACTTTGCCCTCTACCTCATCTACCCTGCACTAAACTCAAATCAACCCTTCAGCTAGATCAACTAGTGGGGAGACTAGTCAGTTCAGTGAAGGAAAGGAGAGAGCGTTGAGGTCAGGTCCTAATCAAGTTTAAGGTTACCGTATGTCTCATCACGTTCAATTGCCTGCCTCATACTGCATCTGCGTGTACCTGTTCAAAGTACCTTTGTGGAAAATTGTGAATTCAATTATACTGCAAAATACCAAAGTCAGTAAATCTGTGTATTCCCAGATTACTAACATACTACTGGACTCGACTCATTTATTTCATCGTCATTTCACTCCCGAGGGTCCAGTTGGAGTACTGGCGTCACCGTGACAAAATAAGCCTTCTTGCCACCCATACTACGGTACGTTCCTTGGGTCGCTGCTCGGACGTTGCACAGGGAGAGATCGCAGAGCCACCTGTGACATGCAGCTTTTTTACCTGTGGTCTCCCTCACATTCGTGCAGCCCGCTTGAACGCTGCAGAGTCTCCGTACTCCGCCATGTGGGATCACTACACCATGTGTGTAGGATACAACCCTAGTGTACCGGTGCAGCAATTCCTGTTTATCTGACCAAGATGGCCACTGGCCATGACGTCACTGGCTGGGGCCTCGGCAGTGTTATGTTTAATGTACCTATATAGTGATTGATCACTAGAGGCCACCGGGTGCCCGGAGGTCAAATAATATGCCTTTTTAACCATGGCCAGTATTTTTTTGTGACAAAGGTGGTAAACTGCCTGGTGATTTACTGCAGACCCCAGTCTCTGTGCGTTCTACACAGCGCACACAACGGGTGGAGGAGTATCTTCTTGGAGCGCTGCAGTGGCATCTAGACCAGAACTTGAGAGGGAGTTATATAGTGCTTCATGATATGGTTGCTGCCCAAATGGCAACCATAGCTGGGGGCGTTATTATTATGTGGGGCCACAGAGGGGAAACTATAACCTTGTGGGGCCACAGAGGGGGAACTATCAGTTTGGGAACCACAGATGCTGTGTGGGATCAGGGCCGCCCCCAGAAACAGCCCGAAAAAAAAATCCCAAACCGCCCATTTTTTTACGACATTTGCACAATCCCAAGCCTTTGTGCTGCTGCCTCCTGGGACTGACCACACCATTGCTTTCTGTGTAAGGGAGTGGAGGCTCTTACCTTCCAACAGAAATCCGAGCAGAATGGCTGATCCAACGCTACGGATTTTGGGAAGGGGTTAAAGACTGAAGATCCGTTAACCCTTTGGCCGTAAGGCCTGGGACCTGCTCCTGTGTAGCGTGCTGTATGTGTACTAACTGCCATCTGCGGTCGGGCGGCCGTCGTTATCTTCTTTTATGGAGACGGTAATCTCGTTAACTATTCCGCCATGATGAATCCGCGGCCTTAATATGCAAGATCCTGCGTATAATGACCTTCTGGGGCCTCTAATATACACTCATATTATACTTTTTTGTTAATTTCCAGCACAGTCGCTCTGCGCACTAATAAATGATGCATGCAGAAGACATATGCGGCCAATTCTGAGCACGAACAGCGCCATAAATCCAGGTAACCGTCCGCGCGGAGAGCCGCCGTCGTCTGATTTCCCTCCTTTTGTCTTGTTATTCAACCATTTTAAACTAATAATAATACCAAACGGTCGATGAGGGTAGAGGGGGGAGGGGACATGGGTGGCGGCCATTGCGAAAGTTCACATGTCACGTGCTGGACATGAACGATACTACAATCCCTCGGAACTTATGGCGGACGGATCTTGTGCTTCTAGGCGTGCGATGGAGAAATAAGTGATTGCGATAAAACACTTCTGGAGAGTCCTGGGATTGCTGTCATTAATGGATGACGTCATTGTGGAGTCCCGACCAGCTCTGCCGTAGTCGCGCCGTTGTAGATTTCTGCGCCCCAGCCTTATCCGGACTGTGACGAGATTGGCGCTTGTCCACGGGGTCTTTACACGGTTCCGACTGTAGTAGGGGGACAAAGCATCGTTCACTTGGTTGTACGCCCCCCTAGAGCTTTGTCTTTAGCCGCAGCGCACACATGAGGAGATGCGCCACCGACAATGATGGTGCCGCCTACGTAGTGACCCAGGATGGTCCCGCCTTGGGGCTCACTCACATGTCCGCATATATGCCGCACATTACATGGGCTCATTCATGTTTAGCACGCCACTTTCAAAACGTGCGGCATGTCCAATATGGTGCGTATTATGGGGCGAAACTGCCAAGGAATCGAATGGGTGTGCGCAAATACGCAGGAAACTGGTGAATTTGCTGCATATTAACCCAAGGAATCAATGGGATTTTGTGCGCTATTTTACCAGTGTAAATACGCCGCGTATTGTGGGCGCTCTCATACAACCGTCTGCGCTACAGAGCATAGCTGGGCACGAACAAGCCTATTATATTCTACAGCCGTTCAAACTCCTCGCCGTAGCGCAGGATTCTGAAAAGAATAGCGGTGAGATAGGTCGTGCCCCCGTATTAACTACATGCAGGAAAGGTAGGGAACGTTCGTGTGATTAACGGGTAAGAATCCCCTTATAAAACCAAAGGTTTGTTTTGTTGCGCCATGCGGCTGTGATTATCACTGAAACACGCCGTGGGTTTAAGCCCGTACACGCCAAATAACACCCACAGGCAGATATACATGGCGGATCAGCCGATTTCGGTTCACTGCGTATTCACGGACCCGAATACGCAACGCGGCCATGTGAATGAACCCTAAGTGCTGAGCCAGCAGGTTGGGTGTTCCTAAAATGTGCGCTTTCATTGCTGCTATAATAACTATTTTAGGTCTTCTTCACACGAGCGTTATATCGCAGCTAAGTTAGCCGCAGAAGTGCGAGATTTCAGCAACCGAAATTCCACGCTACCAAAAATCTAGGTCTTACGCTATCTATGGACTGAACAACGCAGGAGGCTCCATAGACTCCCATAGGAGTCTATGGGAGCCGTCAGAAACAGTGAGGGGGGGGGGGAGTTTAGCAGCGGCGAGCGCAGCCAAACACTGATGGTGCCTCTAGTTGAGGTATTTAAAAGTGATTACTAGTAGTTCTGCCGACTGAGGCGATTTCGGGACTGTAGCGCAATCTCCCTGCAGCCACCTGTGTGAATAGGGTTGCCACCTTTGTCACTAAAAAATACTGGACATAGTAAAAAAAAAGGGGGCGTGGCTTATTACGACATATTATTTGACCCGGTGGCCTCTAGTGATCGCAGCCTCGCTGGCTGCTGCATCAATTGACACAGTGGTCCCAGTTGAAATGGCGATCCCCACAGTAATATTAACCCAAAAATAATATTAACCCCCCCTCAGTAATAATATTAACCCCACAATAATAGTAACCCCGCTCAGCAATATTAACCCCCCATCAGCAATAGTAGTAACCCCCTCAGTAGTAATAGTTCCCCCCAACCCATATACCATAAGACACACCCTCTTCTTCCCAACCAAAATTCTGGAAAAAATTTTTAACAAAAATAACCCCTAACTACACCTAAAAAAACCAAACACCAATAGTCACCTACCACCGGCGTTCCAGTGCGCTTACGGGTCCCTGCAGCTCCTGCAGGCTGCCACGATGTCCTCCGTGCCAGAAGAGCACTTCTTTCTGGAAGCGGGGCTTGAATAGTAATAATTGCCCCCAGTAGTAACAGTAGTTATAATAGTAATAATACTCCCAGTATCTCCATTAGTAATAGTGCCCTTAGTAGTGGCTCCAATGGTAACAGTGGCTACAATAGCAATTGTGCCCCCTGTAGTGGACGCCATAGTAATAATGCCCCCAGTAGTAATAGTACGCCAAATAGTGGTCCCAGTAGTAACAGTAGCTCTAATAGTAATAATACTCCCAGTAGTGGCCCCAATAGTAATAGTAGCTCTAATAGCAATTGTTTCTGGAAACGGGGCTTGAATAGTAATAATGCCCCCAGTAGTAATAGTGCCCCAACTAGTGGTCCAGGTAGTAACAGTAGCAATACTAGTAATAATACCCCCAGTAGTGGACCCAATAGTAACAATACCCCCAGTAGTGGACCCAATAGTAACATTAGCTCCAATAGTAATAATACCCCCAGTAGTGGACCCAATAGTAACAGTACCCCCAGTAGTGGACCCAATAGTAATAATACCCCCAGTAGTGGACCCAATAGTAACAGTACCCCCAGTAGTGGACCCAATAGTAATAATACCCCCAGTAGTGGACCCAATAGTAATAATGCCCCCAGTAGTAATAGTGCCCCAACTAGTGGTCCAGGTAGTAACAGTAGTGGACCCAATAGTAACAGTACCCCCAGTAGTGGACCCAATAGTAACATTAGCTCCAATAGTAATAGTGTCTTCAGTAGTAATAGGACTTCCCTTTTTGCACCCTTCTTGAACCTCCAGCTGGACATGAACCCCACACCATGAAGTATTTCACTCCCTCTCTAGTTCCCGCTGACCCCCGACTACCCCCAGCATCTGGGTCCTGCCCATCCTGCACACATCACTGATGCTGGGCGGAGAGGACAGAGTCTGTGATTACAGCAGTGACCACTGAAGTGGAGCTAGAGAGAGTAGGTGACATTACTGCCGGCCAGCTGAAAATTATATTTTACCGGCCATTAATATGGCCAGTAAGAAATACCAGCATCGGCCTCTCCACTTAATTACCAGCTGGGCCGGTGGCAACCCTAACAGGCAGTAGCATGAGCTAGCGAGGTTGGGAGGGGCCCGATGAAATGTTGGGGAAGGTGACTGTCAGTCCTGGGCCCACCTGCCCCACAAACCCTGTAGCAGCCATGTGGTCTGCCGCCATTACTATCCAGGTGAACGTGGTTGTGCCTTACGGGAAGCTCTATCTGGTAACATAACAGATTCTGGCCCCCCTTAGACACTGATGTCCCCGCAGTCGGGGGGCTTCGGAGGTAACAACTGTTTTAGAACTTAATATTCCTGGGAATGTGCAGACAATTCTGACAGTAAACACTAGCAGCAGATGCGAGGCCTCCGGCAGCCGCGGCTCAATCACCTTTCTCCCACTAGACAATCCAAGGCGACATTCAGAATGAGGAAAGATAAAAATGAGTTCTTGTTAAAACTTGCCTGTACACTTTGTACATTGTGGGGGCGATGCCAGAGCCCTTCCCTGCAGCAATTACACATCGTGCGGATGACTCCGTCTGACGGACACAACCGCAGGCTTTACCCTCATTTGTTACACAGTAACATCAGTGCGACACAATGGCTCATTCTGAAGTGTTACAGAGCAGCCACCTCCACCGGCCGATCTCCAGCTGCTGCAACATGCCAGCCGGCTGTGGAGGCCTACTGGGAGTACCACAGCCAGGGGCGGCCCTGCCATGATGCAGCTGTCGGCAGGCTATGGAGGTCTACTCGGAGTACTGCAACCATGGGCACCCTTCCCATGATGCAGCAGTCGGCAGGCTATGGAGGTCTACTAGGAGTACCGCAGCCAGGGGCGCCCCTCCCATGATGCAGCAATTGGCAGGCTATGGAGGTCTACTGTGAGTACCACAGCCAGGGGCGCCGTTCCCCTGATGCAGCAGTCGGCAGGCTATGGAGGTCTACTGGGAGTACTGCAACCAGGGGCACCCCTCCCCTGATGCAGCAGTCGGCAGGCTATGGAGGTCTACTGGGAGTACTGCAACCATGGGCACCCTTCCCATGATGCAGCAGTCGGCAGGCTATGGAGGTCTACTGGGAGTACTGCAACCATGGGCACCCTTCCCATGATGCAGCAGTCGGCAGGCTATGGAGGTCTACTGGGAGTACCACAGCCACGGGCGCTCCTCCCATGATGCAGCAGTCAGTAGGCTAGATAGGCCTACTGAGAGTACCACAGCCATGGGCACCCTTTCCATTATGCAGCAGTTGGCAGAACCTCAAAGGGGTCAACTATATTTATTCTTTAACGGACATATTAAACTATAACTGCAAGCTGTGAGCCGGTGGAACAGCAACCTGGCAAGTACTAAACTCATGGCGGCTGACGCTGTTATAATCAGTCTCAGACCTCTGACCTAGAACCCCCACACCACCTTCCTCCACACCAGGCATCTGCGCTCCGAGGGGGAGGTCAGGGGTCGCAGATTGACTAGAACAATGGTGGCCTTCTAAAGGGTTCTGCAGAAAGAATGAGTTCAGTGCTTGTTGGGTTGCTGTCTGAGGTCCCCTTTAGAGATGCAGCGTCTGAGGAGCGGGCCCACAGCCAAGGAGACAGCGGGGTAGAGAAAGGCCTTGTCACGAGGCTCTACCATCTCCACCGCTGGGGGTAACTCGGGACCGACCACATTACTGCTGGGGAGATCAAGGGGGCTGTACCGGGGGTTACCTTAAGTCCAGTTGTCACTCGTGATGCCACTGTTCTGTCCTCCGTGGCGGATCTTTCAGATGTAATGAAATAGTCCATACACAGGGCAACTTTCTGAACAAGAATCGGGAACGGTCGGCTCTGTCCATTTACTGCAAACTCTTGAACTTAAATTCCCACAAACAGTCCTGGTACAGATACAACAAGCCAAAGTGGTGCAACAGGGAGGATTCTCGGGGTATTCGGACAATCCCCAGTCCAAGTTATCTGTCTGATTCCTCTCCCAGCAAACTCTCTCTCTCTCTCTACCGGTCAACCCTCACTCTGCAGTTTCTTCGTCTTCTCACTATGGAGCGGTTGGTTTCACTCCCAGCACTCACCAGAAGTGCTGAGGATTCCTGGGTTAATTAAGCCCAAGCTCAGGCCATCGCTCAGCCTCCTCCATGCTCCAAACACAGACCGACTTGTCTGTTGTGTGGGTGTCAGACTCTCCAGCCCAATGTCTGACGGACTGACTGCTGCGTGTGCGTGGCCATTTGAGTCTCCTCACTTATTTATAGTATATAGTTGCTCTCCCTAAGGAGAAAAGAGCGTTTCTGACCCCTGTCCCTGGCCTCTCACTAGCAAAAGCCAGACTCCTACTGTACACTGATGATGGGCAATAACCCGGAAACAGCTGTATGTACATGGGGTCTGGCTTTGCTTTTGATTCCCAGTCATTGTAGCAAGACTTGTATAAAAAGTCCCACTTTGACTCGAAGGAATGCTGCCTTTCAGTAGGTGGCACTGTGGAGGATTTATTCCATCTCCCTTATTTAAAGCAATGATCACAGGCGAAATCCTCTCACTGGAGTTATTCACTTTCTCTTATTCTTCATCTAGTCCAGATCATCATGATGACTTCTCCTGCAGAATTTGGCACACAGACATCTTCGACTTCTCGATTTTCCAGGGACCAGGTTCTGTTCTCCAAACTTCTACATAATCCCCTTGTGTGCTTCCTGCAGGCCCACACAGTAAGGCTGGGTTCACACAGGGCGGATTTGTTGCGGAAATTCCACGCGGAATTTCGCTGCGGCAAGTCCGCCTGCGGCCGCTAATCTCGGGGTTAGCCAACCATGTGGACGAGATTTTTCAGAAATCTCGTCCACAGGGGACAGCCAATCCGCTGCTGTAAGTCAGGCTGGAACCGCGGCTGAGGCGGCCGCAGCCGCGGTTTCAGAATATGCAGCATGTCTATTTTTTTTCTATTTCCGCCGCGGCCGCGCTCTCCTCTATGGGAGCGCCGGCCGCAGAGGAAGAGCGAGCGTCCGGGCCGCTTCAAAGCCGCCGTGGGTTTTTCCGCGGCGGTTCTCCCAGCAGAAATCTTGCGGTTTTTGCTGCGGCCAAACCGCAGGATTTTCAGCAGGAATACGCCCAGTGTGAACCCAGCCTTACAGTGATGATGCAGGGGGGATTCACGAGGTATTTGTATCTCCACAGTCCCAGTTATCTTTATGCATAAACTCTCCCTGTAACTCTCTCTTTCTCTCTCCCGTCAGTCACTCACACTTCTCTCTCTCTCGCTGGCTAGCGGCTCCTTTCTCCCTCTCCAGACCCATGCGGTTTCCACGCGTTTCTTCCAGTCCGGTTACATTAACTTCTTTTAGAGATGGAGGCTAAGGGGAATTTCTTTACAAGGCTAAGCCCAGACGGAAACAAAAGACCACCTCTCAGACTCCTCCATTTCTAATCCTCTGTCTGTTCTCTCTCAAAACTTCACTCTCTGCACTTCACTCTCTATTCTCACTTGAGCTTCTCCCTTCTCTCTCCACCTAATCATGTGACCACTCTTTTATACCACACCAGACAAAGCGATACATTTTCCAGACATGACCCAGACATTAACCCATTCATGCCTGCATCCAACCAATACACATTAACCTAATGCACTCCACAAACAATACAGACATAGAACATTCTGGAGGGGACCCCATTAACTCTGGGCCACTACAACAGCAGAGGAGCAGGTGGGTGACACTTGGCTACAGCTATATGTGGTGCCATTTGAAGCAGCAAAATTCCAATTAAAATGTAATTTTTGTGCTTATTTTGCTCTGGTAGATTTAAGTTTGAGAGTGTATGGTGCTGCCTCTGTGGCCCCACAAAATTATAGTGCCCCTCTGTGGCCCACTAAGTTACAGTGACCCTTTATGACCCCACTAAATTATAGTGCTTCCTCTATGTTCCCACTAAGTTATAGTGTCCCTTTGTGGCCCACTAAGTTACAGTACCTCCTCTATGACCCCACTAAATTATAGTGCTCCCTCTGTGGACCACTAAGTTACAGTGACCCTTTATGACCCCACAAAATTATAGTGCCCCTCTGTGGCCCACTAAGTTACAGTGACCCTTTATGACCCCACTAAATTATAGTGCTCCCTCCGTGGCCTCACTTATAGTGCTTCCTCTATGTTCCCACTAAGTTATAGTGTCCCTCTGTGGCCCACTAAGTTACATTACCTCATCTATGACCCCACTAAATTATAGTGCTCCCTCTGTGGCCCCACTTATAGTGCCTCCTCTATGACCCCACTAAATTATATTGCCCTCTGTGGCCCCATCACTGGATCACAGTCCATTAGTAGTAGTAACCACCTTCTTTCTTCCTCGCTCCCACCAGACTCCTGCTATCCCCTTCCAGCTTGCTTCCAGTCCTCCACTGTAGGTCAGCACTAGATTGTATAAAGAAGCAGATGTCTCTGTGACATTGAATCACTTCTCGTTCACCCTACGTGTTTGATGTGAAGGATAAAGGAGGGGTTTGGACTCACCAGTCATCATTTTAACATTATTTAATCTTATTTAATGTCATTGACTAATCGAGCAGACGGCGCTGCCAAGTACTTCTCTACTGTGAGACGCTATTATTTAGGACATAAGAGTCTCGCTCTGCCTTAGGACTATTGTTCATTTGCTTAATGGAACGCGACCCGCCAGGGAAATAAACGCAGAGCTTCCAGCTATTAGTGACTTGGCAACATTTAGGAGGTTCAGTGGGTGCAGAAGTTGTGGTGACAAGTTACGTAAAGACGTGGCTTCTGGATCAATATTCAAGTACTGAAAGGAAATCAAGTGTCCTCTCTGCATACAATCTCCATTGTCTGTGGAACGTTTGTGCTCTTCCTATTGCATGTAAATGTTGCAATCATATTCTGCCATTAGGTAATATGCCAGGACTGCAGGCAGGGGCTCCCCGCCACAGGGCGACCTGAACCTGCTGCCTCAGGCAGCACTCTGTGGGACCTCGGAGGAGCAGCGGGTTGCCACCCGGCTGGTAGTTATTTTTTGCCAACCTGGTAAAAAATAATGGCCAGCTGCGAGTTGACTGGGCAGCAACCACACAAGCAGTTAACTCACCCAGTCTGCAGCTTTGATCCGGCAGCCACCATGATTTAGTCTGTGCCCCCTGACCTCTGCACCCAATCACCACCGGATCAGAGCTGCAAACTGAGCGAGTTAACTGCTTGTCGGATTGCTGCCCAGCTTGAGGTCCGTTGTGCGGGCACTATCGGGGTCACTATTAAACCTTTTACTGCTTCAGGACATACAGTTATGTCATGGAGGTTTGGGGTTTGCATGGAGGGGTCCCACTAAATACAATGCAGGTGCTGGCTGTCTTTGACACCTACCCGCAACAGCTATGATCAACACACAGACTGATCGTGGCTGTAAACCTTTTAAATGCTCTTATCAGAGGTCTGACACAGCCATGGCAGCTGGGGGCCTTCTGAGTTGTGCACATGGCTGCTCTGGTTTGGGTTACATCCCTGGTCATGTTGCAAGACCTGCTAAAAGTTTAGACATTGACTGACAGAGTATCTACCTTCCAATAACTGGTGCTATGGAGGACTATTCCATTAGTCACCTGCATGGCTTTTTCCCAGGGGGCAGTGCATGGCCTATACAGGGCTCCCTACACCCTTGTGCTGCTCTCCACAAGGAGACACATTATCTCCCAGACTCTATACAGTGAGAAAAAGGTCTGTTGACACAAATCTAACCGGAGTATGTTAAACATAAGCTATGGGTGAGTTCAGCATAATCTAAATGCAATGTGAGCATTGCCTAGGGCCACAGATTAGCATCTGTAATAAGGATGAGGGTTCGTAGGGATCTATGATACTGTGCATTCAGGGCAGTAGACCCGCAGACAGGCTGGAATACTCGTCAGTGACATACAACACAATCCCTTGCTGTAGTTCTGCTACCATATTATGTATTGAGCTTGGTCCTGGTGCTGTATTTGTGTTGTAAGCTTGGTTCTGGTACTGCATTTATGTAAGGAGCTTGGTTCTGGTGTTGTATGAATGTACTGAGTTTGGGTCTGGTACAGTATTTATTCTCTCAGCTGTCCTGGTGTGGATGCAGACAGACTGCCTATCAGTGCTACGATTCTAATTTTTTTTCTTATAGTAACATAGCATGTAAGGTCGAAAAAAGCCCCCCCTGTCCATCCAGTTCAGCCTGTTACCCCAAATGTTGATCCAGAGTAAGACAAAAAAAACCAATAAGGTAAAAGCCAATTTTCCTCATTTAAGCGGAAAAAAATTCCTTCCCAATTCCAATCTGGCAATCAGAATAATCCCGGATTACCAACCCTTCTAAAGTAAGAAGGTGGCACCTTCTGTATCTGGAGGGAAGTAGGTTTCTACACATTTTCTTTGGCTCAAAAATTGACCAGGCTGGAATACCTATGGCAGAGATTAAACATAGGATAGCATTGGGGCAAAGTGCGATGCCAAACATGGCAAAATGTGGAAAAGTAGGGATATCGGTATAGCAACTAAATGCAGCATAGTGCAAACCACCGTTTACCCCAGAGCCATGTATGGATGTGAGAGCTGGACTGTGAGGGAAGCTGATAGAAGGAGGAACAATGCGTTTGAGCTGTGGTGCCGGCGAAAGCTGCTACATGTGCCTTGGATGGCGAGACTAACAAACAGAGAGGTCCTGAGACTCACTGAAGGGCAAATAAATAGGCTCAGACTCACGGAGGACAAGATGAGCAGACTCAGACTCACAGAGGACAAGATGACCAGACTCAGACTCATGGAGGACAAGATCACCAGACTCAGACTCATGGAGGACAAGATGACCAGACTCAGACTCATGGAGGACAAGATGACCAGACTCAGACTCATGGAGGACAAGATCACCAGACTCAGACTCATGGAGGACAAGATCACCAGACTCAGACTCACAGAGGACAAGATGACCAGACTCAGACTCATGGAGGACAAGATGACCAGACTCAGACTCACGGAGGACAAGATGACCAGACGCAGACTCATGGAGGACAAGATCACCAGACTCAGACTCATGGAGGACAAGATCACCAGACTCAGACTCATGGAGGACAAGATGACCAGACTCATGGAGGACAAGATGACCAGACTCAGACTCATGGAGGACAAGATGACCAGACTCAGACTCATGGAGGACAAGATGACCAGACTCAGACTCACGGAGGACAAGATGACCAGACTCAGACTCACAGAGGACAAGATGACCAGACTCAGACTCATGGAGGACAAGATCACCAGACTCAGACTCATGGAGGACAAGATGACCAGACTCAGACTCATGGAGGACAAGATGACCAGACTCAGACTCACGGAGGACAAGATGAGCAGACTCACGAAGGGCCAAGATGAGCAGACTCACAGAGAACAATATGACCAGACTCAGACTCATGGAGGACAAGATGAGCAGACTCAGACCCATGGAGGACAAGATGACCGGACTCACAAAGGACAATATGACCTGACTCACAGAGGACAATATGACCTGACACACTCATGGAGGACAAGATGACCAGACTCACAGAGGACAATATGACCGGACTCAGACTCGCAGAGGACAAGATGACCAGACTCAGACTCACAGAGGACAAGATGACTGGACTGTGACTCACGTAGGACAAGATAACCAGACTCACAGAGGACAATATGACCGGACTCAGACTCACAGAGGACAAGATGGCCGGACTCAGATGCGCATATTTTAGACATGTAATGTGAGCAGAGTCGCTAGAAAAATCTATAATGCTTGGACAGATCAGTGGCAAAAGAAGACCTGGAGCCAAAAAACACGACGTTGGATACTGTCAAAGCGGATACTGGCATGGATATCACACAACTGAAAAAAGCAGAACCGAAAGACATGGAAGGAGCTCGCCTGTAGGGTTGCCGAGGGTTGTGAACGACTAAACTGCTAACAGCAACACACAACATAGAAGGGGGTTCTTTACTGTAAGAGTAGTGAGACTATAGAACTCTCTCCTGAGGACGTGGTGATGGTGATACGCTATTAGAGTATAAGAGGATCTGGATGTCTTTCTTGAGTGTTACAATATTACATGTTATATCAATGAGTACTCAGGAGGGTCGGTGATCCGGGGATTATTGCCATATCCTTAAACAGGAAAAATTGGCTTCTACGTCATTGGGTTATTTTTTGCCTTACACTGGACCAACATTGGGGGTAATAGGCTGAGCTAGTTGGAAGGGGCACTTTTTTGGGCCTTCCATACTATATCACTGTTAGTGATGGAGGGTGCCAGGAGTAATTCAGCACAGAGTGTCATCTGACATGCGTCCGGCACGGCTCTGGACACTGAATGGGTTAACTGGAAAATGAAACTTTGCGATGAATACAGTAACAAACATCTCTGTCCCGTTCTGCTGCAAACGTCGTCTAGAAACGATGCAAATAGGGCGACCGCAGTGACATTGTGGCGCTTCCAAAGGATAGAGATAAAACATTGCCCTGTTATGCTGTAATAGGCGTTTCCTGCTCGTCTGTGGCTTTCTACAGTTGAATTTTATAAGTTAACGCTCAATATTTCGGCGCGGCTCTTTGTAATCTGCTCTGGTATCGTCTGTATATTTATTCGTATTCGCACCATAATAATAATAATAATAGTGTACAGCTAATCCCACAGTGCAAGGGCAGAAAATCCAATGTTTGCAGACAGTAAATCCCTCCATATTTGCTCGAGCGTTGGCTGTTTTCACTTGTTTGACTGAGATCACCCCCCCCCCCACACACACACACACACACTTGTATTCGCAGATAAGACGCGGGTGAACTGGGCAGAAGTGAGAGACCTGAAGGAAACCGCAGCATTACTCTCATGCACACAAGGTATATATGAGTATAGCTGGTGTCACAAAGGCAACCCCTTCTATAAAAATAACCGCCATGGTGATCAGCTGACCGTTGCAGGTGCCACTCCTGGAACTTTCATCAATGGCTAGGGGAAGATTCAGACAGTCACACCTCTGCAGTGTATGAGGTTCTGTTCACATCTGCATCCAAGTGTCCTTCTCAGATTCCATCATAGTTTATAGACAAAGTAGCGCTCGCGGATTGGAGCTTCTAATGGGCTCTCTTCAGACCCTAAGATTGGCTGTGGTCTAGACCAGTGGCTCTCAACATGGATGGCATTGCTCACTGGTGAGCGTTTTTACTTCTCAAGGGGGCAATGGAACAAAAAAGAGCAGCAGGGGGGCATTGGAACATAAAGGGGGTGGGGGGGGGGACCTTCTGTGTTTTCTTTGTTGATTTTTTTTTTTTCATCTAGTAACTGCATTTTTAAAAAATTAGTAGCGATACCTCGTTTTTTATCGATAATCCATCCAAAAACGGTGGTTGTGTGCAGCCTGCACACCCCTATCATATAATGTATGACTTTTATAAGTCTGTGACTCCGCTACAGATCAATCACACTTCATAACACTGGATAACCTACAGCACAACCTAACCCGCTGTAATCCATAATGCCGCTGATTGGCTTTCACTAGTGTGGGTCTCTGGGAGTTGTAGTCTTAGTGGACACTAAGAGTCTTTTCAGAACACTGATATATACTACAACTCCCAGAGAACCACACAATTGAAAGTTCCAGTCAATCAGCGGCATTATGGAATACAGCGGGTTAAGTTGTTCTTTATGTCATCCAATGTGATTGATCTGTAGCGGAGGCATGGAGTTATAAATGTCATACATCATTATATAATAGAGCGACATAAGCAATGCATTCATTAAGCATTCTTTATAAAAGTGGCTGAGAAGAAGAAAGGCGTCAATATTCAAATTAATACTTGAAATACGGATTCATCCCTTCTCCTACAAACGGACAGCTTCCCTTGTGCCTCGTTTGTGAAAAGGCATTTCAAATGAAGCTATGAAGCCTTTGAGACTGAGTGATCACCTTGCAAAAATGCATTCAGACGAAGTGGGTAAGCCTGTTTCATTTTTCCAAGGTTCAAAGTCAAAGTCTGAGAACCGCAGCACTGTAGGCAAGCTATTCGAAAATCTGCTCTCAACGCTGACAAGGGCCTCCCTGCTTCCTATAAAGTCTATTTATTAATAGCGCAATGTGGCAAATCACATATTATCGGGGAAACACTTGTGTTACCCGCAGTTAAAGAGATTGTCAGTACAATGCTGGGGCCTGACCCGTGTGCCATGGTGAAATCGATTCCTTTGAGTAATGATACCATTTCAAGAAGAATTGACAACATGGCTGCTAATGTGAAAGAAGCGCCTTTGGACGTGTTAAACACAGAATTTGTAATGCAAATTGACCAGTCAAAGGTTAGAGACAATGAAGCGTTGCTGCTAGCTTACATTTGTTTCATTAATCGGAATGAAGAGGTAGTGGAGGAACTGTTGTTTACCAGAAATTTAACAACCGATACAAAAGATTCCTCTATATACAAAAGAGAGGAAGATTTTTTCCAAGAAGAAAACATCCCTTTAAGAAATTTACTTGCTTGTGGAACTGACGGAGCTGCATCCATGATTAGCGGATTAGTGGATATAGCAGATTTATAGCCCATTTAAAATCTGCTATACCTGGCATAATGGCAGTCCACTGTGTGAACCTTGTTGCTAAACATCTATGTGAGAGATTGCAGGATTCTCTGCTATGTAATTAATGCTGTTAACAAGATATAAGCGCATTCTTTGAACAAACGTCTTTTTCGCAAGCTTTGTCAAGACCATGACGAAGAATTAGAACGTCTACTCCTACACACCGAAGTGAGGTGGCTGTCAACAAGAAAGTGCTTATGACGCTTCTACGAACTTTTTGGCACAGTAGTTGAGTTTCTTCGGCCGGTTGACCCAAGCCTTTGTGATGCAATCAAACTATGACATCTTGATGTTGCCCATCTCGCAGACATATTTGACAAACTCAACGAGGTGAACACAAAGCTACAAGGAGACAACATCAGCTTCATTAAGGTTAAAGGTATAATCAACCGGAGTTGAGCTCACAGTTCCCGAGTCTTCAAGAAATTGCACATGAAGACGGAGACAAACTTCAAGATGCAGACTTAGACCTTTTTGCTCACACCTCAAACAAGCCAAGAAGATATGCAACCTAGGTTTCATGATCTATATACCCTTGAAATACTCAGCAGACGCAGGAGAATTTCATCCCAGATTATAAGAGCAGTTGATCGCCTTGAAACATGATAGCCAAGCCCAAGCACTTTTCCAGCAATGTCGCTATGCACATTTTTGGGTGAAAGTGAAGAATCCCTCTCCTATCCTGTGGCAGGAAGTTAAGTTTCTCGTGTTAGCTTTTCCATCTACGTACTTAGTGGAGAGGGGCTTCAGCGCGGTTCAGCAGCTCCTGACAAAAGCGAGAAACAAACTTCAGATATGTGTACGGGGTGACTTGAGACTGCGATTGATGAAGATGGAATCAGATATCGCGAAGCTGCATCCGCTCATCAGGCCCAAGGCGGCCATTACTGACACAGACTGATTGTGGCAAACAGTATTATTATTAGTCGAAGTTCATTGCATTTTCCTTAGTCGTCTGACCGTTAAGGAGTATCTTGCACTTTATACATTGTACGTTTCTATCGAATGATAATAAAGATGGGATTATTGCTCGCTTCCCCCCAAATATAATTATCTTCTGCATTAAAACCTACTTATTGTTGTTTCCACAATTAACCTGTTAAATATTCAGCATCTACTAAAACACTTCTCTGGTATTTTAGAGACATTTTCACAATTAATGCTAATCTGTTAATCACTAGCAAACCTTCCAAAAACAGCATTCAGTATTTTAATTTGTACTTTTATCTTTGTAAACAAGTTAAACTTTGACTGGGATTAAACTAGTAAGGCTGGGGGAGCGCTGGGCACCATCCTAATACCTAAAAGGGGCGCCGGGCTGAAGAAGGTTGAGAACCACTGGGCTGGACCTTTACAAGCAAAAAAGAAGCAGCAACCACCTATAGCATCCCGTTCTATGACTTCACCTATAGCATTCCATACAATGACTTCACCTATAGCACACCATACTATGACTTCACCTATAGCATCTCATACTATGACTTTACCTATAGCATCCCATACTATGACTTCACCTATAGCATCTCATACTATGACTTTACCTGTAGCACACCATACTATGACTTCACCTATAGCATCCCATACTATGACTTTACCTGTAGCACACCATGCTATGACTTCACCTATAGCATCCCATACTATGACTTTACCTGTAGCACACCATACTATGACTTTACCTATAACATACCATACTATGACTTCACCTATAGTACCCCACACTGCACCTTTCGTTAGGGTTCAGGTAGTCAGCTTGCCTCGACATTTAAAGGGATTGTGCCAAGTTCCTAATCCATCCCTTTTTATCACCTGGTTACGTGTCTGATGGGTGAGACTGCCAGTCCTTAGATGCTTTACTGAGATGGGTCATTCTGTTACCCCGATACGTTTCAGGGTCATTGGCCGTGTGCCATTTTCAAAAAGAGGAGGAGAACGGGTGAAAGTACTAATACAGTGAGATGGATTTGCATATTGGATAGTTCTAAAGGGACTCAATATGGGATATAAATGTTGGCCTTACATTAATTAGATCGGCCGGATTTGGGGTCTCTTCGCTGTATGATGAGTTTTATCACGTGTTGTATGTGATTTTAGGTTTGTTCGTTCCTCTGCAGACATCATGGCGGTCGCAGCCCCAACCTGTCTGCATACGTATTGCGAGGCTAGTGGATGAATCATGACTGTGGAATATATCGTCCCCTGATAGAGGCTATTATCCTGTTATGTGTATTTGTGTTGTTTGATACATAATACAATGTGTTTGTGGCGCGTCATTTTGGCGGTGCTTCCTGTATATGATGATGCCAACATTTCTAGTTTAGCAATTCAGATCGATACATTGCATGTTGTTCTGATCATGTGATACAGTATTCATCAGTTACATGGGAGCTGCCATAGTAGCGCTTAGACACCTTTCTCTATGGTCAGTAATAGCACGGGTGACTCGGCGCCGTTTTGAGTGTGCATGCAAGCATGGGTTCGCACATGCACATTTGTGCACGCATTGGCACGGGGTTGTGCGTGTCCATTCATGATTGTTTGCACATGTGCCGAGCGGGACACGCCGGGTTCCAACAGGCGGTACCATGATGGGTCTGCGCTTGGTCGATGTGCCGGCTTTCTCCATGATGTAAGTTCAGTTTTCATCTGTGAAGGCTGTTTCTGAGTGGTTAATTGTTTCGTACTGTTCACTATACATGTGATACATGAATATGTCTGTATGCTCGATGAAGACTCGATCCGCAACGATGGAGAGGTGAGAATATGATAATTAACAAAGGAAATTACAAAGAAGAGATTAACTCAGACATTCCCTTTAAGATTGGAGCAGTAGCAACATCTTATGAAATAATGCCTTATAGCTAGGAAATGCCATCCCTTTAAGATCAGTGGGGGTCTGATTTCTGGTCCTACACTAATCCTGAGGATGACGATGGCTCTGGTTTAGCGCACAGTCTTATTTACTGGTTTTCCCTGGAGGAAGGACCCCAACCGTGCAGGGAATGTGGGATTGGCACCCTGGAGCCAGTCCGTTGAGTGCTGCATTTTGGAGTTTCCTACGCAGCCGGTGGTCAGAAGCGCCATTGTGTAAGGAAAACTTTAAAAGGGATGCGGTACTTTGTACAATATATCAGCGTGAACATCTAGAAAGAGCATCTCTCTATCAGGAGGACTCAGCATGTTGGGCCATTTAATATAACACATTGATTTCTGTGAGAAATGTGTAATGCTTTATTTCCCCTGCGGAGGCGCTGCAGGGAAATCAAACACTTGTCACTACATTCCTTCACAGATTACAGTTCATCACGGGGGGCCCAGCAGCAGAATCCTTCAGAGAAAAGGGGATTGACCTAAACAGAAAGCCCCTTAAACTCTCAGACCAAGGAGGTATTATGTAAGTGAAATGTCACCGTGTGTAGAATATTCTCTGCACTTTTGCTCTATAGCATCCGCTTCCTTCCTTGCACAAAGCTCCCGGGACGAGAGGATACAAATCAGCCAATATTTCTGCAGAGCAATAAATAATAGTGATTTAATTGAGGTTTTCGGAGTTTCTGGTGGATAAGGCCGCGTGACGGATAGCGAAATCTAATATTCCCCGCAGGCCCAACATGTGAAATATGTCATATCTGTCAGCCCTCTACACAAGACCTCTGTATCTCACACAAAGCTTCAAAGTTGGGATTCAGTTTCGTGGAAATAACACGCCTTGTTCTTCTACATGACAGACGGCGACAACTGCGGAGCGATGCTATCCGGGAATGGGAGGCAAAGACGCCAGTTATTATACTAAATATTCTACACGGAAAGACAGAATCCAACAGTCACACAGACTAATAAGCAATACTAGCTGACAGTCCATGAGGAGGGAAGGGGGGGACACGAGCTTACAGTCTATGAGGAGGGAAGGGGGGGGACACGAGCTTACAGTCTATGAGGAGGGAAGGGGGGGACACGAGCTTACAGTCTATGAGGAAATAGGGGGGGGACACAAGAGCTTACAGTCTATGAGGAAATAGGGGGGGACACAAGAGCTTACAGTCTATGAGGAAATAGGGGGGGACACAAGAGCTTACAGTCCATGAGGAGGGAAGGGGGGGGCACAAGAGCTTACAGTCTATGAGGAAATAGGGGGGACAAGAGCTTACAGTCTATGAGGAGGGAAGGGGGGGACACAAGCTTACAGTCTATGAGGAGGGAAGGGGGGGACACGAGCTTACAGTCTATGAGGAGGGAAGGGGGGGACACAAGAGCTTACAGTCTATGAGGAAATAGGGGGGGACACAAGAGCTTACAGTCTATGAGGAAATAGGGGGGGACACGAGCTTACAGTCTGTGAGGAGGGAAGGGGGGGGACACGAGCTTACAGTCTATGAGGAGGGAAGGGGGGACACAAGCTTACAGTCTATGAGGAAATAGGGGGGGACACAAGAGCTTACAGTCTATGAGGAAATAGGGGGGGACACAAGAGCTTACAGTCTATGAGGAGGGAAGGGGGGGACACGAGCTTACAGTCTATGAGGAGGGAAGGGGGGGACACAAGAGCTTACAGTCTATGAGGAGGGAAGGGGGGGACACGAGCTTACAGTCTATGAGGAGGGAAGGGGGGAACACAAGAGCTTACAGTCTATGAGGAGGGAAGGGGGGGACACGAGCTTACAGTCTATGAGGAGGGAAGGGGGGGACACAAGAGCTTACAGTCTATGAGGAAATAGGGGGGGACACAAGAGCTTACAGTCCATGAGGAGGGAAGGGGGGGGCACAAGAGCTTACAGTCTATGAGGAAATAGGGGGGACAAGAGCTTACAGTCTATGAGGAGGGAAGGGGGGGACACAAGCTTACAGTCTATGAGGAGGGAAGGGGGGGACACGAGCTTACAGTCTATGAGGAGGGAAGGGGGGGACACAAGAGCTTACAGTCTATGAGGAAATAGGGGGGGACACAAGAGCTTACAGTCTATGAGGAAATAGGGGGGGACACGAGCTTACAGTCTGTGAGGAGGGAAGGGGGGGGACACGAGCTTACAGTCTATGAGGAGGGAAGGGGGGACACAAGCTTACAGTCTATGAGGAAATAGGGGGGGACACAAGAGCTTACAGTCTATGAGGAAATAGGGGGGGACACAAGAGCTTACAGTCTATGAGGAGGGAAGGGGGGGACACGAGCTTACAGTCTATGAGGAGGGAAGGGGGGGACACAAGAGCTTACAGTCTATGAGGAGGGAAGGGGGGGACACGAGCTTACAGTCTATGAGGAGGGAAGGGGGGAACACAAGAGCTTACAGTCTATGAGGAGGGAAGGGGGGGACATGAGCTTACAGTCCATGAGGAGGGAAGGGGGGGGGGGCACAAGAGCTTACAGTCTATGAGGTAATAGGGGGACACAGGAGCTTACAGTCTATGAGGGGGAAATAGGGGGACACAAGAGCTTACAGTCTATGAGGAAATAGGGGGGGGGGGGCACAAGAGCTTACAGTCTATGAGGAAATAGGGGGGACGAGACAAGAGCTTACGGTCTATGAGGGATTGGGGGGGGGGACACAAGACCTTACAGTCTATGAGGAAATAGGGGGACGACACAACAGCTCACAGTCTATGAGGAAATAGGGGGGGGGGACACAAGAGCTTACAGTCTATGAGGAAATAGGGGGGGGACACAAGAGCTTACAGTCTATGAGGAAATAGGGGGGGGGGACACAAGAGCTTACAGTCTATGAGGAAATAGGGGGACACAAGAGCTTACAGTCTATGAGGAAATAGGGGGACACAAGAGCTTACAGTCTATGAGGGGGAAATAAGGGGACACAAGAGCTTACAGTCTATGAGGAAATAGGGGGACACAAGAGCTTACAGTCTATGAGGGGGAAATAAGGGGACACAAGAGCTTACAGTCTATGAGGTAATAGGGGGGGACACAAGAGCTTACAGTCTATGAGGGGAAAATAAGGGGACACAAGAGCTTACAGTCTATGAGGAGGAAATAGGGGGGGACACAGGAGCTTACAGTCTATGAGGAAATAGGGGGGGCGACACAAGAGCTTACAGTCTATGAGGAAACAGGGGGGATGACACAAGAGCTTACAGTCTATGAGGAAATAGGGGGGGGGACAAGAGCTTACAGTCTATGAGGAAATAGGGGGGGGCACAAGAGCTGACAGTCTATGAGGAAATAGGGGGGGGACACACAAGAGCTTACAGTCTATAGGGAAATAGGGGGGACACAAGAGCTTACAGTCTATGAGGAGGGAATAGGGGGGACACAAGAGCTTACAGTCTATGGGGAGGAAATAGGGGGGACACAAGAGCTTACAGTCTATGAGGAAATAGGGGGGACACAAGAGCTTACAGTTTATGAGGAGGGAATAGGGGCACACAAGAGCTTACAGTCTATGAGGAAATGGGGGGGATGACACAAGAGCTTACCATCTATGAGGGAATGGGGGGGGGGGCAAGAGCTTACAGTCTATGAGGAAATAGGGGGGGGCACAAGAGCTTACAGTCTATAGGGAAATAGGGGGGGTACACAAGAGCTTACAGTCTATGAGGAAATAGGGGGGACACAAGAGCTTACAGTCTGTGAGGAGGGAAGGGGGGGCAAGAGCTTACAGTCTATGAGGAAATGGGGGGGGGACACAAGAGCTTACAGTCTATGAGAAGGAAATAGGGGGGGGGGCACAAGAGCTTACAGTCTATGAGGAGGAAAAAAGATAAGGGAGGAGATATAAGGTGGTGCAGCACTGAGAGAGCTTTATGGATGAGAGGGATAAGTGTAAATTATATTTTATATTGGATGGGCAGCTATCGCAGTAACTGGCACAGAGTGGAGGCATTGGTGTATTGACTGGCACAGAGTGGAGGCATTGGTGTATTGACTGGCACAGAGTGGAGGCATTGGTGTATTGACTGGCACAGAGTGGACACATCTGTATAGTGGCTGGCACAGGCTGGAGGCATTGATGTAGGGACTAACACAGGGTGGAGACATCCGTATAGTGACTGTTATAGGGTAGAGACACTGGTGTAGTGACGGGCACAACATGGAAGCATCGATGCAGGGACTGAGAGAGTGGAGACATCAGTGAACTGAATGGCACACAGTGATGGCCATCCGTATAGTGACTGGCACAGGGCAGAGGCATCAATATAGTGACTGGCAAAAGGGGGAGGCATCCGTATAGTGACTGGTAAAGGGGAGAGATATCAGTGTAGTGATTGTTATGGGGTGGAGACATTGGTGTAGTGACAGGTACAGCATGGAGGCATCAACGCAGGGCCTGGCAGAGTGTAGACATCAGTGAAGTGACTGTTATAGAGTAGAGACATCAGTGAAGTGACTGCTATAGAGTAGAGACATCAGTGTAGTGACTGGCACAGGGTGGAGACATCAGTGTAGTGACTGGCACAGGGTGGAGACATTGCTGTACTGACTAGCACAGGCTGGAGACATCGATGTAGTGACTGGCACAGGGTGGAAGCTTGAGTGTAGTGACTTTTATAGGGAGGAGACATTGGTGTAGTGACTGGCACAGGGTGGAAGCATCCATGCAGGGACTGATAGAGTGGAGACACCAGTGCAGTGACTGGCACAGGTTGGAAGCATAGGTGTAGTGACGGGCTCAGGGTGGAGACATCAGTATAGTGACTGGCACAGGGTGGAGACATTGGTGTAGTGACTGTTATAAGGTGGAAACATTGGTGTAGTGACTGGCACAGCCTGGAGACATCGGTGTAGTGACTGGTACAGGGTGGAGACAGCAGTGTAGTGACTGGCACAGGGTGGAGACAGCAGTGTAGTGACTGGCACAGGGTGGAGACATTGATGTAGGGACTGGCACAGAGTGGAAGCATCAATTCAGGGGCAGGCAGAGTGGAGACATTGGTGTAGTGACTGGCACAGGGTGGAGGCATCGGTGCAGTGACTGGCACTGAGTGGATCCAAAAAGTAATAGTACGCATTCCTTGCATTGCATTCCCACCAGGTGTAACCCGTCTCCTGATCTCAGGTCCAGGTTGCCTGTTGCAATTGATTTTGGATCCAAGGAAGATGAAATCTTGGACCGACTCGACTTGTTTATTTTTATAGAAACTGGCACAGGGTGGAGGCATAGGAGCTGTGATTGGCACAGAGTGGAGGGATCGGGGCTGTGACTGGCACAGGGTGGAGGGATCGGGGCTGTGACTGGCACAGGGTGGAGGCATCGGGGCTGTGATTGGCACAGGGTGGAGGCATAGGAGCTGTGATTGGCACAGAGTGGAGGGATCGGGGCTGTGACTGGCACAGGGTGGAGGCATCGGGGCTGTGATTGGCACAGGGTGGAGGCATCGGGGCTGTGATTGGCACAGGGTGGTGGCATCGGGGCTGTGACTGGCACAGGGTGGAGGCATTGGGGCTGTGACTGGTACAGGGTGGAGGCATCGGGGCTGTGATTGGCACAGGGTGGAGGCATTGGGGCTGTGACTGGCACAGGGTGGAGGCATCAGGGCTGTGACTGGCACAGGATGCAATTATTCGAATGCGACACCCTCTAGCTTCTGCATAGAACAGCCATCTTTCTCGCAGTGCGCGGGTACATATACTTCTAGGGTTCATTGATTTTAATTGGCGCCCTTTCCAATGTGACTTCCTCACAAACATCAATACAGACAATCTGTAACATTATCAGGCAGCTCCTGTGGTCCCAATGTAGGACTAAAAGTAACGGTCAGATTGGGATCCATTATGGTATTGCCATCCAGGACTGATTCTGTAACATCCTATTTGCTGGACTGTACATATCCCTGCATAGCTGGCCAAGGACATTGGCTAATCATGACTGGGACCGCTCTCTAAGGCCGGGCCCACATGACTTATGCGTACAACCCTAAGCCAATCACGCAGGGATTTACTGCTGCAGAGTCGCGGGTGAGCTGGCCTATCGCCGCATATATCAGCCATATTGTACTGCGCACAACAGCGTATCGCACACACGTCTCTCACTTTCCAGCGTGATTGCTTTGCAGCGGCGCGTGTATATGCCACCCATACATGATGTAATTGTGCATTGGCAGAGTTGATTATGCGCCCATAATGGGCTCCCTTGTGTGTAATACACGGTAAAATAGACCATACTGCGTTCTTCTTTTGCGCTGGCATAATACACAATGCTTACACGCAAATGTGAGTGAAGCCGTGTAAGGCAATGTAGATGGCCTGCGGATTCCCATGTATCACATGCACGGACATCACACGTGTAATACGCGGTAAACTCACGCTCGTGTGAGCTGGGCCTTAGAGCCGCCGCCTGGGAGATCTCAGACGTGAATCCCTTCATTCCAAGCGTCTGCAGAGCGTCGGAGGCGCCCCTGTCCGGCGGTATGCGGCCCGGCTCTCAGCCTCGCACCGACTCCATCTTACTACAATTTATGCTTTACAAGAAGACGGTTGTTGAGTTTTATTTAACGAGGGTCAGCGGCTTTTAACTTTACGTTCTATCGGTTTTACGAATGATTGGCGGTTACCCTTAAAATTTACATCCGTGACCAATTATGGTGAGAGAAGACATTGCAGCAGGACGCCGCTGGTTGCATCGCGCTCCGGGGTCACATCTGTTAATATAACGGTCCGGTAAGAGAAGCAGCACCATGCGGACGACGCAGACTCCTCCACAACCAATATGGATACGGTAACATTTTACGAGCCCATTATCACACTCGCTCCCCCACCAGGCGCTCCACGCTCCCGCTTTATGGTGCAGCTGTTGACTCGTTAATCCCAATGGCTCCGTGCCCACCAGTGTCATTTGTTTACCTCCAATATGGCAGGTATCTGGGAAGTAAACTCTTCACCCCGGTAACTTAGACCTCATGGCTATGCGGAGCTTGTGTCGCCGTCGTTGATCACTGCGGCCGGACATTTCTTGCCAATGACAAAATAATGCCACATTTTGGGGACATTTGGATATTGGAATAGATCGAATGCTGCGAATTGCCGCGAAGCTCCGCAGTCAGCCTATAGGCTGACAGTAGAGATCCATCTGCTGGCTCCTGCTCCCGGGCGGACAGGGGGCCTTATGCATTGCAGGGCAGAAGTATTGCAATGTATTATTAGTGTAATCATAGCATCATAGGTTCCAATTCCCTATAAGGATATTAAAAAATGGTAAAAAGACGTTAAAAATCAAACCTTTTTTGCACACTTTCCCCTCTTTGTTTAAAAAAAGTTAAAGCCCCCGTTTGATATTGTTGCATCTGTAAAAACCCGTATAATACATTGAACACAGTTTCTATTCTGCAGTCGCAAACGCAATAAAAAAAAGTTTCAAAAAAGAGCCCAAATCCTTTTTTTGTTCATGTTGCCTCCCCAAAAAAACCAATAAGGTCTCGTTCAGACGAGCGCAGTTTTTGCGCTGCTAGTAGCAAGAAAAGATCTCGGCTGTAGTGCTAAAAAGATCGCGTGAACGGGCTACTTCCAGCTACTTGAAGGCACCCGTTCACACAATCCGAGGTGCGTGCCTCCCAGCTCCCATAGGAGTGTATGGAAAGCACACAGCAAAGATGGCACCGCTCTTATCTTAGCCCGCACCTCGGAGCCCACATCAGGGTTTGCACTGGCATGTCCTATCTTTTGTCAGGTGCGCTGATTCAATGTGCCCAACATTCTCTCATGTGAACGCTAGGAGCCTATTGGTTGCTATTAGAAGTGCGTTCTGTGCGCTGCTAGCAGCATGAAAACAGCGATTGTCTAAACGAGCCCTAAAAGTGATTAAAAAAAACACGCATGTACCCCAAATGGTACCAATAAAAACTACAGCTTGTCACACAAAAAACAAGCCCTGTCAGAGTCCCGTCCATGGAAAGCAAAAGTTATCGAACTTTATTGTGCCAAAGGTTACAAAACTAAAAAAAATGTATAATTTTAGTATTGTTGTAATCGTTCTGACCAGCAGAAACAATGTATCCTGTCAGTGCTGCTACATGATTAACCCTTTCCGATCCAATTTGTATCCTGGTTTTCCTAGGGGGCTTACTCTTTTTTTGCCGTTATACAACAGCGCTATCTGCTGGCTAAGGCCAGTAATGCATAAGGTGACACGTTGGATAGGTTCCGACAGCAGAGAGGCTGGCAATATACAGTAACAGAACCCCGACAGACATCTTCCAACATCAGAGCTGTACAGCCTTAAATCATAATGTCTTCAGACGTCAGACATTGGATTGGAAAGGGTTAACACTGTAAAAAAAATAATGGCAGAATTGATGTTTTTTCTCTGCCCTTTAAAAAAATTACTAAAAGTTCTGCAATACATTATATGCACGCACAAAGGTACCAATAAAAACTACCGCTTGTCACACAAACCCTCAGGCTAGGATGAGGGGAAAATAAAGTTATGGCTTTTGAAAAATGGAGAGGAACCCCCCCAAAAATCGTTGTGTCTTTGGAACCAAAATAGGCGGCGTCACTAAGGGGTTAAGTAAGGGTAGCTTTACACTGGCAACTATCATCTGAATAATCAATCCAAATGGCTGCTGCCTCTTGTTCTTCTCACCTGCAAGGAACTAATAAGCATTAAGTGGGAGGGGAAAATATTCCAAAAAAAGGCAGGAGCCAATCAGCATTGAGTGGGATGCCCATGCTGAACGCCTCCTTGCAGGGTTATTGGCTGGTTGTTGACAGACAGCGATTACCTGTTTACAATAATTAATTAACCAGCGACTGTTTTTAGGTGAGATCAAATGCATTTGTCACTCATCACCCGGTTGGTGGCCGTGTACATGGATCAAATGTACGATAGTTATCCCATGTAAAGCCGCCTTGAAGGGGTTGTCCAAGATACATTTGTTCTTAAAAACATGTTCCCTGTGCCATAAATTATAGTCATAAACTCGCCTCTCCCGGATCCCCACACCTCCCTCTACACAGATCCGCACCTACAGGCTGCGTTCAGCTCAGGCACTGAGATCTGTGATTGGCTGCAGCAGCTTGTGACATCTCTACATATGCTGCTGTAGCCTGTAAACATGATGTCACAGGGTGGACCCAGAGCTCCTGCTGGGGGAGATGCAGGGACCCAGGAGAGGCAAATACATGACAGAGGTCAGATTTCATCCGGAGCTTAAGTTCGATTGTCCCCTGTGTGGCAGGCCTCGAGGACAAGGGTGACCCATCACCAGTTTCCATATTGACAGTATGGGCTTAGGTCTACTTGTAATGCTCCTGTCAAGAGCGAATCTTAAAGGGGTGGTCTCGCGAAACCAAGTGGGGTTATACACTTCCGTATGGCCATATTAATGCACTTTGTAATGTACATCGTGCATTAAATATGAGCCATACAGAAGTTATTCACTTACCTGCTCCGTTGCTAGCGTCCTCGTCTCCATGGTTCCGTCTAAATTCGCCGGCAGCTTGCTTTTTTAGACGCGCTTGCGCAGTCCGGTCTTCTCCATTCAGCACGAGCCGCTTCAGTGTGCTCCCCGCTACAGCTCTTCTGCGCATGCGCAGACGAGCTGTCACTGCTCGGGAGCGCGCTGGAGCGGCCATTCTGTACCTTCCTCTGTTAGAGGAAGGTGCAGAGCTGCCGAGCTGTCCGGAGAAGCCGCCCAGCTGTCCCGCCGTCCAGGTAAGTGATGGGCCGGGGGGGGGGGGGGGGCTGCCGCTGCGCCGGGCTGCCGCTGCGATGGGGGGGCTGCCGCTGCGATGGGGGGGCTGTCGCTGCGATGGGGGGGCTGTCGCTGCGATGGGGGGGGCTGTCGCTGCGCCGGGGGAAGTAGCGCTGGGCCGGGGGGGGGGGGGGGCTGTCGCTGCGCCGGGGGAACTAGCTCTGGGCCGGGGGGGGGGGGGGCACAGCATCAGTGTCTGTAATCCAGGGAACTCCTTTTAATAGGAGGCATAAAATTCCCGGAGCTCTGTAACTTGCTTCCGTAAGGCGGTGGTCATATTTGGGCATGATTATTTTTTAACGTCTTCTGGCACTGCATTGATATGGAGCCACAGGTGTAGTTATCGTTTAGGTCCAGAGAGTAATCAGGGGGAAGCCAGGGGTCGGTATCAGGTGATCTCAGGTTTGCAGTACAATGGAGGAGGCGGGTATCATTGTCAGGAGGAAAGCCAGAGATTGGTGTCAGGTAGTCTCAGGTATGCTTGTTGTGGAGGAGGAAGAGAGGAGTTGATCATGGCTGAAGCACAATAATCACGCAGAGAAGGAGGGAACAGGGCCAGGTTTATATAGGACAGGGCAGCGCTAGAACAGGGAATGGGTAGCAGGATCTAGGAACAAGGTATGCAGGGGAACTCATACGAAAGCCTGGATGGCTCAACAGGGAGAACAGACGATCTAAGAGCAGGAGGTCCCGCGTTTGAGTCCTCATAAAAACAGTCCAAAGATTAACAGAAAACAACTGGGACTGCTCTATCTCATTCTGGAATGAGTCTGTGATCTTCTAAACACCAGACTTCAATGTATGCACACATAGAGCCTGTTTAGCTAGATAAAAACATAATAAATCATATTAATTATAATATGTAGCATAAACAACACATCCTCTTTTCCCAAAACTGAATTAATACTAAGTAGTTACTGCTATGGTGTCGACAAGGCAACTGTTAGGTGGATTCACAACTGTCTGAGTAATCGCACTCAAAGAGTGGTCATAAATGGCCGCACATCCAAGTGGAAGAATGTATCAAGTGGGGAACCACAAGGCTCTGTCCTAGGCCCAGTGTTGTTCAACATTGTTATAAATGATCTGGAGGAAGGAATTGTGGGAAACTGATTAAATTTGCAGATGACACAAAGCTAGGAGGGATAGCCAAGACTAGGGAAGAGAGAGAGAGTATTCAAAAAGATCTAGAAAAGCTTGCACAGTGGGCAGCGACTAACAGAATGGTATTTAACAAGGAGAAATACAAAGTCCTACATCTGGGAAAGATAAATGAAAAAAGCACATACAGAATGGGAGGAATTGGGCTAAGCAGCAGCACATGTGAAAAAGACTTGGGTATACTAATAGATCATAGACTGAACATGAGTCAACAATGTGATGCAGCAGCCAAAAAGGCAAACACAATTCTGGGATGTATTAAGGGAAGCATAGAGTCTAGATCACGTGAGGTCATTATCCCCTCTACTCTTCCTTAGTCAGACCTCATCTGGAATACTAGGTCCAGTTCTAGGCACCCCACTTTAAAAAAGACATAGACAAACTGGAGTAAGTCCAGAGAAGAGTTACCAAGATGGTGAGCGGTCTGCAAATCATGTCCTATGAGGAACGATTAAAGGATCTGGGAATGTTTAGCTTGCAAAAAAGAAGGCTGAGAGGAAACTTAATAGCTGCCTACAAATATCTGAAGGGCTGTCACAGTGCAGAGGGATCAGCCCTATTCTCATCTGTACAAGGAAAGACTAGAAGCAATGGGATGAAACTGAAAGGGAGGAGACACAGATTAGATATTAGAAAAAAACTTACTGACAGTGAGGGTGATCAATGAGTGGTCATAAATGGCTGCACATCCAAGTGGAAGAATGTATCAAGTGGAGTACCACAAGTCCTCTGTCCTAGGCCCAGTGTTGGTCAACATTGTTATAAATGATCTGGAGAACGGAATTGATGGGAAACTGATCACATGTGCTGATAACACAAAGCTAGGAGGGATAGCTAACACTAGGGAAGAGAGGAGAGTATTCACAAAGATCTAGAAAAGGTTGCACAGTGGTCAGCGACTAACAGAATGGTATTTAACAAGGAGAAATGCAAAGTCCTACATCTGGGCAAGAAAAATGAAGAAAGCACATACAGAATGGGAGGAATTGGGCTAAGCAGCAGCACATGTGAAAAAGACTTGGATATACTAATAGATCATAGACTGAACATGAGTCAACAATGTGATGCAGCAGCCAAAAAGGCAAACACAATTCTGGGATCGATAAAGAGAAGCATAGAGTCTAGATCATGTGAGGTCATTATCCCCCTCTGCTCTTCCTTAGTCAGACCTCATCTAGAATACGGGGTCCAGTTCTGGGCACCCACTTTAAAAAAGACATAGACAAACTGGAGCAAGTTCAGAGAAGAGTTACCAAGATAGTGAGCAGTCTGCAAATCATGTCCTATGAGGAGCGGTTAAAGGATCTGGAATGTTTAGCTTGCAGAAGAGAAGGCTGAGAGGAGACTTAATAGCTGTCTACAAATATCTGAAGGGCTGTCACAGTGCAGAGGGATCAGCTCGATTCTCATCTGCACAAGGAAAGACTAGAAGCAATGGGATGAAACTGAAAGGGAGGAGACACAGATTAGATATTAGACAGTAAGGGGGATCAATGAGTGGAACAGGTTGCCACGGGAAGTGGGGAGTTCTCCTTCAATGGAAGTCTTCAGAGACTGTACAGACATCTGTCTGGGATGATTTAGTGATCCTGCATTGAGCAAGGGGTTGGACCAGATGACCCCAGAGGACCCAATGACCCCGGACGACCTGATAACCCTGGAGGACCCGATGACCCTGGAGGTCCCTTCCAACTCTCTCATTCTGGGATTCTATCTCACAGAGGACTGGACTGATTGTATGACTCTATGGATATAAGTTTAGAAAGTTCAGATAAATCCTGCTTGATTTGATTGCTGGAGGCCATTACCACACCCCAGGCTCTCCAGCTCTGCTTCGTCACCTTTTACCGATTAAAGCATCCCTTTTCTGGGCTTTGGTCCCAGTGCTAAATCTGCTTTCTATGTTGTAATAATTAAGCCTGATAATTTGTCACTCTAATTATCGGGGGATGCTAGTGTTACGCAAGGCCTGGAACAAGTCAGACGTGATTATATCGGGGCTGTCGTGGAAATGTAAGACACAGTGCACATGTACCACTTACAAGGAGCCGTCAAACTAAATGCAAGAGTCGCCTAATGTTATTAGCACTAAAATACGCTATAAAATGTGTTGACCGTTCATTATTTAGTTTGTTGTGCCTGAGGATATTGTGTTACTATAGTGAATAATAGTTAATACTGCTAGTAATAATATTCCCTTAAAGAGCTCGTGCCAAGATGGCATCCCCTGTTTTAATGTCCTATGATTTGTCCTCCTTTTGTGAGATAGTAGTGTAGGGACCCGCAGAAGATGAGTATCCATAATGCTGGCCTATGAGCTTCCGTATTTTGGCCAAAATATTAACAAATTACTTCGTATTTATTGGTATGGCGCTTGGTCATGTTGGTGGAGACACGGAGCTGTACCCGAGTATTACCACAGAAGGAGGTGATGCCACATTGTCCGGGACGTAGAAACCGCTCTCCAGGCAACCTCCACACCTAAGTGCCGCCATCCAATAGGAAGATGATGTACTTTGATTCAGCTGTCCACAACATTTGCTTCCACTCAGTCTATTGCTCTAAGCACCATCGCAGGCGACGCTGTGCATTCACTGCTGTGATGTTGTGTGCAACCGCTTGTCCATGGTAACCCTTCACATGCCGTTCCCTACGGAGGGTTCTGGGGCTAATAGATGTCCCAATGTCCTGTGAGACCCCTGAGCGAGGGCAGATGATGTGTGATGTCTTCACAGCTCATACAAGGATTCGTTGTCCGTTTACGAAGTCTCCCTGAACGTGGCGGCACCGCACACACCAGATGGTCTCCATCTCCAAACAACAGTGGACTCTGGAAGGACGAGAACCTGTGATATCCCGTACTGATTAGTTGTTGACAACCCACCACCAGATCCCATTGTCATCAGGTGTAGAGCTGACATCCCACCACCAGACCCCATTGTCAGCTCTACACCTGGTGACTTCCCCCCACCAGATGCCATTGTCAGCTCTACACCTGGTCACATCCCCCCACCAAATCCCATTGTGAACTCTACACCTGGAGACATCCCACCGCCAGACCCCGTTGTCAGCCCTACACTTGGTGACATCCCACCGCCAGACCTTGTCGTCAGTCCTACACCTGGTGACATCCCACCACCAGATCAGAACCTTTTGTTAGCTCTACACATTGTGACATCCCACTACCAGACCCCATTGTCAGCTGTACACCTGTGGGAAATCCCACCACTAGACCCCGTTGTCAGCTCTACACCTGGTGATATCCCACCGCCAGACCCCGTTGTCAGATCTACTCCTGGTGACATTCCACTACCAGACCCCGTTTTCAGCTCTACACCTGGTGACATCCCACCACAAGACCCCGTTGTCAGCTCTACACCTGGTGACATCCCCCTATTAGACCCCGTTGTCAGCTTTACACCTGGTGACATCCCCCTACCAGACCCCATTGTGAGCTATAAACCCGGTGACATCCCACCACCAGACACCGTTGTCAGTTCTACACCTGGTGACATCCCCCAGCAGACCCCATTGTCAGCTCTACACTTGGTGACATCCCCCCACCAGACCCCGTTGTCAGCTCTACACCTGGTGACATCCCCCCACCACTAGACCCCGTTGTCAGCTCTACACCTGGTGACATCCCCCCACCACTAGACCCCATTTTCAGTTCTACACTTGGTGACACCCCACCAACAGACCCCATTGTGAACTCTACACCTGGAGACATCCCACCGCCAGACCCCGTTGTCAGCCCTACACTTGGTGACATCCCACCGCCAGACCTTGTCGTCAGTCCTACACCTGGTGACATCCCACCACCAGATCAGAACCTTTTGTTAGCTCTACACATTGTGACATCCCACTACCAGACCCCATTGTCAGCTGTACACCTGTGGGAAATCCCACCACTAGACCCCGTTGTCAGCTCTACACCTGGTGATATCCCACCGCCAGACCCCGTTGTCAGATCTACTCCTGGTGACATTCCACTACCAGACCCCGTTTTCAGCTCTACACCTGGTGACATCCCACCACCAGACCCCGTTGTCAGCTCTACACCTGGTGACATCCCCCTATTAGACCCCGTTGTCAGCTTTACACCTGGTGACATCCCCCTACCAGACCCCATTGTGAGCTATAAACCCGGTGACATCCCACCACCAGACACCGTTGTCAGTTCTACACCTGGTGACATCCCCCAGCAGACCCCATTGTCAGCTCTACACTTGGTGACATCCCCCCACCAGACCCCGTTGTCAGCTCTACACCTGGTGACATCCCCCCACCACTAGACCCCGTTGTCAGCTCTACACCTGGTGACATCCCCCCACCACTAGACCCCATTTTCAGTTCTACACTTGGTGACACCCCACCAACAGACCCCATTGTGAACTCTACACCTGGAGACATCCCACCGCCAGACCCCGTTGTCAGCCCTACACTTGGTGACATCCCACCGCCAGACCTTGTCGTCAGTCCTACACCTGGTGACATCCCACCACCAGATCAGAACCTTTTGTTAGCTCTACACATTGTGACATCCCACTACCAGACCCCATTGTCAGCTGTACACCTGTGGGAAATCCCACCACTAGACCCCGTTGTCAGCTCTACACCTGGTGATATCCCACCGCCAGACCCCGTTGTCAGATCTACTCCTGGTGACATTCCACTACCAGACCCCGTTTTCAGCTCTACACCTGGTGACATCCCACCACCAGACCCCGTTGTCAGCTCTACACCTGGTGACATCCCCCTATTAGACCCCGTTGTCAGCTTTACACCTGGTGACATCCCCCTACCAGACCCCATTGTGAGCTATAAACCCGGTGACATCCCACCACCAGACACCGTTGTCAGTTCTACACCTGGTGACATCCCCCAGCAGACCCCATTGTCAGCTCTACACTTGGTGACATCCCCCCACCAGACCCCGTTGTCAGCTCTACACCTGGTGACATCCCCCCACCACTAGACCCCGTTGTCAGCTCTACACCTGGTGACATCCCCCCACCACTAGACCCCATTTTCAGTTCTACACTTGGTGACACCCCACCAACAGACCCCATTGTCGACGCTATACCTGGTGACATCCCCCCATCAGACCCCGTTGTCAGTTCTACACTTGGTGACATCCCACCATAGACCCCGTTGTCAGCTCTACACCTGGTGACATCCCCCCATAGACCCCGTTGTCAGCTCTACACCTGGTAACATCCCCCGACCACACCCCATTGTCAGCTCTACACCTGGTGACACCTCACCACCAGACCCCGTTGTCAGCTCTACAGCTGGTGACATCCCCTCCACCAGACCCCGTTGTCAGCTCTACACTTGGTGATATCCCCCCACCAGACCCCGTTGTCAGATCTTCACCTGGTGACATCCCCCCACCAGACCCAGTTGTCAGATCTACACCTGGGGACATCTGATGGTTTCTTTACTGGGGTCTCCTGTGTGATCTGTTTCTTTTTACCTAAGGGCGCCTACCCACTGGCGTTGCTGATTTTCGTGCGTGAAAAACGCAGCGTTTTTGGCGCGTTTTTCGCGCCTTTTCTGTTAATTTCCATTGACATTCAGGGGTGCATTAAGAGAAAAATAAGGACACATATGCAACTGACAGTTCCTATGTGAAAAATTGCAACGGACCGAAAAAAAAAGCGCAAATGGACAAGAACACATTCTATACTAATTGCTCTTCAGAAAAAACGCAAAACGCAAAGGAAAAAAAATCGCCAGTGGGTGGGCGCCCTTTATGCTCACACATCAGATGACAGCACTGGAGTACTGGGGGACAAATACCTTTGTCAACATGGTGTATGTTTCTATCATCCCAACCACCCGGCTACCTCGCAATCACCATTCTTCTCACCTCGCCTTTTTTTTTTTAATTCTTCTTGCTGGGTTCTACTGTAATTAAAAGGTACTTGACAGAAGCGGAGATATAAACCGCCATTGTATATAAACTAAACAAAAACATCCACAAAAAGAAAACCCTTCCAGGATGTCGTGACGCGCGGCAGGTAAACACCAGCCCTCAGGATTACCAGTGAGCGATGTCAGCGGATCGCCATGAATAGCCGCTCTTTGTAGAGATAAGGTCACTCTGAGGCTTAGTCCCAATGGCCATTAATTCCTGGTGACCAAACCAGGTATTTAATGTCCCCGGTAATTAGACCTGAAGCCGCGCCTCTGGATCATTCCTTACACCATGTAGAAAAGCCAAATAATGAGGAGAGTAATTTATGGTGTAGAAATTCGCACATTTCTGGGTGGAATAAAAGGAGTTTGTCTTCGGTGTCTCTGTGGCGGGAACATTTTCGTGTGTAATGTGGTGAAAAAAATAAAGTGCCATAAAATTTGGGAAAACGCAATAAAAGTAGCAGGTATTAAAGCACAAACAGGTGACAATTAAAGCAAACGATGCCACAGTAACTGCGTCTTTCAGGAGTGCCCCAAACACGAGGCGCCTTTGATTTTTTTGCCACCTGTGAGCAGCAACAATAATAATAATAATTGTCATTTGTATGGCGCCAACTTATTCCGCACACGGGGAACACAAGTAATACAAAAATTACAGAAAGTTCAAAAGTTACATGTGGTATTCAATTATTTGGACACACAGGGGGTGGGGGTGATACAGAAGGTACCGGAGCAGGAGGTGGAGCGAGGGGGAACACAGCAATGCAACGATAACATGTGATATGCAGTTTTTAGGACACAAACAGGGTGGGGGTACTGCCCTTGGTGCGGGCAGGAAATGTATTGGGCATGGTTGGTAAAAGTGGAAAGCCATTCGGAGGGGCAGGACGTGTATTGTGGAGGTGGTCGACTAGATCAGGAGGTTTGGTATGCTACTTTGAAGAGGTGTGTCTTTAAGGCACTTCTGAAGTTTAGTGCATCCAGGATTGTCTGGGTGTTTTGGGGTAGAACGTTCCAGAGGATCGATGCAGCCCTTGAGAGGTCCTGGAGGTGAGCATGTGAGGCTCGTATTAGAGGGGTGTTTAGTCTGAGTGTATGAGCAGAGCGGAGCAAGCAGGCTGGGTGATATATGGGCAGGAGGGAGGCGATGCACAGTGGTGTGGTGACAAGCATTTAACTCACTTGCTCTGTACTTCCAATCTATTGGCGTCGGGGCCCGCTGCTGCTGTGATCAGAGTGTGACCCCTGATCCCTCCCCTGGCATCTGTATTACTTCATACAGATGGCAGCATGTAAGTCTCCAACAGCAGACTGTAACTACAAAGCAAATGATTGAATTGCTTGTCAGATTCCTGCCAATCTGGGAGTCGCTATTACTATCGGGGCCACTAGTAGGGCCACTATTACTCCGTCACTGCAGACAAGTCTCAATGCTTCAAATATGTGTTGGCTACCTTATGTATTGGCACCATTTCACACTTTTCCTTGAGGCGCCCCTGATTTTTCTGTTCATGGCTATTCATGTTCTTATCATAATGTGCCTTACATTACAGCTGTTCCCTTTCCCTTCACATACGAAATTAATGTACTTCCATTAGGCACAAGGCTATAACTATGGGAGACCCACTCGGAATGGTACTCTTTGGCCTGAGGAGACTACCAGTTGGTATAGGGAGTCTTACAGGCAATGCTTTCTGGGAAAAGGAATGTAAATGAGCTATCTCCAGATACAGAAAATCCCTCCCTCTCTCTTTAAAGCCGGTGCACAACCTGATACCCAGAAGTCACATGTTACCCATGACCATCGGGGCATAAAAGGGAATACGTATGACTGCCTAGTTTCCATGTCAGAGAAAAGGGGATTGGCGCACAGCTCAGGAATGGGTACGAGCAAGTAGTAATGGTGCACTGTGTCTGTAGGGTGCTATGCTTTTATGGGGGGGTGTATGTAGGGTATACTAGTATTGACTTCAATGTGACTTCGAACGTATTAGATATCTGTTTGGTGTGACAGTCACTTCAAAAACTGTGCTAATATATGGTTCACTAGGTGTGGCCGAAGTGCAATGGCAAACGCTTTGTGTCAGGACCAGTGGCTCCTGGGGTCTCCATGCCCACACTGCCAGTCTGATCACCTAGGCAGCTGGGGTGCGGCACAGGGGAGCCCCTGTGTTGGTGATCTCCCCTGGCCGCCGTAGACCTGTACACTGCTGGATTGCTAGGGACACTGCGGGCGCGGCTCTGCCCAGCATCCCCATTGCCATGGCAGCCGGGCGTGCGTCCTCTGTCTCTGCCCGCCAAGCTAGTGCTGGTGGCAAGTTTTCCATCCGTCTGTGAGTGACTCCTGATGCTGTCAGGCTCCCCGCCCCAATCAGCTGGAACTCGCATTCCTTGGATTTGACTGACTCCCTGTTCGGCTTACTTGCTTGGACCCCGACTTTGCCTTCACCTGACCCCTTGTACCGCGTACCCTCCTGTTGCCGACCCAAATTACTTGACCAGCCTCTGTGTTTGTTTGTCTTAGTGTTTGTTTGTAGTCTGACTCCTCGCCCCTCATCCCTAGACAGTCTGGAGACCGTCGCCCAGTTGTCACACTGGGGCTTAGGCCAGGGGGGGCAAGTAGGTATGGACAGGGGTTATGGGCAGTTTCAGGGACTCCCAGTACCCGGACCCCAGTTCCCTGACAGTTTGACTGTTTCGGTTTGGTCACTACTTCTAGGTGTTTTAGCCAAGCCAGATGTGCTTCCAAAAGGAAGATATGCCCATCATTACACACCTCTTTCTGGGGCTCTGGCCCCTCATCAGTACAGGGAAGGGTCCTGGTTGGCTGGAGGAGAAGCCTTTTCCCTTTTATTATGAAGCATTGCCTATAAGACTCCTCTAGCAGTCTCCACCCCAACAGCTAAATCAAGGACTTCCCAGCAAGCAAACTGGTACCTTACTTGGGTTTTCTAGTTGGGTTTCAAGGTTCTGTCCTATTGCAGAATCATTAGACAAGGGGAGGAGCTTAGGAGGATGCAGCAGCAGACTGCCTAAACCGGAACAAGCTGCGAGTCCGCCCATCAGACAAATTAGATGACAGCTAATTTGCATAAGTACGGGAAATGTACATACTCATAAATCCCAGACGGCTGTACTTCTACAAAAGAGGTGGTGCAATACTACGTATGGCCGCAGCGCTGATGCACATTTGGGCGGAGTCCAAAAGCAATTTTTCTAGTGAAAGACTTCCTTTAATAGGGTGGAATCCATGGTAGACTTATGAACCTTTGCTGAAGCCCCAGACTGCCAAGGCAACCCATCAGCATCCCGCATTCACATGGTGGTGGAGCCGATGGGCGAGAGGGCTTCTTCCCTCCAGCTGATAGCTCCGATTCTGCATTCGTCATTGAGGGAGGGAAAAACGGAGTTCCTCTTTAATGACTTGATTGTAAGCTCACCTTGCAGCTCGCTGTGTGTTCTTGTCTGGACCATCTAAATCTTCGGCACGTAAGGTGACAGTGCATTTTAGGACACATTAAACAAACTGTGCAGTGACTGAGTGTTGAACCTCTGCCAAATTCATTTCTGAGCAAATACCAGAGGAACTGCTTTGGCGCTCCACGTTAATCACAGGAACCACAACATTCAATCCAACATGAAGAGAAAAAAGATTGAAGATTAACCCTATGCAGCCTGAGAGCCGCAGCTACACTGTACCTCCAGGAGACGTAATGGCGCAACATACACTGAATGACCCCTTTATTAGACCCATCTAGTAGCATTGGATTCTTTAGGTCTTAAGAACAGCAGCGATTCATCGTGCTGTAGATTCCACTCGGTGCCAACATCGTTCTGCAGGAATACCGGCCCCTGCGGACAGGAACCTTCTTGTAGTTGCTGTCAGCGATTCATGCTGCTTGCGCCAAATTCTGACCTTCCATCAGCAACATAAATCTGGCTCCATCTAACCAGGAGATGTTTCTCCGCTGCTCAGTGATAGTTTTGCGCTCTTTTGCCCGCTGGTGTCTTTCTGTTTCTCTTAGACACAACGGCACTGGAACTGGTCATCTGCTGTTATACCATCCGTGCGGAGGAACGGCGAGTTGTGCATTCGGACACGTTAGTTGGAGCCCCAGCATTCTATTCAGCTGACTGTGCAGCCTGTTGGTCAGAACGATTCCTGACATCCTCTTCCAACCCCTTTCAGTTATGAGTTGTTTCCGTCCACAGGATCCTCTTTCGCTGGATGTTTTCCTCGATCACGCCATTCTCGCTATACTCTCCACACCGTTACATGAGAAAACCCCCCGCGGTTGGCAGTGAGACCCCGGCTAGTCTAGCACCGATGACCGGCCTCATTGGAAGTCACTCTGATAGCTGGATTTTACCATCTAATCTGGATTCACACTGACACTGATCCATGGAAAACTTGTCACATGATCCCAACCTTATGCCACACTCCAGGGTCACTTGGAGAACTTCCATACAGGAAAGCACCAATCATGAATGGATCAGGGATCTAATAAAGATTGTGGCCTCAAAAAAGGGGCCATTCAGTATAGATTGTGCACATGGATGGCTTCGCTGGGGTGGGGCAGATAATATTGTGTAGTGGGCCTGAGTTAATGGGGTCCCCTCCAGCATTTAGGAATATTTTCTGTATGGCTCATGTCACTGTCTTGTCAGTGTCTTGCTTGTAGAATGCATTAGGTATATGTGTATTGGATGGTTGCAGGCATGAATGAGTTAATGTCTGGGTTATGTCTGGAAAATGCATCATTTTGTCTAGTGTGGTATTAAAGGATGGTCACATGATGTGTGAGTGAGTTGAGGTTCCTGGTCTGGTTGACTGGTCGGATGATCTTGTTCTGTCTGCCAGTCCAAGTCCAAGTCAGACTGCTGTGGTCCAGTAAAGAGAGAGAGAGACGGTGTAGGAGTCAGTTGGTTTGAGTGAGAAAACCCAGAGGAGTGGAGCATGGAAGAGTCCAAGAGGTGGGCCTGGGCCGAGCCTCCATCTCTAAAAGAGAGAAAAAGAGTTACCAGGAGAGTTACTGCCTACAGATAACTGTGACTGTAGAGATACAAATACCCCGTGAATCCCCCCTGCATCATCACTGTAAGAACTGTTGGACTGTTGTTATTGATACTTGTTAAGTAAATGAGCAGAGCCGAACATTCCCCATTCCTGTTCAGAAAAGTACACTTTGTACGTGGACTACTTTATTTCCTTGGAGTTTACATCAGAGAGCTTCACTGCCTAGGACAGAACATTGGCGTCACGAGTGAAAAATGGGACTACAGGTAACCATAGTTACTGTCCCTGTGATCTCCACCAGCAGTAACAAGATTGGGTCCTGTGCTAACCTTAGGGAGGAGATAGTAGAGCCCCGTGACAAGGTTACCATCTCTTTCCCACTGTCTCCACGGCTGAGAGCCCACCCCTCGAATGCTGAAATTGAATGCCCAATGAAAGGAGAGTTGGCGCTGCTGATGTTTGTTGTTTAATGTACTGGCACTGAAAATACTTGAAGCTGCTGCATCCTGTAGATTTAACGGATGAAGGAATCGCCACTGCTGGCCCATGAGATAAAATAACTACAAGAAGACATACATAATCCTATATATGCAGCATCCGAGGAGTGGGCCCTTAGCCTAGGAGACAGCGGGGTAGAGTTTGGGACATGTCATGGGGCTCTATCATCTTCCATCCTGAGAGTAGCATGGGGACCCGTCCAAGGAACCGAGGGCACACCATTCAAAGGGTAACCCAACCTGTGGTTTACCATAAGTCCTTGTCACGTGGCATGCCACCGTTCCATGTTCTGTGGTGAATCCCGAGGATGTCAGTAAAGAGTCCACACACACAGAGCTAAAGTTTCAGAGCTGAGCCGGGAAGGGTCGGTAAAGCCTGTTTACTTGAGAGTTACTTGTAACAGTCCACAACAAATTACATCCACCATTAGAACACTGGTGCAGGAGGATTAGTGGTGTGACAGGGAGGAATCACAGGATGACAGACTAATCCACAAGTTATCTGTGGGGTTCTGTTCCCGACCGCTCTCCTTCTCTCTCTAGCTCTCTACCGATCAACACTCATGCTAAAGAATGGGTACTCAGCGCTGCACAGTTAATAGCATAGGGTACTGGTGTATCTTGTCTCCACCATAAGAATACGTGGAGATATGGCTGAGGCAGGTTGAGATACAGTGGAGGGCCAGGTGATGCCCACTGCTGCTGATTGCCTGATAGCCACAGCATCTGCGGTCCCCAACCATGCAGCCCATCTCTGGGTCTTGGCTCACATCTCCCGTTCGGACCCTGCTGCTGTCACTGTCCCCAGAGACTGTCAGCGCAAGAGCGCAGTCCGGACCCCACTTCTGTCACTGTCACTGTAGACTGTCAGCCCAAGAGAGCGCCGGGGGTGGCGAGTGACAGCACAGCGGAGGACTGGAGCACATGGGCTGGGAGGCTGTCAGTGCAGGAGAGCGGTGGGGGTGGTGAGTGACAGCGCAGCAAAGGACCGCAGCAGAGCGGTGGGGGAGTGGTGAATTACAGCGCAGCGGAGGGCGGGAGAATATCGCTGGGGAGACATCGGGACCGCGAGCACAGACGCATCAAATGTGGGGACAGTACGAGGAGGAGGGGGCCTAGCGGAGCCACTGATTACCGGCATGGGGAGTGTGTCCTGAGTGAAACCGGCGTCCACACAATCACAGCTCTGGGGAATCCCATGTCGGCGCTGTCACTTTTCACCCTGATCCACCAAACACCAACCCCGCTTGACTGCCTGGAGCAAGGGACTAGCAGCGTTGGGATTTACTGATGTGTTGAAAGGAGGGTTAGGGTTAATTTAAGTGTTAAGCTTACATTATTAGCTGTAAATGCTTCAATGCTACCGCCCCCCCCCCCCCCCCCCAACTACCACACCCCGCCGCTCTCACAGGGAAGCATTAACAGCTAATAATGTAAGCCTAACACTGAAACAAACCCTAACCCTCCATCCAAGGCAAAGCTCAGTCCCCACGCTGCTAGGACTTTGCTCCAGCCAGCCAATCAGTAGCTTGTGGACGTACACTGGGTGGATACAGCCCATCACTAGGTCTCCACTCATACTTGTGGAGACAACATACACCAGTACCATAGCATAGAGACCTGGGTAAATTGGGCCCAGGACACACACGACAATCGCTCGACCTCTTCCATCTTCTCCACAAACAGACTGAAGATGTCTATGTGCAGGCAGACTCTCCTCTCTTGCAACTCCACTCAGAGAAAAAGCCCTCTCATGCACCTTGCAAACACATATATAAAACAAGGTCACATGACACATAACAAGATACATTTTCTAGCCACAACTAAGACAGTAATCAATTCAGTTCTGCAGTTATGCAATAGACATCAAATTCTCTCACATAGAAGCACTGATCATACATAGGCACAAGACTACATAGATCATTCATAACGTCTGGAAAGGTCACATAACTTCTGTACACTACATATTTATAAAACTTCACTACATTCAGGGTGACGTTGGGGAGTGGCAGCTGTGCAATTGCTGTACATTACCAAAAGGGCCCCAGTGCGAGGGCATCTGCCCGCACCTTAGTTGTTTATCATGATGGGTTCTACAATTTTACAGAAACGTTTGTTTTGTTTTGCGTCTACTCTTTTATTTCTGTAACTTTTTTTCTCTTTTACTTTAAGAAACTTTACTAAACTTTTTTCGTTCCACTAGAGGACATTAAGGACTCCTTCACACTGGCGAGGGCGATATGGGGCTGTAAATCCCACCCCCATATTGCCGTCGCCATCCATAACAGCCCTGTGGATGCGAGGAACTTTCATGTGAAAACAGCCTCACATTACTGCGGGGATGCAGGGATCCTCCGGCGCAGCTGCCACAGCCAGCGCAGGGCAGGGCATGACGCACTGTTGCGCCGGCGATGACGCAGATTTGCAGTGACTCGCGGCGGGTCGGACGGCTTCCATTGACTGCATTTCCGCACAAAATATTGGCTCAACAGTCACCAACCTATGACGTACGGCACCCAGGGACCAACTGCAGGGTCGACTTCTCTCCAGCTCCCTGTATCTTGCTCTTATGTGAGATGGAGCCCATATCGCACCCTGCACAGCCTAACATGCCCCAACACACCTCACTGCCACCACTAACCGTTTCTGACAGATAGGTCAGCCACCTCAGTTTCCACCAACCGACCAACAACTAATACACTTCTGGGTTATAAATCACTTAGATCGTTCAAGGACAACTAATGAAATATAAAGCTTTGTCCTAAGAAGGGTCAGCCATACTTAGATAACAATATACTAAAGGAGATATTTACAGAAGGGGGAGGAGCTACAAATACAGACAAATAGTATGAAGAAAAAAAGGGAGAAAATAGTAGAAAATACCCGTCTATGGAGTTGCTACACCTAGTCCTGGGTGAGGAGCACGCAGAGCAAGGGACAGTACGGCATTAGATCCTATTCGAGGGTCTGACAATTTGTGGAGGAGATCCCTCTTAGTATTAGTAGCAAATATCAGTCTATGAAGTTGTTTCAAATAGTCCTGAGTGTAGTAGCCCAGAGTTAGCGGGGCCCCTCCATAATGTTAAATATTTGTCCTGTGCAATCGTATTGTCAGTGTTTTCTATGTTGTATGCATTTGATGTGTATTGGACCTCTGCAGCACTGAATGGGTTAACATCTGGGTTATGTCTGGGAAATGTATCTTGTTGTGTGTCACGTGACTGTGTTTCAATAAATGTTGGTGAGGATGCTTGGGAAGAGTAGACACTTCAGTTTGGAGTCTGTTGGAGTCAGTCTTGCAAGTGAGCCACACAGACACTGTCTGGTCTGTGTGGTACAGAATGGAAGAGACTGAGCAATGGTCTGAAGCCTGCCCTGGGCCCACACTACCCAGGATGTGCCAGTGCTACTATCCGCCCTCAAAGTGAGAGAGAAAGAAGGACACCTGAAGAATTGAGTGATGACCGGTAGACAGTAAGAGAGGAAGAGAGTTTGCCGGAAACAGGACCTCACAGATAACTGGGACTGTGGATTGTCTGGATTACCACGAGAAATCCTCCCTGTCACACCAGCTTCTGGAAGTGTAAAGTGTTTCTGAACTGTAACTGTTCTTTGTTTGAATTAAGTAAACGGACATTACTGACTGTTCCCGGTTTGTCCATAAAGTTATCCCTGTGCGTGGACTACTTTATTACCATTACAAGATTACTGCAGAGGAAGGAACGGTGGTGTCATGAGTGATAACAGACTGTAAGGTACCCACTAGTTACCCTTTTCCTGTAACCTCTCCCCGCAATAACTTGGACAGGTCCCGAGCTACCCTCAGGGGAGGAGATGGTAGAGCCACCATGACAGTAATCCTTTATCTACCTCGCCATCTCCTCGGTTGTGGGCCCGCTCCTCGGACGCTGCACTGAGTATGGAGTGGGTGACAGAAAGGAACTGGAAAGACCACATTAGATGCCACTCCTCAGCTTGACCTTTGAGCCACATCACCATCCTTCTTTTTATATTATCGATGGGCAGCAGAACATATGCGCAGATCATCTGAATGGAGCCCCAATTTATCTACTCGCGGATACCCAACGTGATATGCAACAGATGATTGGCTTCACAGATATGTGATTCTTTGGGTTCTGGGGGTCGCACGGTGATGGGGGTGAATGCACAGGGGTCCGCGGTACACTCCCAGTTCTGATAATATAACCGCTGTTCGGCTGTGACCTTCACATGGCCCATAACTCCTCCTGTGACTAATTTGTCTCCCATCCTGTGTATATCGGACCCAGGATGGGAGACAAATGGTGAAGGGATATAACAACTGACATCACCTTGTAACTTGGTGACTTAACATCACAACAAAGGGCTTCAATGCGGATCCCAGAAGGACATCACAGATGATCATATTGATGAGCTCTGCCTGGCAGAAAATACACTTTAACCATCTGACTAAGTCGACTCAATTTTCCTCAGACCAGAAAGGTGGCAGATTGACACGGGAAGATGGGTGACGATCTACCAGCATCATTACCTTACAATGCTCATGATCCTACAATATTGTCTTGGGTTGTATTTGACAGTCAATCTCTTGTGCCTGATAGGGGTCTCAGTCCTGGCTGGCATCACTGCAGCAGGTTCTCTTTTGTCAAGGAGCAGGCAGATGACTGGATGTGTTTCCTCGTAGACTGCCAGAATGCAACTTCCAAATCCCATTCAGTGATGGTCAGGAGCCCCTTCACAGCACAGCTGCTCCTACCCGCAAACAATGAGGCAATCTGTCATCTTCTAGCTTGTTTTCCATGTTCTCATTACACAAGTTCCCTTTAGTGATATCCTGTTATACACGACCGGTCAGAAGTTTTAGAAGATCTGACACTTTTCCAGTTTTTATTGCTATTTACAGTTTAATGTTTTTGATATAACCTGTAATGAAAGCAGAGAACAAATAAACAAGTTCAGAGGAATAAACTAATAGAATGAATTTGCATTTCTGGCTCTTCCCGGCCGCCCCTCAGCTGATAGAACAGCTTCACACCCTCCAGACATTCTTTCTACAACTGCATTCAGATATTGTTCAGAAATGTCTTCCTAACATTGTTGCAGAAGTTCCCACAATTATGCTGCACTTGGAGGTCGCTCTGCTTTCACCCTTCTGTCCAGTTCATCCCAAACAAGCTCAATGGGGTTCAAGTCTGGGGACGGTGCAGGCCAGTCCATTCTTTGCAGTCTGCTGGCTTTGTCTTGTCTTTTTAAGGTCTCATGCACACGGGCAGATTTTTATTGCGGCTGACATCCGCGGTTCAAGTCACCCATAAAAAAAAAAAAAGAGTGTGCTGTACTCTACGCACACGAGCGGATTTGCATTGCGTTTTCTAGAAGTGGATCTAAAATCGCAGCATGCTCTATTTTAGCACAAATTTAAAACTGGCTTTATTGATCTCTATGGAAGCCTATGTATTGCATCCACAAGTAAGTTTAATTCAAATACACGGTCTTCCGCATGTAGAATCCAAGCATGCCATGTGCATGAGACCTAAGTAGTTCTGATATAACCTATGTTTTGGATCATTGTATTGCTGTAATATGAACCCCTCCCCAACTAGGCAGATATCGGAGGATATTGTGGGGTATCTAAATGCTGTGGTAGCCATTTTTATTCAGTGTGCCGTTACCCTGTGCAAGTTGCAAAGAGCCTCAAACTATCATGGTTCCCCCTCCATAATTGACAGTTAGGGTAGATAGTGCATGGGAATTGGTGACATGCAGCTAATACGCATGTCATTACATACTGGCTGCATGCTCACGTGCAAGAGATACGCACATGGCACGCCGGCACACACAGTCATGTGAGCCTGGCCTAAGGTTTATGACTGTCTGTTTTCATTGGTTAGTTGCCTTTTTCTTGCCCTTATGATGGCCATGTCCTCTGTCCTGAAGAGCAAAACCATCCAAATCCTAGAGGGTGTAATGCCGTCTGTTCCAACGCTGGTTATATAGAATCAGAGGCTTTAAAGTCATCTACAAAAGTGGAGTCTCCTGTAGGAATAGTTTGCATCCAATTTCAAGCCATGATCTGCTCTCTGTGCTTCAGAGCAGCGGTCCTTGATGTGTTACCTGAGAAAAGCCCTTTGGTTAAAATCATACATTCAGACTATTGTTTCAGGTTAAAATTTCATAACATTTTTAGGTTTTTAACGTACTTTTAAACCTTTGCACCATTTCATGTTATTTGCTGGACTTAAACTGTGTTAATTTTAAAAATAACTGGAAACATTAAGGTGTTGTAAAACGTTTGACCGGAAGTGTAGAGTCTTATTATAATTTAGGCTACATTTATGGAGGCGTTCTTTGGGCTATTTCTCTAATGGGATGGATGCTAACCCTCTCCTGCTGCAATACTCTAGTCAGGTCGTACTGAAGCCCCAAAGGCTTAGGGGAAGGCCTGCATGACTGAGTGAATTTAAATATTGTGTTAGGAAAGTTAATGAATTTGAGGCAGAAGTGGGGTGAAGGGGTTATTAAAGTATGGGGCGGTGAGGCAGGTGGGTAGTCATTTTAGGTAAGCCAGGGAAGGAATCTCCCACCCACCATCTTATTTGGGGTATGCTACACCCAATTGTTTTCTGTTTGTCGGGTTTTTGTAACTACAAGGAAAAGTGGGCATGTTAGATGGTAACAGGGTGTGCCAAGTTGGTTTGTGTGGAGCTTGGGTACATTGTGGTGATGGTGGGAGTGGGTTTGTGGCCCAGCAGTAGGCCCGGCACTTTGCCATGGCAGTTTGGCAGTGGTGGCTCCTTGGAGTTGGTGAGGAATTTTTGCGCCTATGGTGTTAAAGAAGGGAGTCAGGAAAGCTCTGTACTCCCCGGTTACCACGAAATGGGTGGGGTGTGGTGCTAGTCTGCATGGTTCCCGGTCGGTGGCTCATTAGTTGTTTCTTCTGCCTCTCTGCTCTTGCTAATCAGCTAGAGGTAACATCATGGTGCTGTGCGGACTTGCACCAGACCTCCTCAGGGCGTCAAGGACTTCCCCGTCATTATTTTGTATATGCTCAGGATGTTCTACTATAACTGTTAGTGTCAGTTTGCGCTTAATGTGTGCTCCGGTCCTCCTTCTCATCTCCCCTCATGGTTACTGTCACTTTTCCCCGTCCCAGCTCCTGTCAGTGTTCATGCACGGGCCGAAGCTCACTCTCCCTGCCGGCTTCTCCTCTGTGGTCCTCTCTCACTGTCCTCCCCGCCGCCCTGCAATGAAACGTTGCATTGCTGTACTTCACCGCTGGCTCACACCTCCGTTCCCTGCCGTCGAGGGAGCTGTGTGAGCGCAGTGACGGGGGGCTACAGGCCAGCCAATCAAAAATTGGGGGCATGTGCTTTGGCTACACCCATTCTGCTGGTGAAGACAAGATGCACCAATACCCTTTAGAGCAATAAAAAAAACATGTTGCATAAGTATACACACCTTATCGCAAATGTATGTGATTGATTCTGTACAGTGTTTCCTTATCTGACCCATGGACATTGATTTACATGTCGTCATTAGATGTCCTATAGATGAAGTACTGGTTCGGTGCAGTCTGATAATTGCTGATGATGTAACTAATCGTTAGCATGGAAGTCCAGCGCTGCTGCGGCCCGCACCCATCTCACTCACAGAGAGGACTTCACAAAGAACAATTACTGCTAAGAAAAGTACATTGTATTCTTTTCAGGCATCATTTGTAGTCGGTATACAGCAGTTAATTATCTTCAAATGTTAGCATTTAGGAAAGTATGTACACCCCCCTCACCCCCAGCCAAAAACGGGGACTCTCTTCCATTGATGTGCATTGCTGACACGTCGCCTTAGGATAACAAATGACAATGTAGCAGTTCAAACTCTGACACCTGTCAACGCTCTGTCACAATGCCTTCTCGCTGGCTTGTAAGGGGTCAGTGACGAGAGCCAGAGGTGTCGGCCTTTGTAATGCGATCACTTGTACTTCATGCAAGTTAGTGAAATAATTCAAAATTTGCAGAAGAATGAAGCAGAAAGACTTGGTGGGAATCAGCAGTAATGCTTGGAATTGTGGCCAAATGCACCGGAAGGAATGCATGACATCCACATCATCCTTAATCCGCATTTTCTCAAGCATTCACCACGGAGGAGTTATGACTATGGGCTGCATCGTGTCAAGGATTCTTACTAATACCTGAAAATGATAAGATATGACTTATTGTAGACCCTGGGTTTCTATGAGAACCTCCATTCCTTTATTGGAGCCCTCAGCCCCTTTATCAGAAACCAAAGCTTTTTGTTAATGCCCCCAGCTCTGTTCCATTGCCTTATGGATCTCACAATTTCGACTGCTGCGGCATACTTCTTCAACCATTTGACGGAGACCAAGGCAGTAAATCAGATGTTGTAACCAACTAAAGATCTTCTCGTGACCATTCTGGTTTTGAGCCTCCATTGCCAATGAGCGAGCCAATTCCCTAGGCACCACAATTTGGTATCAAATGTCGATTTCAGAAGGTAGATAAACCTTTCGGCATAGAACTTCATTTTTCATCTCCAACTTCTCCCACTGACTCAGAACCGATAATATCTCCCGTGTCAGTCGTTCTCTTTCCTCTCTACAGGGCTTCTTGCCTTCCTCAACAAACTTGATCATCTGTGCCAGCCCCTCATGGGCCTGCTACATCTGTGCCCATTCCTGTCTTGAGGGACCAAAGAAAGGAGCCACTTCAGTCCCTTCCATTTCACACTGATTAGTGGTGGCCAAGGCCTGTGAAAATCTGCTGAAGTCAGGCACCTCCACATGCTCTAACTCGTGATCCACATCTCCTGTGGGGGTCTGGGTAGTTACCCTAGAAAGTCTGTCAGCATTCTGGTTCTCTGTCTTGGACCGATACTTAATGTGATAATTGAACTTAGACATTCAGGCTATCCACCTCTGCTCTAAAGCCCCAAGCTTGGCATTTTCCAGGTGAGCTAATGGGTTGTTGTCAGTCAGTACTAAAACTTCAGCCCCAGTCAAGTATTCAGAGAATTTCTCAGTCATGGCCCATACTAGTGCCAACAGCTCCAACTTAAATGAACTATGATTCTGGGGATTTCTTTCAGAATCCCACAAAGACCGGCTGGCGTATGCTATAACCCGCTCCTGGCCATCCTGAACCTGGGAAAGCACTGCTCCGAGACCATACAGGCTCGCATCCGTATATAGCTACAACAGTAAGTGGTAATCAGCATACTCCAAGATTGGGGCCGTTGTCAGAGCATCCTTCAATTCCCGGAAGGCTTGTTCCTGTTCAGTTCCCCATTTCACAGGCTGGTTCTTTGGACCACCAGATGTGCCCCGTAGGAGAGCATTTAGTGGTGCTGCTGCCCTGGCAAAATCCTTAATAAACCGTCGATAGTAACCGGCTACTCCAAGAAACGCCCTCACTTCTCGCAGGGTAGTTGGTGTTGGCCAATCTTGAATAGCCGCTATCTTGTCCCTCGGTGGTATCACCCCTTCTCCTGATACGCGATGACTCAAGTAATCAATTTCAGATTGGAACAACCGACATTTGCTGTGTTTTAATTTGAGCTCGTGTTCCCGCAATCGTCAAAATACTTGACCCAGTTGGTAGAGATGGTCTTCAAAGGTTGCAGAATACACTATAATGTCATCCAAGTAGATGAGAGTGAACTCAAAGTTAAAGTCACCGAGACATTTCTCCATCAATCTCTGAAACGTTCCGGGTGCATTTGTCAGCCTGAAGGGCATCCGGTTAAATTTATATAGTCCCATGGGCAAGATGAAGGCTGTCTTCTCCTTGTCTTTCTCAGCCATCGGGACCTGCCAATACCCACTAGCCAGATCTAGTGAGGAGAAGTACCGAGCTCTCCCTAGCGCTGAGAGGGACTCCTCAATCCGGGGTAAGGGGTAGGAATCTCTCACGGTGCAGGCATTTAACTTCCGATAGTCTACACAAAACCGAATAGATCCATCTTTTTTTTACTAACACCACTGGAGCTGCCCAGAGACTTTGGCTTTCTCGGATGATCCCACCTTGCAGCATCTTAGTCAACAGTTCTTTCACTTCCTGATACAACCGTGGAGGAATTTTTCGGTAGCGCTCTCTAATTGGAGGGGTGTCTCCTGTGGGAATCTCATGGCAGACCCCAGTCGTACATCCAAAATCTTAAGCGTAACGCGTGAAGGTGGCTCTGTTTTCCCACAACAGCTCATCTATCCTGTGGACCTGTTTTGGAGAACACGAATAAGTCTCTATCTTCATCTGTTCTTGAATTGCACGGCCATTCCATTCAGAGAAGGGACCCTCATCTTCTCCCATGGACACGGTTACGGTCCACTCATCCCTTTCAACCGGCTTCAGATGCATCGGAGTTACTTTCTTTACTTCTTCTGGAGTTACATAGATGTTAGCCAGCAGCCTTCCTGGGGTCAGATCTACAGTCTGGTCCTGGGTGTTTACACATCGGAGTGGTACTCTCCCATTGCGAACTATTGCCAAGGAACGGGCTACCAGCGGATCAACACCTCCTTCGGTTGCTGGCAGTGGTTCTACCAAGACAGCTATGCCTTCTAGTTTCCGATAGGTGCCTACAGGCATGGACACTATCATCCCCCGACGGGGTGGCAGTGTAACTTTTGTATGCAAAGGGACAGAAATTCGTGCCAGAGGATGCTGTGCATCCGAGCTTCCCTGTAAGCCACATGTCCAGATCAGCCGCTGGAACGCTGCTTGAGTAGGCCGATGGGTGGTGGTTTCCTTCCAATAACCATGACTAGAGATGAGCGAGCGTACTCGTCCGAGCTTGATGCTCGTTCGAGTATTAGGGTGTTCGAGATGCTCGTTACTCGAGACGAGCACCACGCGGTGCTCGACTCCATTACATTTTCTTCCCTGAGAAATGTGTGCGCTTTTCTGGCCAATAGAAGCACAGGGAAGGCATTACAACTTCCTCCTGTGACATTCCAGCCCTATCCCACCCCCCTGCAGTGAGTGGCTGGGGAGATCAGATGACACCCGAGTATTTAAATCTGCCCCGCCCTCGCCACAGATGCATGCTGACAGAGATCTGGGAAAGTGCTGCTGATGCTGTTGCTGCTATAGGGAGAGTGTTAGGTGTTATTTTAGGCTTCAAGAACCCCAACGGTCCTTCTTAGGGCCACATCTGACCGTGTGCAGTACTGTTGAGGCTGCTTTTAGCAGTGTTGCACTTTTTTTTTTCTTTTTGTATATCGGGCGTGCAGAGCATTGCGTCCTCAGTCTGCAGTCATTGTACATAGTATAGGGGCAGTACTGCAGAGGCAGGGACAGTGGTACAGGGAAAGAGGTATACTGGCTATATAGGCAGTGGGCTTTTTCAAAACAATTGGGGAAAAATACTATATTTGGGCTGCCTGTGACCGTCTTCAGTTTACTGCGTGTCTGCTGGGGGTAGTAGTCGCTAATTAATACCCAGCTAAGCATTACAGCAGGCGTGCGCAAAATTGTTTCCTGGCTCTGCTGCGCCCGTTACATGACCACCGTCATCCCGCCAGAGGGAAACAGTATACATAATATACGGTCTGGTCTGTCTGGTTTTTCACCTCACCATTTAAAAAAATAGAAGCACCTAGGTCTCACTACAGGCTTGCGCAAAATAGTACGCACCTAGGTCTCACTACAGGCTTGCGCATAATTGTTTCCTGGCTCTGCTGTGCCCGTTACATGATTGCCGTCATCCCGCCAGAGGGAAACAGTAAACATAATATACGCTGCATACAGTATCTGCTGTTTCAGCTCACCATTTAAAAAAAGGGAAGCCAAATACTTAAGGCGTACCACTGCCCTTTGGCGACTTGACTGCTTCTGCGCTGTGAATTCCACTAGCTCAGTGATACGCACCTACGTCTCACTACAGGCATGCGCAAAATTGTTTTCTGGCTCTGCTGTGCGTTCCGTAAGGGAAGTCAGCCTCCAACCACAGGCCAATAAGCGGCACATTTAATTACAGCGTTCTGTTTCTGCACTACTCGTAACACACCATGCTGAGGGGTAGGGGTAGGCCTAGAGGACGTGGACGCGGGCGAGGACGCGGAGGCCCAAGTCAGGGTGTGGGCACAGGCCGAGCTCCTGATTCAGGTGTATCGCAGCCGACTGCTGCGGGATTAGGAGAGAGGCACGTTTCTGGCGTCCCCAGATTCATCTCACAATTAATGGGTCCACGCGGTAGACCTTTATTACAAAATGAGCAGTGTGAGCAGGTCCTGTCGTGGATGTCAGAAAGTGCATCCAGCAATCTATCGACCACCCAGAGTTCTACGCTGTCCACTGCAGCAACTCTGAATCCTCTGGCTGCTGCTCCTCCTTCCTCCCAGCCTCCTCACTCCATGAAAATGACACATTCTGAGGAGCAGGTAGACTCCCAGGAACTGTTCTCTGGCCCCTGCCCAGATTGGGCAGCAATGGTTCCTCTCCCACCGGAGGAGTTTGTCATGACTGATGCCCAACCTTTGGAAAGTTCGCGGGGTCCGGGGGATGAGGCTGGGGACTTCCGGCAACTGTCTAAAGAGCTTTCAGTGGGTGAGGAGGACGATGACGATGAGACACAGTTGTCTATCACTCAGGTAGTAGTAATTGCAGTAAGTCCGAGGGAGGAGCGCACAGAGGATTCGGAGGAAGAGCAGCAGGAGGATGAGGTGACTGACCCCACCTGGTTTGCTAAGCCTACTGAGGACAGGTCTTCAGAGGGGAAGGCAAGTGCAGCAGCAGGGCAGGTTGGAAGAGGCTGTGCGGTGGCCAGGGGTAGAGGCAGGGCCAGACCGAATAATCCACCAACTGTTTCCCAAAGCGCCCCCTCGCGCAATGCCACCCTGCAGAGGCCGAGGTGCTCAAAGGTGTGGCAGTTTTTCACGGAGAGTGCAGATGACCGATGAACTGTGGTGTGCAAGGTGTGTCGTGCCAAGATCAGCCGGGCAGCCACCACCACCAGCATGCGCAGGCATATGATGGCCAAGCACCCCACAAGATGGGACGAAGGCCGTTCACCGCCTCCGGTTTGCACCACTGCCTCTCCCCTGTGCCCCAACCTGCCACTGAGATCCAACCCACCTCTCAGGACACAGGCACAACCGTCTTCGGCCTGCACCCACACCCTCACCTACGCTGTCCTCGGCCCCATCCAGCAATGTCTCTCAGCGCAGCGTCCAGCTGTCGCTAGCGCAACTGTTTGAGCGCAAGCGCAAGTACGCCACCACGCACCCACACGCTCAAGCGTTAAACGTGCACATAGCCAAATTGATCAGCATGGAGATGCTGCCGTATAGGCTTGTGGAAACGGAGGCTTTCAAAAACATGATGGTGGCGGCCCCGCGCTACTCGGTTCCCAGTCGCCACTACTTTTCCCGATGTGCCGTCCCAGCCCTGCACGACCACATCTCCCGCAACATTGTACGCGCCCTCACCAACGCGGTTACTGCCAAGGTCCACTTAACAACGGACACGTGGACAAGCACAGGCGGGCAGGGCCACTATATCTCCCTGACGGCACATTGGGTGAATTTAGTGGAGGCTGGGACAGAGTCAGAGCCTGGGACCGCTCACATCCTACCCACCCCCAGAATTGCGGGCCCCAGCTCGGTGGTGGTATCTGCGGCGGTGTATGCTTCCTCCACTAAACCACCCTCCTCCTCCTACGCAACCTCTGTCTCACAATCAAGATGTGTCAGCAGCACGTCGCCAGCAGTCGGTGTCGCGCGGCATGGCAGCACAGCGGCGGGCAAGCGTCAGCAGGCCGTGCTGAAACTACTTAGCTTAGGAGAGAAGAGGCACACGGCCCACGAACTGCTGCAGGGTCTGACAGAGCAGACCGACCGCTGGCTTTCGCTGCTGAGCCTCCAACATGGTCGTGTGTGACATCGACCGTAACCTGGTGGCGGCTCTGCAGCTTGGCAGCCTCTCGCACGTGCCATGCCTGGCCCATGTCTTTAATTTGGTGGTTCAGCGGTTTCTGAAGAGCTACCTACGCTTGTCAGACCTGCTCGGAAAGGTGCGCCGGGTCAGCGCACATTTCTGCAAGTCCAACACGGACACTGCCACCCTGCGGACCCTGCAACATCGGTTTAATCTGCCAGTGCACCGGCTGCTGTGCGACGTGCCCACACGGTGGAACTCTACGCTCCACATGTTGGCAAGGCTCTATGAGCAGCGTAGAGCTATAGTGGAATACCAACTCCAACATGGCGGCGCAGTGGGAGTCAGCCTCCTCAATTATTTACAGAAGAGTGGGCCTGGTTGGCAGACATCTGCCAGGTCCTTGGAAACTTTGAGGAGTCTACCCAGATGGTGAGCGGTGATGCTGCAATCATTAGCGTTACCATTCCTCTGCTATGCCTCTTGAGAAGTTCCCTGCAAAGCATAAAGGCAGACGCTTTGCACTCGGAAACAGAGGTGGGGGAAGACAGTATGTCGCTGGATAGTCAGAGCACCCTCATGTCTATATCTCAGCGCGTTGAGGAGGAGGAGGAGGAGGGGGAGGAGCATGAGGAGGAGGGGGAAGAGACAGCTTGGCCCACTGCTGAGGGTACCCATGCTGCTTGCCTCTCATCCTTTAAGCGTGTATGGCCTGAGGAGGAGGAGGAGGAGGAGGAGGAGGAGGAGGAGGATCCTGAAAGTGATCTTCCTAGTGAGGACAGCCATGTGTTGCATACAGGTACCCTGGCACACATGGCTGACTTCATGTTAGGTGCCTTTCTCGTGACCCTCGCGTTACACGCATTCTGGCCACTACGGATTACTGGGTGTACACACTGCTCGACCCACGGTATAAGGAGAACCTTTCCACTCTCATACCCGAAGAGGAAAGAGGTTCGAGAGTGATGCTATACCACAGGACCCTGGCGGACAAGCTGATGGTAAAATTCCCATCCGACAGCGCTAGTGGCAGAAGGCGCAGTTCCGTGGGCCAGGTAGCAGGGGAGGCGTGGAGATCAGGCAGCATGTACAGCGCAGGCAGGGGAACACTCTCCAAGGCCTTTGACAGCTTTATGGCTCCCCAGCAAGACTGTGTCACCGCTCCCCAGTCAAGGCTGAGTCGGCGGGAGCACTGTAAAAGGACGGTGAGGGAGTACGTAGCCGATAGCACGACTGTCCTCCATGACGCCTCTGCTCCCTACAACTGCTGGGTGTCGAAGCTGGACACGTGGCCTGAACTCGCGCTGTATGCCCTGGAGGTGCTTGCTTGTCCTGTGGCTAGCGTCTTGTCAGAGAGGGTGTTTAGTGCGGCTGGGGGAATCATCACGGATAAGCGTACCCGCCTGTCAACCGACAGTGCTGACAGGCTTACACTCATCAAGATGAACAAAGCCTGGATTTCCCCAGACTTCTCTTCTCCACCAGCGGACAGCAGCGCTACCTAAACAATACGTAGGCTGCACCCGCGGATGGAAGCATCGTTCTCTATCACCATAAAAACTGGGGACCTTTTAGCTTCATCAATCTGTGTATTATATTCATCCTCCTCCTCCTGCTCCTCCTCCTGAAACCTCACGTAATCACGCCGAACGGGCAATTTTTCTTAGGGCCACAAGGCTCAGTCATATTACTTTTGTAAACAATGTTTATACGTTTCAATTCTCATTAAAGCGTTAAAACTTTCACCTCAACCAATTTTTATTTTAACTGGGCTGCCTCCAGGCCTAGTTACCAATTAAGCCACATTAACCAAAGCGATTAATGGTTTTCACCTGCCCTCTTGGTTGGGCATGGGCAATTTTTCTGAGGTACATTAGTACTGTTGGTACACCAATTTTTTTGGGCCCTCGCCTACAGTGTAATCCTAGTAATTTTTATGGGCTTCGCCTGCACTCATGCTACAGCAAGGTGTGTGGGGTTGGCCTACACTTTTGCTACATAAATGTAACTGGGGCCTTGTCTATACTGCAACTACTGAAATGTTAAAGAGACTGTTATCTCCCTATACTGCAGCTTCGGAATTGTTACTGGGGCCTGTCTTGACTGCTACTACTACTGAAATGGAACTAAGACTGTGCTCCCCCTATACTGCTGCTAGTGATATGTTACTGGGGCCTGTCCCTAATGCTACGGCTGAAATGTTACTAATTCTGGGCTCTACCTATACCGCTGCTAATGCTATGTCACTGGGGTGTGGAAACGGAGGCTTCCCAAAGACATGATGGCGGCGAGGCCATTTCCCACCAAGGCGGTTACTGTTAAGGTGCATATATCCATGGACACGTGGAGAGGACACGTAGTGCCTCAAAAACATCCCCCTCCTCCTCCAACAATGAAAACATTCTTGGCAAATACCTTTGCATCGGTCCGTCTGGTGGCAGTCCAAGAATTTCACCTTTACCGACACAACAACAGAGCCCCCCCACCATCCCCCCGCCACGGCCCACTTAATCCTGGCCACATTCCGAAAACCAACTAAATAAAACCGCGCTACTAGGTCCGTAGTCGCCACCACATTCCCACCAACGCGGTTACTGTTAAGGTACATATTACCACTCTGACTGGGGCATGCACTGTGGGCCGAAGCCAACCTGTATTGTATGTGACGTTAGCTCTGCTGTCCAGGGCACTGCAATGGGATACATTTATGTACCGCCGATGGGTTCCAGGGAGCCACCCATGCTTTGGGTCCACACGGACTTCACATTAGGGATTTGTACCTGCCTGTGTCTATGTATTAAAAACCCCGGTCAGACTGGGGCATGCAGTGTGGGCCGAAGCCCACCTGCATTTAATCTGACGTTACCTCAGCTGTGCTGGGCAATGCAATGGGATTTATTTATGTAACGCCGGTGGCTTCCTGGGACCCACCCATGCTGTCGGTCCACACGGAGTTGTACCTGTCTGTGTCTACTTATAAAGAACCCCGGTCTGACTGGGGCATGCAGTGTGGGCCGAAGCCCACCTGTATTTAATCTGACATTAGCTCTACTATCCGGGGCGCTGCATTGGGACAAACTACAGGAGCAATACAGCGCTAATGAGATGTTCACAGCTACGCTAGCATTGGAGTCCGCTGTAGGCCCGCGATTGCTGAGGGTTTGTGCAGAGGCCTATGTCCTGGGTTCAGTGAAAGTCCGCTTCCAGCCTAGGATTGCTGAATCTGTGGGCTGAGGCCTATGCCGTGGGCGCGGTGCAAGTCTGCCATGTTTGGCCGCTCAGATCAATTTTTTGTTCATGTCTTGGGCTTCCTAGGACCCACCTATGCTGTTGGTGCAAACTTAGTTCCCATCGCGGTGTTTAACCTGTCTGGCACAAAGACACTGACTGACTTGGGTAGGGGGCAGAGCGCTGACGGCTTTCACCTTGCAGTGTGGATTGAGCTATGCGACACCTAGACAGAATGAATATTGTGTGGCACATGGATTCCCCATTGCTATGCCCATGTTTGCAGCTCCTGACGGAGGTGGCACAGGATTGGAGTTTTCATTGCTTCTGTACAGCATTGTGGGCTATCGCCCCGCCCCTTTTAAAGAGGGTCGCTGCCTGGCCCTGCCAACCCTCTGCAGTGTGTGCCTGCGGTTCCTCCTCATGGCAGACACACTTATAAATAGACATGAGAGTGGTGTGGCTATGAGGCCAGCGTGTGGCATGATGGCAGCTGAAGGCTGCGTAGGGACACTTTGGTGTGCACTGTGGACACTGGGTCGTGCGGGGGGGTTGGGCAGCATGTTACCCAGGAGAAGTGGCAGCGGAGTGTCATGCAGGCAGTGATTGTGCTTTGTTGGAGGTAGTGTGGTGCTTAGCTAAGGTATGCCTTGCTAATGAGGGTTTTTCAGTAGTAAAAGTTGTTGGGAGGGGGGTGGGGCCCACTCTTGCCGCTATTGTGGCTTAATAGTGGGACCTGGGAACTTGAGATGCAGCCCAACATGTAGCCCCTCGCCTGCCCTATCCATTTTTGTGTCGTTCCCATCACTTTCTTGAATTGCCCAGATTTTCACAAATGAAAACCTTAGCAAGCATCGGCGATATACAAAAATGCTCGAGTCGCCCATTGACTTCAATGAGGTTCGTTACTCGAAACGAACCCTCGAGCATCGCGGAAAGTTCGACTCGAGCAACGAGCACCCGAGCATTTTGGTGCTCGCTCATCTCTAACCATGACCTTTCTTTTCGAAGAGGATCCGATCCAATTCTTTTAGCACATTCATCCCCAAAATGACAGGGGCCTTTACTTCCTGTGGCTCCTGTACCACCACAATGCCTTTCTTACCTAGATCTTGACCACATAACCGGACATTCATCCAGGTCACTCCCACTACTGGGACTGGTAACTGGTTGGCTGCGACCACTCGTACGAATGTATGGGGATCATATTTCACATGTTGGCGGAAGTACCGTTCATAACAATCTCTACTCAGAGTCGTGTACTTGAGAACCCGTGTCAATCATCTCGATAACCGGGAACACCTTCTAATTCCATTTGGATGACAGGACTTGCAGCAATTAGGTCATCATCAGGGCATTTTCCCCACATAATCTCTTTCTCAGTCTCCCCTACTCCGTGCCCTACAGCAGCAGGGGACCTTAGTTTAACGGCAGTCTCTCATAAGCTTGTCGCTGCTCTGGACATCTGGCAGCAACGTGGCCCATCCGTCCACACTCCCAGCAGCGTATTTCTCGTCGTTCTGGACATCGATTTGGGCCCCTTCGGTAAGCCCCTTCGGTTTCTCCTGAGCGCTGTACTATATTATTTGGACCCCTTCGGTCCTGTTCTCATCCCTCCAGCGGGGTTGTGGGTGGTTCTGACCTTCTTGGTGTGGACGGCCCACTCCTTCATCTCTAGTTCTCTGGAAGTCTGCAATTCTCATAGAGTTTTCATCACAACAGGTTTGCAAGCGTTCCATTTGCTCTTGCAATTTCTGCATTACTGTTAGAATTTCTTTAGCTGGCCCTTTTTCTACTGTTTCTGGGCTGGAGCTAGCCCCCTGCGACAAAGTGACTCCAACTGCGGTCTGGGGCTTTGGGACAATACTATTGGCACGTGAGATGGCCTTTACCTGCACAACATGAAATTTAGCATTCGTCTCTCGTCGTATAAAGTCCTGCATAGCAACTGTCAAACTGCCGTCGTGGATCCCCATTACAAACTGGTCACGGAGAGTCCGATCAGGGTTACAGAAGGCCGGTGAGCCTCTTTCCTTTCCTTGAATATCTCGGATCAGTTCTTGTAGGGCATTCGCATATTGGGGGAGACTTTCATTCTCCTGTTGCACTCTCTGGAAGAATCGAGCCTGCAGGGATACCAGCAATGCTGTTTCTCCATAGATGGTTTCTAGAATCTGAACCACTTGCTCAAATGTCTGCCTTTGATTGAATGGCCTCAATATCCCCGAGGTCTTAGCATCACCTTGTAACGTCAATATTGCTAGCTCTACTAGTACTTCTGGTGTGGTCTGGTACATTCGCTGTACCATTCTTATCTGTTCCACCCACATACTCAGACATATTATTGCCATCAAATTTAGCTAACGGACTCACTATAGCCCCTGCTGGCATTCCGCCTCTGGCACCATCCCCACTAACTGGTGCGTTGCCCTCCATTCTGGAAGCGGATCCTGCCGACTACGCCAATTTGTGGACCAAGCGCAAGGCAGGTGGTTTGGGCTCCGCAACCAGAAAGAACGCACACAGGGTGGCCAAGTTAAGAGAAATGTATTTACTACAGGTTAATAAAGGCAAGTTAATGGTAAAAGAACAGGAATAAGGACAAGCAAAATACACAGTATAGTTGGAACAATTCAAGTTGGATTTCACAATATATTCCACGTTTACTATGTTCACCTCCACAGCACAGACACTGAAAGAACAATATTGCCAAAACTATCCCTAACTGACCCTAACTTCACATTTGGGTGCGCACCCCTCTTACCAGTGGTCCGGCTGGACTGCTTACAGTTTGTAGAAGCGTGCGTTGTGGCCCAATGTCGTCCCTTTCTTGTATAGCGAAGCGTCCTCTCCTCACGGTTATCACAACATCCGAGGCAATAAGATCCTTCTCAGCAGGCAGGAAAACCAAATGGATGCAATGGGATCCAACAGCAAATAGCTCAGCACACTAACAGTCCTGCAGAATCCATACACCGCGGTGTGATATAAGCCAGGGGTTATGCAGTTACCGTCTGGTACTCAACAGCACTGCCAGTCTATAACTTTGGTGGCAATGTCCACAGCCACAATGTCAGTATTACTGGTTAGCCACTGGGCACAGTCCTTTCAGCATGGCTCCACTGAACATACTGTCTCTTTACACTCTGTCTGCCTCTGGACTGAATTACACACAGGTTAGCTGCACAGGAAAGTCCTCTAAGATCTCCACACACTCTCAATGCAGCACAGACACTTGGTACTCTCTCTGCAAAAGATGGCTGCTGCTCTCTCTGTGTCGTCACCTCCTGCTTCCTTCTCATACTGGCAGGCTGACCTCATAGGGGTGAGTCCCTCCAGAATCACATTCCCAGTGCAGGGGCTGCTGTCTTAAAGGACCAGAATCACAGAAACACATATACACTCAACTTTAACACAGTATAAACAAATGAAACTTGGCACATCATTGGGCTGTATCTTACAAATGTAGTATTGGTCGCAGGTTCCCTTTAATTTCAATGGGCCTGCAGATATAACCAAGTGGCACCCGCTCGAGTATTTCTGTCGGCCTCATTGAAATGATTGGTACACTTATGGCGCATGCTCGACACTCCACAGTGACTGGAGAGTGGGGCATGGGACCTCGTTCTCGAGATCAGTGGGGGTCTCAGTGGTGAGACCTCCACCAATCAGCAAGGTATTTCCCATCCTGCGGAGATCCTGTAAATAGGGAATAAAAAGCAAATCGGATACAACCCCTTTACTAAACTTACTACATTATCCGACAAAGTGGCTTTTTGCCTCCTAACTTTATGTTTTTCCCTGCACTAAGAATGCCTTAGAACTAACCAAAAGGCAAAATTAATGCTTTTTTCCCCCTCGTTCATAATTTCTAATAGTGCTCCCATACATTATATGGTACTGCTGTAAACTATTGATAGCCTATCCTTAGTATAGTCGATCATTGGGGATCTGCTACTGAGGATCAGCTGTCCTCATTCATTGAGCTGATTTCCACAGGAAGCAGACAGCTCCATTCTTTCTGCAGTGGCCAAGCCTGGCATTACACCCATTCCCTTCAGTGGATACCAAGCCTGGCCACTGCAGTGGGAAGGCAGCTGTATGCTTCCTGCACACATTAGCTGGGTGGTCAAGCACACTGACCAATCAAACAGCTGATCTGCACGCACAGGTCTGTAAACTTCTAGCGCAAGCGTGAGAGATAAGAGCGCTCCAGGTGAGATGGGTGGGTTTATGCTAAATACTCCCGCCAGAACAGGAGGTGCGGGCCCACCCACCAGACCGGACTACGAGCGCTGGCATGTGATGCAGGAGATTTTAAAGGTCGTTTTCCACAGATATGTTTTTAAAAGGAAAAAATAGCAAATTTTTAAATGGAAATTGCTGTAATTTAGTGGATTACTCCTGGAGTTGGTTTAGTAGGGGTGAGACTGCTGACAGGTTCCCTTTAAATAGAGCCACTAAAAAACACAACTTGTCTCGCAAAAAACAAGCCCTCATATAGCTGCACTATCCTAATAGAAGTACTGGAAGCACATAGAAGGGGATGGAATTCGATTTACTTCCACACTTTTCCATCCGGTGTTGGCCACCTTCGGCCTCAACACCTGCAGTCCCCCTCAGTAGCCACCTTCTACCAGATCGCCATAGAAGTGTGGAGGGATTTACCCCATTCCTGGAGGAGCTTCAGATAGGGATGGGGGCTGATGGGCGTGTTGGGCGCACGGATACGGCGTTCTAGTTCGTCCCAAAGATACTCGATGGCATGAGGTTCCGGACTTTGGGCAATGAAGTCTGCAGACGTTCTGCTCCCCCACACTGCGTGCTGTATAACATGGCGATCGGTCACGTTGGTGGAGACACAGAGCTGTACCAGAGTATTACCACAGGGGAGGCGATGCCACATTGTCCGGGATGTCTCTGTACTCATCGGTGCTAGAGATGGACTTCACTATAACCAATGGTCCTAGTGCAAAAATGAAGAATGGCCGTGCCTCCAATGGGTTAATTAATTTTGATACTTATAAAAAAAGAAACTGAAAGGCGACAAATAATAATAATAATAAGTTCTTTACTATTCTGCTACTGTTATTATTATCACATGTTCCTGAATCCTCCTTCATGCCTCCAGTCCTCATTATTTGACTCTGTGTTCTGTCACCGCACATTTCTGTTAGTCTAGAAGGCCGTATGTTTCTCCATCTGCCTCTGAAAAACATCTGATCAGTCTGAGTTTTGTTCTTCAACATCTCTGGCTCTGTCACCACGTGTCCATCTGTCAAGAAGTGTATGCCACCAATCCAACGCATCAAGTCATCACATTCTGCAGAAACCCAGCCATCCATTTCTTGGTATTTTCATGTTATTCCCTGCGGGATACAAAGATTCTTGCTGCAAGCAAATGTAAGAAATAACGATAAAGGGAAGTTTTTGTTTTAGTGAGGTGGATGCAAATGTTTCGGGCTGCCCGGCCCCCTGTCCTATTGGTCCTGCAGCAGCACCTGTAGAGCTTGCACAGACTACAGTGAGCGCTAGGGCCGCGGTAGGAGGCGTGAGGTTATGCTGTACGATAGAATCAGAGGACTCCAATCTACAGGACTCCTTCAAGGAGGGACCTAAAGTTTATACGTAGGTAAACAGAAATGTAAAAGGTGGGACTTACCTGGTGTGGAACACCCGTCTGATGACAGGCGTCCACACCGTCAGTCAGAGGAGGCTTAGTACAGTAACCGGCAAGGCAGGATCCCTGGTCCTTAGGGAGAGCGTCTGGGGAAGAGCAGGCAGGAGGACCTTGGTTGAGAACTCAGCAGACAACCCCTCCGCGCTCATATGCATTTAGGATAAAGTGACTGCTACAGGTTTAATGATAGATATAACTTACTTCGCGGAGGAGCCCTATGTATATATTGGGGTCCTCTCAATCCAGGAACATCCTTAGTAAGACAATGGAGGGGAACCCCCCTATTGTTGCCTGCATCTATAAGTTTGTCTTCCTATTAATAAACCAGTTGAAATCGAAATCTCCCAGGGTTTCCCCCTTCGCCATCTTGCTGTGTCCACATATGATGTGCGCCCTGATGCGTCACAACACCATGTGACGTGTCAGGTGACCGAGGTTGTTTGGAACGCACAAGGGAATGCATATCTGTCCCGCTGTGGATGATGACCAATGACTGCGCCGACATGATGACTGGCGTCATACGGAAGCACTGCGGGCCGATTTACGAATACTGCTATAGAATGATATATAAGCGAGTATGTTTGTGTGTTACCGTTAGGCTTGAGAAAGGGGTATATGGACCCCGAAACGCATCGCCTTGTACATCTATCATCATTTCTACTGAATCGGCGGGGATTTGAAGATCTGTGAAGAAAAAAAAAACGCTGCTTTTATCTTTCAAGGCTGCCCTGCAATGGGGGGAATGGTTGAATCTGAATCCCCCCTGTGAAGTAAGTGATATTCACTTTGGCTTTAATGTACATCCCTTATCTATAGGTGTTTAGTAGCACAAGGGAGCTGAACTTTTTTTTATTCTACATTGGCTGCAGAGATCAGATGGGATGTGTGGAGTACTGGGGGTGATAGAGAGGTGCACAGGCTGTAACAGATGGACAGTTCCAGCGCCATTGTGTCTAAGAGAAACAGAAAGACTCCAGCGGGCAAAAGAGCGCAAAACTTGTATCACTGAGCAGCGCAAAAACATCCCCTGGGCAGACGGATCTAGATCTTTGTTGCTGATGGGAGGCAATACCACATAATGACAAAGTGACAACAGAATCAGAGAAATCTTTGTGAATTGCCAAAAATTAAAAGCCCCTATTCCGCAGTGACATAAGTATTCACACCCTGTACTCAGTACTTAGCTGAAGCCCCTTTGCAGTGATTCCAGCCTCCAGTCTTCTGGGGGATAGTGCCACAAGGTTTGCATCCCTGGATTTGGGGTTGTTCTGCCCTCTGTCGAATTAGATGGAGGCCGTCTGTGGACAGCCATTCTCAGATCTCCCTAGATATGTCCCATTGAGTGCAGGGCTCTGGCCGGGCCACCCTTCTGCCCAGTCTGAGGTCCCTTGGGCTCTGGATCAGGTTGTCATTATCTCTGTACTTTGCTCCAATCAGCTTTCTATCCACCCTGACCAGTTTCCCGTCCCTTAGCATGATGCTCCACCGCCAGGCTTCACCGAAAGCGGATGGTATTGGGTAGGTGATGAGCGGCGCCTGGTTTCCATCCACCCTGACCAGTCTGCCCTCCCCCAGTATGATGCTCCACCACCAGGCTTCACGGTAGGGATGGTATTGGGCAGGTGATGAGCTGCACCTGGTTTCCTCCAGACAGAATGCTTATAAGCCAAAGTTCCATCTTGGTATCATCAGAGCAGAGAATCTTGTTTATTGTTTTCCGCAGTCTGAGGGTTCTTTGGGGTATTTTTTGGTAACTCCAGATGTCTTCCATGCGTCTTACTGTGGAAGCTTCTTTCTCGCCCCTCCGCCATTAAGCCTTTATTGGTGGAGGGTTGCAGTAATGGTTGACCTTCTGGAAATTTCTCCCATCTGCACACAGGTTTATTGGATCTCAGCCAGAGTGACCATTGGGTTCTCGGTCACTGATGTCCTTCTCCTCTTTAGTTTGGTGGGTTGGCAGCTCTAGGAAGAGTCCTGGTTGTTCTTTCATGTAAGTATTATGGAGGCCGCTGGGCTCTCGGTAACCTTCAGGGCAGCAGAAATGGTTTGCAGCTTCTCCTGATCTGCACCTCCACACAATCCTGTCTCTGAGCTCTGCATGCAGTTCTGTCCTCCTTATGGTTTGTTTTTGGCTCTGATATGTATTGTTAGCGGTGATACCTTATATAGATAGGTGGGTCTTTTATGTCCAATGAACTGAATTTTACCATCAGTGACTCCAATCAAGGTCTAGAAACGTGTCAAAGATGATCAAGAAAAATGGGAAGCACCAGAGCTGCAAGTGTCATATCAAAGAGTGTGGATACTTATATCAAAGCAACATGTTCATTTTTCATTATTTTTAATTTACTTCCATTCTGTTGTCACTTTGTCTTTGTGGAAGAGTGCAGAGTGATGGGGAACACAAGTGCAGCATCCCGTAGAGGGACCCTGGACATATGACATATGCTGAGGAGCTGGGATGGAAAGATGCTCATGGCGGCACTCACCACCCTCTCTCCCGGAGGGATGCACGCAGCCAAGGCCAGGGCAGTGCTGGACCTCTTCCAGACACCCCTCAGCATGGGAATAACCAGTAAACATTAGGACAGGTGAAAGGGTTGTCACGGCTGACGCCACCATTCTGGCACCCACCGGCATGAACATCGGCGAGGAAATGGGTGTGAACAGTTGAAGAAGAAGAAAGAGTACATCTGCACTGGGTCTTGAGAATGTCTTACTCACTCATTGCTCACTCCCTCTCTTGAGGGCTCACGCCATCTCCATCACAAAGACAAGCACTTTTGGAAATCTCTCTTCCTCTTCCATCTTCAACACATGAGGGCTGAAGGTGCCCCATGTACCTCTGTGCTTTTCTCTCTCAGATAGAAGCTGATGGAAGACCTTTTCCTGCTCTCAAGCACTCACATTTATACCTTCTCTCATGCCACGTGACAGGACAGAATTGATACATTTATAGACAATCAGCAGCTGTTCAATACACATAACAGAATGACAAGACTGTTTTGCACAGTGCATCTACACAAGACATACATGTATAACATTACGGAGGAGGCCAGGAAGGCATGTGCTGGGCCACTACACAAGGCCACAATATATAAAGCGGTGAGAGAGTCTGAAGACTTTCCATATGCAATGCGCTTAAAATGGTGGCCATGTCTATGATGATCAGGAAGAGTCAAACAAAAGCTGGTGAATAGACAAAAAATGAAAAACAGAAAAATGCATTCTGTCCCCTCACTGGGCCGGTCCTGGGGCATTCAGAAAGATCAAGCACATGCAGATAGCTGACAATACAAGACTTTATAGAATGACTTGATAAAGTAGTTATTGATCGACAAAACTCTAAGAACCATCTTGTTCTTGTAGCATGATAAAAATAAACCGCGGTCTGTTCCCAAGGAGCCCCTACTATTTCACCATCACCTGGCTCCTTATCATCTGGATATATTAAGAGACCCAAGACTTGAAATTAAGAAGAGCCTTTTATCTGAACTGAGAAGTAATCACAAGAGATCCCTGGAGTCTATCGCCATCTCACCCACTACACGGCCCAGCCAGGCTTCTGGATGACTCATGTGACGTGTCGCTGTCTGTTCTGCTGCTGACAGTCCATCCTGCTCTATAAAATACAGCACTTCCTATACGGAGCAGACACAACATCGAAGCAAGAAGGAAGACAGCCAGAATAAAATGTATCCAATTACAGTATATTAGAATTCCCAATGCCACATGAATGTAAACTAGAAGGCTAGTATATTTACTAACGACCAGCAGGGGGATATAATTGCTCTATATTACCATAAAACTGGAGACTAGACTGTGTGTTACCAAGAATACATATTTATTAGAGATGAGCGAGCACCAAAATGCTCGGGTGCTCGTTACTCGGGACGAAATTATCGCGATGCTCGAGGGTTCGTTTCGAGTAACGAACCCCATTGAAGTCAATGGGCGACCCGAGCATTTTTGTATATCGCCGATGCTCGCTAAGGTTTTCATTTGTGAAAATCTGGGCAATTCAAGAAAGTGATGGGAACGACACAGCAACGGATAGGGCAGGCGAGGGGCTACATGTTGGGCTGCATCTCAAGTTCACAGGTCCCACTATTAAGCCACAATAGCGGCAAGAGTGGGCCCCCCCCTCCCAACAACTTTTACTTCTGAAAAGCCCTCATTAGCAATGCATACCTTAGCTAAGCACCACACTACCTCCAACAAAGCACAATCACTGCCTGCATGACACTCCGCTGCCACTTCTCCTGGGTTACATGCTGCCCAACCCCCCCGCACGACCCAGTGTCCACAGCGCACACCAAATTGTCCCTGCGAAGCCTTCAGCTGCTCTCATGCCATGCCACACTCATGTCTATTTATAGGTGCGTCTGCCAGAGGAACCACAGGCACACACTGCAGAGGGTTGGCACGGCTAGGCAGCGACCCTCTTTAAAAGGGGCAGGGCGATAGTCCACAATGCTGTACAGAAGCAATGAGAAATCCAATCCTGTGCCACCTCCATCTGGAGCTGCACACGTGGGCATAGCAATGGGGAACCTATGTGCCACACACTATTCATTCTGTCAAGGTGTCTGCATGCCCCAGTCAGACCGCGGTTTTTTATAAATAGTCACAGGCAGGTACAACTCTGCAATGGGAATTCCGTGTGCATCCACAGCATGGGTGGCTCCCTGGAACCCACCGGCGGTACATAAAAATATCCCATTGCATTGCCCATCACAGCTGAGGTAATAATGTCATGTTTAATGCAGGTGGGCTTCGGCCCACACTGCATGCCCCAGTCAGACTGGGGTTCTTTAGAAGTGGACACAGATGCATTTACAACTCCCTATGGACCCACAGCATGGGTGGGTGCCAGGAAGCCACCGGCGGTACATAAAAATATCCCATTGCATTGCCCATCACAGCTGATGTTACGTCAGCTGTAATGCAGGTGGGCAAAAAATTAATTGGATTACACTGTAGGCGAGGGCCCACAAAAATTGGTGTACCAACAGTACTAATGTACCTGAGAAAAATTGCCCATGCCCAACCGAGAGGGCAGGTGAAACCCATTAATCGCTTTGGTTTATGTGGCTTAAGTGGTAACTAGGCCTGGAGGCAGCCCAGTTAAAATAAAAATTGGTTCAGGTGAAAGTTTCAACGCTTTAATGAGCATTGAAACGTATAAAAATTGTTTACAAAAATTAGATGAGTGAGCCTTGTGGGCCTAAGAAAAATTGCCCGTTCGGCGTGATTATGTGAGGTTTCAGGAGGAGGAGCAGGAGGAGGAGGAGGAATATAATACACAGATTGATGACGCTAAAAGGTCCACGCTTTTGATGGTGATAGAGAACGATGCTTCCATCCGCGGGTGCAGTCTACGTATTGTTTAGGTATCGCTTCTGTCCGCTGGTGGAGAAGAGAAGTCTGGGGAAATCCAGGCTTTGTTCATCTTGATGAGTGTAAGCCTGTCGGCACTGTTGGTTGACAGGCGGGTACGCTTATCTGTGATGATTCCCCCAGCCGCACTAAACACCCTCTCTGACAAGACGCTAGCCGCAGGACAAGCAAGCACCTCCAGGGCATACAGCGCGAGTTCAGGCCACGTGTCCAGCTTCAAGACCCAGTAGTTGTAGGGGGCAGAGGCATCACCGAGGACGGTCGTGCGATGGGCTACGTACTCCCTCACCATCTTTTTACAGTGCTCCCGCCAACTCAGCCTTGACTGGGGACCGGTGACACAGTCTTGGTGGGGAGCCATAATGCTGTCAAAGGCCTTAGAGAGTGTTCCCCTGCCTGCGTTGTACATGCTGCCTGATCTCTGCGCCTCCCCTGCTACCTGGGCCGCGGAAATGCGCCTTCGGCCACTAGCGCTGTCGGATGGGAAGTTTACCATCAGTTTGTCCACCAGCGCCCTGTGGTATAGCATCATTCTCGAACCCCTTTCCTCTTTGGGAATGAGAGTGGAAAGGCTCTCCTTATACCGTGGGTCGAGCAGTGTGTACACCCAGTAATCCGTAGTGGCCAGAATGCGTGTAACGCGAGGGTCACGAGAAAGGCATCCTAACATGAAGTCAGCCATGTGTGCCAGGGTACCTGTACGCAACACATGGCTGTCTTCACTAGGAAGATCACTTTCAGGATCCTCCTCCTCCTCCTCCTCTGGCCATACACGCTGAAAGGATGACAGGCAAGCTGCATCTGTACCCTCAGCAGTGGGCCAAGCTGTCTCTTCCCCCTCCTCCTCATGCTCCTCCCCCTCCTCCTCCTCCTCCTCTGACCATACACGCTGAAAGGATGACAGGCAAGCAGCATCTGTCCCCTCAGCAGTGGGCCAAGCTGTCTCTTCCCCCTCCTCCTCATGCTCCTCCCCCTCCTCCTCAACGCGCTGAGATATAGACATGAGGTTGCTCTGACTATCCAGCGACATACTGTCTTCCCCCGCCTCCGTTTCTGATTCAAAAGTGTCTGCCTTTATGCTTTGCAGGGAACTTCTCAAGAGGCATAGCAGAGGAATGGTGACGCTAATGATTGCAGCATCGCCGCTCACCATCTGGGTAGACTCCTCAAAGTTTCCAAGGACCTGGCAGATGGCTGCCAACCAGGCCCACTCTTCTGTAAAGAATTGAGGAGGCTGACTGCCACTGCGCCGCCCATGTTGGAGTTGGTATTCCACTATAGCTCTACGCTGTTCATAGAGCCTGGCCAACATGTGGAGCGCAGAGTTCCACTGTGTGGGCACGTCACACAGCAGTCGGTGCACTGGCAGATTAAACTGATGTTACAGTGTCCGCAAGGTGGCAGCGTGCGTGTGGGATTTGCGGAAATGTGCGTAGAGCCGACGCACCTTTCCGAGCAGGTATGACAAGTGGGGGTAGCTTTTCAGAAAGCGCTGAACCACCAAATTAAAGACATGGGCCAGGCATGGCACGTGCGTGTGGCTGACGAGCTGCAGAGCTGCCACCAGGTTACGGCCGTTGTCACACACGACCATGCCCGGTTGGAGGCTCAGCGGCGCAAGCCAGCGGTCGGTCTGCTCTGTCAGACCCTGCAGCAGTTCGTGGGCCGTGTGCCTCTTCTCTCCTAAGCTGAGTAGTTTCAGCACGGCCTGCTGACGCTTGCCCACCGCTGTGCTGCCGTGCCGCGCGACACCGACTGCTGGCGACGTGCTGCTGCTGACACATCTTGATTGCAAGACAGAGGCTGCGTAGGAGGAGGAGGAGGGTGGTTAAGTGGAGGAAGCATACACCCCCGCAGATACCACCACCAATTCGGGGGGTGGGTAGGACGTGAGCGGTCCCAGGCTCTGACTCTGTCCCAGCTTCCACTAAATTCACCCAATGTGCCGTCAGGGAGATGTAGTGGCCCTGCCCGCCTGTGCTTGTCCACGTGTCCGTTGTTAAGTGGACCTTGGCAGTAACCGCGTTGGTGAGGGCGCGTAGAATGTTGCGGGAGACGTGGTCGTGCAGGCCTGGGACGGCACATCGGGAAAAGTAGTGCCGACTGGGAACTGAGTAGCCGCCATCATGCTTTTGAAAGCCTCCGTTTCCACAAGCCTATACGGCAGCATCTCCAGGCTGATCAATTTTGCAATGTGCACGTTTAACGCTTGAGCGTGCGGGTGCGTGGCGGCGTGCTTGCGCTCGCGCTCAAACAGTTGAGCTAGCGACGTCTGGACACTGCGCTGAGAGACATTGCTGGATGGGGCCGAGGACAGCGGAGGTGAGGGTGTGGGTGCAGGCCAGGAGACGGTTGTGCCTGTGTCCTCAGAGGGGGGTTGGATCTCAGTGGCAGGTTGGGGCACAGGGGGAGAGGCAGTGGTGCAAACCGGAGGCGGTGAACGGGCATCGTCCCACCTTGTGGGGTGCTTGACCATCATATGCCTGCGCATGCTGGTGGTGGTGCCTCCCCAGCTGATCTTGGCGCGACAAAGGTTGCACACCGTCAGGCGTCTCCGTGAAAAACTGCCACACCGTAGAGCACCTTGACCTCTGCAGGGGGGCATGGCGCGAGGGGACGCTTTGGGAACCAGTTGGTGGATTATTCGGTCTGGCCCTGCCTCTACCCCTGGCCACTGCACTGGCTTGGCCTGTGCCCACACCCTGACTTGGGCCCCCGCGTCCTCGCCCGCGTCCACGTCCTATAGGCCTACCCCTACCCCTCAGCATGGTGTATTACCAGTAGTGCAGAAACAGAACGCTGTAATTAAATGTGCTGCTTATTGGCCTGTGGTTGGAGGCTGACTTCGTTTACGGAACGGCAGGAAATAATTTGGCGCAAGCCTGCTGTAGCACTTAGCTGGCTGCGTATTTATTTGGAGAACTACTACCCCCAGCAGACACGGACCCAGAACACTGAGGACAGTCACAGGCAGGCCAAATAAATTTTTTTCCAATATTTTTTGGAAAAGGCCCACTGCCTATATTCAATCTATAATATATGTCTTCTGGCCCTGCCTACACACTTCTGTCCCTGGAGTATTACTGCAGGGCGCAATGCTCTGCACGGCCGATATACCAAAAAAAAAAAAAAAATGTGCAACACTGCAAAAAGCAGCCTCCACAGTACTGCACACAGTTAGATGTGGCCCTAAGAAGGACCGTTGGGGTTCTTGAAGCCTAAAATACTCCTAACACTCTCCCTATAGCAGCTCCGGCACCAGCAGCACTTTCCCTAAAGTATGTCACAACGCATCTGAGGCGAGCCGCGGGAGGGGCCGATTTATATACTCGGGTGACACCTGATCTCCCCAGCCACTCACTGCAGGGGGGTGGTATAGGGCTTGAACGTCGCAGGGGGAAGTTGTAATGCCTTCCCTGTCTTTCTATTGGCCAGAAAAGCGCGCTAACGTCTCAGAGAGGAAAGTGAAAGTAACTCGAACATCACGTGGTACTCGTCACGAGTAACGAGCATCTCGAACACGCTAATACTCAAAAGAGTATCAAGCTCGGACGAGTACGTTCACTCATCTCTAATATTTATACTTCACAGATGATCCTGTATTCATAAATAGGTAGAAAGAATAAAGATGGAGCTGCAGTATATTATATTGTTGTACACAGGGGAGAGCTTTATAGTAGTTATATTCTTGTATATAGGAGCAGTATTATAGTAGTTATATTCTTGTACATAGGGGGCAGTATTATAGTAGCTATATTCTTGTACATAGGGGGCAGTATTATAGTAGTTATATTCTTGTACATAGGAGCAGTATTATAGTAGTTATATTCTTGTACATAGGAGGCAGTATTATAGTAGTTATATTCTTGTAGATAGGGGGCAGTATTATAGTAGTTATATTCTTGTACATAGGGAGCAGTATTATAGTAGTTATATTCTTGTACATAGGGGGCAGTAATATAGTAGTTATATTCTTGTACATAGGGGACAGTATTATAGTAGTTATATTCTTGTACATAGGGGGCAGTATTATAGTAGTTATATTCTGGCACATAGGAGGCAGTATTATAGTAGTTATATTCTTGTACATAGGGAGCAGTATTATAGTAGTTATATTCTTGTACATAGGGGGCAGTATTATAGTAGTTATATTCTTGTACATAGGGGGCAGTATTATAGTAGTTATATTCTTGTACATAGGGGGCAGTATTATAGTAGTTATATTCTGGCACATAGGAGGCAGTATTATAGTAGTTATATTCTTGTACATAGGGGGCAGTATTATAGTAGTTATATTCTTGTACATAGGGGGCAGTATTATAGTAGTTATATTCCTGTACATAGGAGCAGTATTATAGTAGTTATATTCTTGTACATAGGGGGCAGTATTATAGTAGTTATATTCTTGTACATAGGGGGCAGTATTATAGTAGTTATATTCTTGTACATAGGGGGCAGTATTATAGTAGTTATATTCTTGTACATAGGGGGGCAGTATTATATTAGTTATATTCTTGTACATAGGGAGCAGTATTATAGTAGCTATATTCTTGTACATAGGAGCAGTATTATAGTAGTTATATTCTTGTACATAGGGAGCAGTATTATAGTAGTTATACTCTTGTACATAGGGAACAGTATTATAGTAGTTATATTCTTGTACATAGGGGGGCAGTATTATAGTAGTTATATTCTTGTACATAGGGAGCAGTATTATAGTAGCTATATTCTTGTACATAGGAGCAGTATTATAGTAGTTATATTCTTGTGCATAGGGAGCAGTATTATAGTAGTTATACTCTTGTACATAGGGAGCAGTATTATAGTAGTTATATTCCTGTACATAGGGGCAGTATTATAGTAGTTATATTCTTGTACATAGGAGCAGTATTATAGTAGTTATATTCTTGTACATAGGGGGCAGTATTATAGTAGTTATATTCTTGTACATAGAGGGCAGTATTATAGTAGTTATATTCTTGTACATGGGGAGCAGTATTATAGTAGTTATATTCTTGTTCATAGGGGCAGTATTATAGTAGTTATATTCTTGTACATAGGGGGCAATATTATAGTAGTTATATTCTTGTACATAGGAGGGCAGTATTATAGTAGTTATATTCTTGTACATAGGGGGCAGTATTATAGTAGTTATATTCTTGTTCATAGGGGGCAGTATTATAGTAGTTATATTCTTGTACATAGGGAGCAGTATTATAGTAGTTATATTCTTGTACATAGGGAGCAGTATTATAGTAGTTATATTCTTGCACATAGGAGGCAGTATTATAGTAGTTATATTCTTGTACATAGGAGGCAGTATTATAGTAGTTATATTCTTGTACATAGGAGGCAATATTATAGTAGTTATATTCTTATACATAGGAGGCAGTATTATAGTAGTTATATTCTTGTACATAGGAGGCAGTATTATAGTAGTTATATCCTTGTACATAGGGGCAGTATTATAGTAGTTATATTCTTGTACATAGGGGGCAGTATTATAGTAGTTATATTCTTGTTCATAGGGGGCAGTATTATAGTAGTTATATTCTTGTACATAGGGGGCAGTATTATAGTAGCTTAGTAGAGTTAAGGTAGATTCTCCTGAGTATATACACATAGAGGTGAGGTAGATTCTCCTCAGTATATATACATAGAGTTGAGGTAGATTATCCTCAGTATATACACATAGGGGTGAGGTAGATTCTCTTCAGTATATACACACAGAGGTGAGGTAGATTCTCCTCAGTATGTACACACACAGGTGAGGTAGATTCTCCTCGGTATATTCACGTAGAGGTGAGGTAGATTCTCCTCAGTATATACACATAGAGGGGAGGTAGATTCTCCTCAGTATACACACATAGAGGTGAGGTAGATTCTCCTCAGTATATACACATGGAGGTGAGGTAGATTCTTCTCAGTATATACACATAGAGGGACGTAGATTCTCCTCAGTATACACACACAGAGGGGAGTTAGATACTGCTCAGTATATACACATAGAGGGGAGGTAGATTCTCCTCAGTATATGCACATAGAGGGGAGGTAGATTCTCCTCAGTATACACACATAGAGGTGGGGTAGATTCTCCTCAGTATACACACATAGAGGTGAGGTAGATTCTCCTCAGTATATACACATAGAGGTGACGTAGATTCTCCTCAGTATACACACATAGAGGTGGGGTAGATTCTCCTCAGTATATACACATAGAGGTGAGGTAGATTCTCCTCAGTATATACACATAAAGAGGTGAGGTAGATTCTCCTCAGTATATACACATAGAGGGGAGGTAGATTCTCCTCAGTATATACACATAGAGGTGGGGTAGATTCTCCTCCGTATATACACATAGAGGTGAGATAGATTCTCCTCAGTATATACACATAGAGGTGAGGTAGATTCTCCTCAGTATATACACACAGAGGTGAGGTAGATTCTCCTCAGTATATACACATGGAGGAGAGGTAGATTCTCCTCAGTATATACACATAGAGGTGAGGTAGATTCTCCTCAGTACATACACATAGAGGGGAGGTAGATTCTCCTCAGTATATACACATAGAGGTGAGGTAGATTCTCCTCAGTATATACACATTGAGGTTAGGTAGATTCTCCTCAGTATATACACATAGAGGTGGGGTAGATTCTCCTCCGTATATACACATAGAGGTGAGGTCGATTCTCCTCAGTATACACACACAGAGGTGAGGTAGATTCTCCTCAGTATACACACACAGAAGTGAGGTAGATTCTCCTCAGTATATACACAGAGAGGTGAGGTAGATTCTCCTCAGTATATACACATAGAGGTGAGGTAGATTCTCCTCAGTATATACACATAGAGGTGAGGTAGATTCTCCTCAGTATATACACAGAGAGGTGAGGTAGATTCTTCTCAGTATATACACATAGAGGTGAGGTAGATTCTCCTCAGTATATACATATAGAGGTGAGGTAGATTCTCCTCAGTATATACACAGAGAGGTGAGGTAGATTCTTCTCAGTATATACACATAGAGGTGAGGTAGATTCTCCTCAGTATATACACATAGAGGTGAGGTAGATTCTCCTCAGTATATACACAGAGAGGTGAGGTAGATTCTTCTCAGTATATACGCATAGAGGTGAGGTAGATTCTCCTCAGTATATACACATAGAGGTGAGGTAGATTCTCCTCAGTATATACACATAGAGGTGAGGTAGATTCTCCTCAGTATATACACACACAGAGGTGAGGTAGATTCTCCTCAGTATATACACACACAGAGGTGAGGTAGATTCTCCTCAGTATATACACATAGAGGTGAGGTAGATTCTTCTCAGTGTATACACATAGAGGTGAGGTAGATTCTCCTCAGTATATACACATAGAGGTGAGGTAGATTCTCCTCAGTATATACATATAGAGGTGAGGTAGATTCTCCTCAGTATATAAACATAGTGGGGAGGTAGATTCTCCTCAGTATATACACAGAGAGGTGAGGTAGATTCTTCTCAGTATATACACATAGAGGTGAGGTAGATTCTCCTCAGTATATACACATAGAGGTGAGGTAGATTCTCCTCAGTATATACACAGAGAGGTGAGGTAGATTCTTCTCAGTATATACACATAGAGGTGAGGTAGATTCTCCTCAGTATATACACATATAGGGGAGGTAGATTCTCCTCAGTATATACACATAGAGGTGAGGTAGATTCTCCTCAGTATATACACATAGAGGTGAGGTAGATTCTCCTCAGTATATACACATAGTGGTGAGGTAGATTCTCCTCAGTATATACACATAGAGGTGAGGTAGATTCTCCTCAGTATATACACATAGGGGTGAGGTAGATTCTTCTCAGTGTATACACATAGAGGTGAGGTAGATTCTCCTCAGTATATACACATAGGGGTGAGGTAGATTCTTCTCAGTGTATACACATAGAGGTGAGGTAGATTCTCCTCAGTATATACACATAGAGGTGAGGTAGATTCTCCTCAGTATATATAGATAAGGATTCTTGGCGTGTGGAAAATCAGATTAAATTAAAATCTGTCTGACAACTGCCCTGTGTCCCCATTAGTTGTCAGCTGCCCTGTGCCCATTGGTCATTCCATCATATGGCAACAGCAGTGTGATTGTCTGGCAGATTTTGGTGTGAGAGTGGTGTAGTGTCCCAGAACATCATCCTGCTCCCCTCCATAAATGCCTTACATGTATTGTCTCATGTGGATGCACTGTGCAAAGCTGTCATCTTTTCTATCATCTATTATACCCAGGACGGTAACAAGGGGGCGCTCTAATAACTATGTATAATATATGAAGGGTCAGTACAGAGATCTCTCCCATCATCTATTATACCCAGGAATGTAACACGGGGGCGCTCTAATAACTATGTATAATATATCAGGGGTCAGTACAGAGATCTCTCCCATCATCTATTATACCCAGGACGGTAACAAGCGGGCGCTCTAATAACTATGTATGGATGTATCAGGGGTCAGTACAGAGATCTCTTCTATCATCTATTATACCCAGGACGGTAACAAGGGGGCGCTCTAATAACTATGTATAATATATCAGGGGTCAGTACAGAGATCTCTCCCACCATCTATTATACCCAGGACTGTAACAAGGGGGCGCTCTAATAACTATGTATAATATATCAGTGGTCAGTACAGAGATCTCTCCCATCATCTATTATATCCAGGACTGTAACGAGGGGGCGCTCTAATAACTATGTATAGACATATCAGGGGTTAGTACAGAGATCTCTCCCACCATCTATTATACCCAGGAATGTAACAAGGGGGCGCTCTAATAACTATGTATAATATATCAGGGGTCAGTACAGAGATCTCTCCCATCATCTATTATACCCAGGACTGTAACAAGGGGGCGCTCTAATAACTATGTATAGATATATCAGGGGTCAGTACAGAGATCTCTCCCATCATCTATTATACCCAGGAATGTAACACGGGGGCGCTCTAATAACTATGTATAATATATCAGGGGTCAGTACAGAGATCTCTCCCATCATCTATTATACCCAGGACGGTAACAAGCGGGCGCTCTAATAACTATGTATGGATGTATCAGGGGTCAGTACAGAGATCTCTTCTATCATCTATTATACCCAGGACGGTAACAAGGGGGCGCTCTAATAACTATGTATAATATATCAGGGGTCAGTACAGAGATCTCTCCCACCATCTATTATACCCAGGACTGTAACAAGGGGGCGCTCTAATAACTATGTATAATATATCAGGGGTCAGTACAGAGATCTCTCCCATCATCTATTATATCCAGGACTGTAACGAGGGGGCGCTCTAATAACTATGTATAGACATATCAGGGGTTAGTACAGAGATCTCTCCCACCATCTATTATACCCAGGAATGTAACAAGGGGGGCGCTCTAATAACTATGTATAGATATATCAGGGGTCACTACAGAGATCTCTCCCATCATCTATTATACGCAGGACTGACTATAACAAGGCAGGATTCTCAATGTCTAGAGGAAAGACAGTTTATACACAACATAAAAGGGGATTCTTTGCTGTAAGAGCAGTAAGACTGTGGAACTCTCTGCCTGAGGATGTCGTGATGGTGAACTCAATAAAAGAGTACAAGAGAGGCCTGGAGTGTTGTAATATTACATGTTATATCACTGATTACTCTGAAGCGTCGGTGATCCGGGGATTACTCCCCGATTGTCCAATTTTTTTTCTCCTTAAATAGGGAAAATTGGTTTCTAGCTCATTGGGGTTTATTGCCCTCCTCTGAATTAACATTGGACGTTGTGAAGGGGGAGGGGAGGGAGGTAATAGGCTGAACTGCATGGTCAAGGGTCTTTTTTGGCCATACATACTATGTTACTATGAAAGCCACCTACAGTTTACCAAAAAGCACCGAAAGGTCCCTCAGACTGTAAGAAACAAGATTCTCTGATCGGATGACACCAAGATGGAACTTTGGCCTCTAAGTGTTCTGTCTGGAGAAAACCAGGCACCGCTCATCATCTGCCCAATACCATCCCTACAGTGAAGCCTGGTGGTGGAGCATTATGTGGAGGAGGGGAGACCGGTCAGGGTGGATGGAAAGCTGAATAGAGCAAAGTGCAGAGATAATGACATCCTGATCCTGAGTACAAGGGACCTCACACTGGGCAGAAGGGTCACTTTCCAACAAAACAATGACCCTAAGACCCCAGCCAAGACCACCCAGGAGTGGGTAAACTTGGCTGTTAGCCCTTGGTTACCAGAGGGCCCAAAACCTCCAAGACGTCTCTCCAGGACACCTGGATCAGAGGACGATGAGTCATATTGATACGCAGGCTTGGACACTGGGTACCAGTGGGGTCCCCATTCCGGGGTCCCACCGTGTACCAGGTGAGTGGATTTCCCTTTATTACTTGAGAACAATACTACAGGGCGCTGGTACATGTCTACCCACTTTCTCTTCACCCAGGAGTGGGGACGACTCTGAATGTCCTTGTGTAGCCTGGCCAGAGCTCTGAACCCAATGGGACGTCTCTGGAGAGACCTGACAATGGCTGTCCACAGACGGCCCCCATCCAACCTGACAGATGGCAAAAAATCCCCAAATCCAGGGTTGCAAATCTTGTGGCATCATCCCTAAGAATCACTGCCAAAGGGTCTTCACCTAAGTGCCGAGTACGGGGTGGGAATACTTATGTCACTGCAGAATGGGAGTTTTTCATTTTAAAACATTTACAAAGATTTCTCCTGTTCTGTTGTCAATTTGTCATTATGGGGTACCGAGTGCAGAATGACGGGGGCACCAGGCCACAACATGAAAAAAAAATTAGGGGAGTCTGAAGATTTTCTGGATGCGCTGGAGAAATAGCTGTAATTTAACCCATTTTATGCCCTAATGACCAACTAATTTCAATTGTTTTCACTGTTGCATTCCGAGACACATAACTGATTTTTTTGTCAGCATAGCTATTTGAGGGCTTGTTATTTGCGGGATAAGTTGTGTTTTTTAATTACATAATTTTGGGGTGGGTATAATGTATTGCATAATTTTTATGATTTTTTTAGGGGTGGGTTTCCAAGAAAAAATTGTCTAAAGAGATAAGCCCCCTTAACAGCCGCCGTAAAAAGGTGTATGGGTGGTCATTAAGGGGTTAAAAGCGACAACACAACGATTACATTAAAAAAACTACCAAAGAAATCCACAGGACCTGCAGACAAATGTTCTGGAGCAGCTATTTTGCAGCACGGCGACCGCCCAGCCAGAAACACCATTTACCCGGAATAATTCTATCCATCTTTTCCTCAGAACTGTACGCTGATTATTTATGGATTTGCTTCGATGGCGAGAAAACAGGTGCGACCCAGGAAGCGGCAAACCCTCTCCCTGTGAGGAGGTGAAAGCAGTTGGACCGGCTTGGTGCCATCCATTCCTGCTTGCCAATCCGGCGTACAGCAAATTCCCCAAACACACAGTCTAAATGGATCTCCCTAAGGATACCCGCTCCTCGGCACGCTGCCTGGACATTCCTTCACCGTGAAGCAGTGAGGAGCATTCTGAGCTCTGCACAGTGCAGCATGTGTCCTGGCTGCCATTGTCTTCTCAGAAAGCCCCTGCTGGACTGGCACCCTTATGCCCCGTACCCAACATTCCCAGAACTACAGTGGGACTGCATATTCATTCAAAAGCAGCAAACAGAGAATACCAGTGATGAAATGCCTAACGGGCAAAGGGTTCACCAGCAGAACGGCTGCCGGCTGTGGAATATGAAACATGGAAAGGCCGTGTTCCCAGGCTGCAGAGTGCGATCCGAGGAGTCATCCTGACATCACAATGTGTTACTACATTCAGAAAACCTGCAGGAAAGCTCCGGGTGCATGCACTTTCTTAGTGAACAGCGTAGTGAATGCTTCCATACAGAAGCATTCAATGAAAAAATCGCTAATTGCGCAATATAAGTTTTTCTATAATGGGACCCTACAGGTAAAGTATACCACTGCAAAAAGCCTTCCCTGGCAGAAAAACATCAGAGAATGTTCCCAACATATGGAAAACGTCAGCATGATGTGAACAAAGTCTTATTCATATTTGGACATGACAATCCCTAAATGGAAACTCCAGCAAAAAAGGAAATAATTGGGCGAGTAAAAGGGAGTAACGCGTATGCAGACTTCTTAAGGCATTGTTCAGGGTTGCTAAAAACGGATATGGACCCATGTTGCTGAAGCCTCCATGTCCGGACAAGTTCTGACACCAGATTACGTGGTATACCCCCTTATCTGTGCCCCTCGTGTCATGAAGGAGTACGGGTTGTTTGGCTCATCTTAATAACTAAGCCAGCCCTCTTCTCTGTTATGGTCGATGCTGAGATAAAGGAGGGGGCAGGCTTATTTATTGAAATAAGTTGAACAACAGCCTCTTGATGATATGACGGGTACAGAGAGAGAGCAGCAGCGTGTGAGCGGTTGCAGCGGGGGGTCAGCGGTTGCAGCGGGGGGTCAGCGGTTGCAGCGGGGGGTCAGCGGGTGAGCGGTTGCAGCAGCGTGTGAGCGGAGTGTGAACAAGTCTATCTTCACTACTTCCGTAATTTAATTGTAGACCCCCATTAGGATGAGCTCCATGCCTGGCAATGTCATCTAGTGTGCTACTTGTACAATGTATGCGGTCCTTGATCAGCCGATCGAGGGTGCATACTGTTGCGCAAGATGCGTGCACGTCGCACATTTAGAAGCCCAAATTCTGGATCTAAATGAGCAACTGGCAACACTGAGAGCCATTGACATCATGGAAAGGAGTTTGCTGCTCACTGAGCAGGCACTCGCTGGGGTAGAGGCGGGGGCGGATGGAGCTACGGAAGAGCAGGGGGAGCAGGCAGTCAGCTGGGTGACAGATAGAAGGAGGCGTAGAGGGAATAGATCCAGGGAGGCTGGTCCTGAACTGGCACAACCCAACATGTCTGCAACGTTGGCAGATGAGGGCGATGCCATTACAGAGCCAGCACCGCTGCAGCACGACATGCCCTCTGAACGCCAGGGGGATGACTGCTCCAGTGAGATGGGGACGGGGAGTGCAGGGCAGGCTAGACAGGTTCTAGTGGTGAGGGACTCAATTATTAGGGGGACAGAGAGGGCAATCTGCCATAAAGACCGGGATCGTCGAACGGTGTGTTGTCTTCCTGGCGCTCGAGTTCGACACATCGCGGATCGGATTGACAGATTACTGGGAGGGGCTGGTGAGGATCCAGCAGTCATGGTGCACGTTGGCACCAATGAACAAGTTAGAGGTCAATGGAGGGCCCTCAAAAAGGATTTCAGGGACCTAGGGTCCAAGCTCAGGGCGAGGACCTCCAGGGTAGTTTTCTCGGAAATACTACCTGTACCTAAAGCCACACTAGAAAGGCAGCAGGATCTTAGGGAGGTAAACAAGTGGCTCCGTAGCAGGTGTAAGAAGGAGGGATTTGGGTTCCTGGAGAACTGGGCTGACTTTCCTGTCGGCTACAGGCTCTACCGTAGGGACGGGCTGCATCTTAATGGGGAGGGTGCAGCTGTGCTGGGGGATAAGATAGCTAGAAGGCTGGAGGAGTGTTTAAACTAGGGACTGGGGGGGAGGGTAAAATGAGAAATAGTGGGGTAGCCAGTGTAAATAGCGACCCGGGTCAAAGAAAAGGGAATGGGGGTCGAGCAGGGGGTGGGGTTAGTACAGTTAGAACTGATAGATCAGCTATAAGTACGAATAGCAACAAAACAAATTTAAAAAACAAAAAAAATGATATAAATTGTATGACCACGAATGCAAGAAGTCTGATCGGTAAAGTGGGCGAGCTTGAAGCAAGAATGACTGATGAAAATTATGATATAGTCGGAATTACGGAAACATGGCTTGATGATAAGTGCGATTGGGCGGTGAATTTGCAGGGGTACAATCTCTTCAGAAGGGACCGAAGGAACAAGAAAGGGGGAGGGGTATGTCTGTACGTCAAATCGAACTTGAAGCCGAGGCTACAGGAGGATATAGGGGTAGGAGACGAACAGGTGGAATCTCTGTGGGTAGAAATACAGGGAGGAAAAAATAACAAAATCCTGATAGGGGTCTTCTATCGACCACCAAAAGCAACAGAAGAAACTGAAAACTTACTACTAAGGCAGATAGAAGAGGTGTCAAAACGAAATGAAGTAATTATCATGGGGGACTTTAATTATCCAGATATAACATGGGAGAAGGAAACCTGCAAATCTCACAGGGGTGATAAGTTCTTGAGAGTAAGTAAAGACAATTACTTGAACCAACTGGTGCAGGAACCAACAAGAGGGAGGGCCACTCTGGACTTAGTACTAACCAACAAACCGGAACGTATAAAAGGGGTGCAGGTTGAGGGGCACTTGGGGAACAGCGACCACAATATAATCAACTTCCAGCTGTCATTCAATAAGAAGCCTTATCAGGGAGCGACAAACAAACTAAACTTCAGTAAAGCAAAATTTTATCAGCTCAGAACTACTATCAGTAACATTAATTGGGACAACATCCTCAAAAATATCAGTACAGAAGACAAATGGGAAAAGTTTAAAAGGATCCTAACCACCTCATGTGAGCAATTCATTCCCTTTAAAAATAAAAGAAACTCAGCTAAAAGGAAACCAATGTGGCTCGACAAGACGGTACGAGGGGCAATAAACGAAAAAAAGAAAGCGTTCAAACTACTAAAGCAAAAAGGCAGCGAAGAAGCGCTAAAATCGTACAGGGGAAAAAACAAAATATGCAAAGATACGATCAAAACTGCCAAGGAGGAAGCAGAAAGACGGATCGCCAAAGAGAGCAAAAACAACTCGAAACTATTTTTCAACTATATTAACAGGAAAAGGATTTGCAGGGAGAGCGCTGGCCCTTTAAAAAATAATGCAGGAGAAATCATTGATGATGACGGAGGGAAAGCAAATCTACTAAACAGTTTCTTCTCAAGTGTATTCACAAACGAAAAGGAAATGCCACACGAGATGCAGGGGAATAAAATGAACCCCTCACAAAATATCTCATACCTAACGCAGTAGGAGGTGCGGAAGCGGCTAAAGAAGACTAAAATTGATAAATCGCTGGGCCCAGATGGATTACACCCAAGGATACTAAGGGAACTAAGTAACGAGATAGCTAGGCCGCCATATCTAATATTTCTAGACACTATCAAGACCGGTGTTGTACCATTGGATTGGCGCATTGCCAACGTGGTTCCAATTTACAAAAAAGGGAGCAAAAGTGAGCCTGGTAACTACAGGCCAGTAAGTCTCACTTCAGTAACGGGAAAAATTTTCGAGGGGATTCTTAGAGACGCCATCGATGAGTACCTCAAGGAAAATAAGGGAGTAACTCCTCACCAGCATGGATTCATGAAGGGTCGCTCATGTCAGACAAATCTGATCAGTTTCTACGATGAAGTAAGCTCTAAGCTGGACCAGGGAGAATCTATTGATCTCGTATATCTGGACTTCTCTAAAGCCTTTGACACAGTGTCACATAATAGGCTAATATACAAAATGAGGAGCTCGGATTGGGGGAAAACGTGTGTAAGAGGGTAAAAAATTGTCTCAATGATAGAAAGCAGAGGGTGGTAATAAATGGTTCGTACTCTGATTGGACCACAGTCGCTAGCGGGGTGCCACAGGGTTCAGTATTAGGCCCCACTCTGTTCAACATATTTATCAATGACCTGATAGAGGGGCTGCACAGCAAAATATCAATATTTGCAGATGACACAAAATTATACAATATAATTAATGCAACAGAGGACAATGTGCGGCTACAAACGGACCGAGATAAGCCGGGGGATTGGTGGGGGGGGGGGGGGGGGAGGATGGAGGACAATGTGCGGCTACAAATAGACCTGGATAAGCTGGGGGCTTGGGCAGAAAAATGGCAAATGAAGTTCAATGTTGAAAAATGTAAGACTATGCACATGGGCAGGAGGAACGGATGTCACAAATATTCACTTAATGGGGTACCACTAGGGAAAAGTGATATGGAAAAGGATCTGGGGGTATTAGTGGATAATAGACTAAACTGGAGTAACCAATGCCAGTCAGCTGCTGCAAAGGCAAATAAAGTCTTGGGGTGCAGTAAAAGAGGTATAGGGGCGAAGGACGAGAACATTATCCCCCCACTATATAAGGCACTTGTCAGGCCCCACATGGAATACTGCGTACAGTTCTGGTCACCGGTGCTCAGGAAAGATGTCACAGTGCTGGAGGGGTTCAAAGAAGGGCAACTAAACTAATACATGGAATGACGGGACTGGAATACCCAGAGAGGCTATCCAAATTGGGACTATTTACTCTAGAAAAAAGACGGCTAAGAGGTGATCAAATAACCATGTATAAGTACATGAGGGGACGATACAAGGATCTCTGCCAGGATCTGTTTATACCCAGGACTGCGACAGTAACAAGAGGGCATCCGCTACGATTAGAGGAAAGCAGGTTTCATCACCAACATAGAAGGGGATTCTTTATTGTAAGAGCAGTGAGACTGTGGAACTCTCTGCCTGAGGAAGTGGTGATGGCAAAATCCACAGAGGGGTTTAAAAGGGGACTTGATGTCTTTCTGGAGAGGAAGGATATTACAGGATATAAATCTTAGGTTAATTGTTAATCCGGGTATACAGGCAGGTAGGAACTATTAGGGGTTGATCCAGGGATTAGTCTGATTGCCATTACAGTAAAACAGAGAATTAACCAGCGCTCCGGTGTTTCAGAAGATGATAAATGATGCAGAGGTGAATATTTGAAATTCTTGTTGTATGGTTATGATTACTTACTTTACAGGGGTGCTGATGGTTAAGCCCCCCTGGATCCAAGATGGCAGGCAGAATTCAGAAGATATATATGGAAATTCTTTTATTGTGACGCGTTTCGGCCGTAATCTTGGCCTTTCTCAAGCATAAAAAGCATTTACAACATGCCTGCATTATATAGTGCAGGTAACTGACACACAATAGCAGGGCCTGCTGGGATGACGCTGCAGTAGAATAAAAAACCTGAACTGGATTGTGTGTCAGAGAGTAAAGCTCGATAGTCCCTTACTATGTGTATATATATATATATCAAACTGTACACTGGTAACGACCTCTCTGTACACTCCTCATGGACATGTGGATTAGATGATGTAAAGGATCCAGGGGTTCCTATATACGCTGTTATTATGTTTCGCCGGTGCAGTGCCGGCACTTGGCCGATGACGTTACTGACCGGGCGTGACTATGATGGGCGTGATTGTCACATAATCATGTGCGTCAGATATGCGCCACAGTGGCGCCATAGCCACGATGAAAACAATCACTATATGGTTTCGGGCGCCAGATACGCGCCGCCGATGGAGCGACAGGCGAGCGCACATCCGGCGATGCTCGCGATAGAGACATAACGCTCCATCCCGCGGCGTTCGCGTTGCTATAGTAACTCATGGGGTGGGGTCTTAAGGAGGTCATCGGTGACGCTATACACGTGTTAGACCCTCATTGGTCCACAGGTAAGCGTCACATGACCGCTCCAAAATAATGTAGCCTGGTGTAACGCACCTATAGCTGCCATCTAGGTTTGATGACGCCTCTTAGTGTAGCTGTGGAACATAATTATAATCAAAGGCATAATGGAACAACATTAACTGCGCAATATCAGACGGCCAAAGGATGGAACATAACAAGATAGGACGAAAAGCTCCATGGGATTCTTCGCACAATCGCACTAGGAGTGTATGGCAAAAAGAAAAGGGAGATACGTCTATACAATATATGGCGAAAAGATGGCGAAAAGATATTTCAAACAGAGAACAGGGGAACACAAAAACTACCGTTCTTACTAAATAAAAATACAATATGTATAACAACTGCATCCATGGGAGATCATTGTGTTCATGTATTGTAACCATGCGGGATTTACAGTCTAATAAATAGCGATTAAATATCTAGCATGTATTTACAAATTGTGTTTGTGCATATAGGAATATGTATGGCGCTTGGGCTATGCGTATATATATATATATATGTCAGTATGTCTCATCTAGATGTCCCATATATGGAGGCGGTCACATTTGTATTTAACAACCATAAATGTATAATTCTTGTTGTTACTATTACAGTTTCCCTCGGACCTCATTAGACCGCTCGGTGTGAGGGGATTAAAATAACATATAGAAAACATTTCCTTAGTTTTTAGTTTAATGAATCCTCCTGTGTTTATTTTTTCTACCGGGTGATTTTCATAAAGTTTGGATCTGAGTTATGTTCAAGGAAGAAAAGTCGCGATAAACTGTGTTTTAAAAACCCTCTTCTTCTGTTGTGTCTGTGATGGTTGATGCGGTCACGTAGAGGGTTAATAGTGCGGCCGATGTAGCGGAGCCCGCAGGGGCATTCTGCCATGTAGATTACATAAGCTGGACTACAGTTCACATATTGTTTGATGGTATAATGGTTATCCACCTGTCTTCCAATGGTTTTCCTCCTGTGACACGTTTGGGCAGCACTTACAGTTTGTTTTTCCACATTTATATGAACCTAATAATGAAGAGATAACAGATTTTTTATTATTTTCACTTTTAGAATTTAGTGTCCGGGGCGCGATGGAGCTAGAAGATTACCCAATGTTTTCCCTCTCCTATATATACTATTAGGACGGGAGGACGATATGTCTGTAAGATGGGGGTCATTTTCCAGAATTCTCCACCTATTTAGGATGATTTTTTGGAGATTATGCTGTTTGGAGTTAAATCTCGTAATAAAGCACAGTCCAAATTTATCTCGGTCTTTTGTATGTTTTTTCGCTTTATCTTTATTATCTATATGTCTTCCTTCCTCTAATGCTCTTGTGTATGATGTTTTTATCAGACTTTCAGGGTATTTTTTATCACGAAAGCGATCATATAAGATGTCAGCTTGTTCTTTGTACTTTTCTGTAGTGGAGCAATTTCGTCTTAAGCTAGAGGTGGTACAACAGGATACTAGAGCCTCCATGCCCGCCCATATCACATCTTGTATCTAAGCTAGAGGTGGTACAACAGGATACTAGAGCCTCCATGCCCGCCCATATCACATCTTGTATCTAAGCTAGAGGTGGTGCAACAGGGTACTAGAGCCTCCATGCCCACCGATATCACATTTTGTATCCTAGCTAGAGGGGGTACAACTGGGTACTAGAGCGTCCCTCATCTCAATCCATCAACCAGCCCGGGCTCTCCGCTCTGCTAACGAAACCAGACTGAGCGCCCCTTTAATTCGAACTTCTCATTCCCGCCTCCAAGACGTCTCCAGAGCAGCACCAGTCCTCTGGAACGCACTACCAAAGGCTACCCGAGCAATCCAGGACTCGCAGAACTTCAGGCGTGCTCTAAAAACGCACCTCTTCAGGGAGGCATACCGCATTCCCTAAACAAACCCCTCTGTACTCCGCCTGATAACATGCTCCCTGACCTACTGACTGCAATCCCTGCTAGCCATCATAAACCGCTCCTGCAGTCATACTGATCCTGCCGTCACACGGCTTAATGTCTGACCATTGTCTGTGTGTATATCACCCCTCACTCTCCACCTCCCCATACCGTGCCCATCTCCACCTCGCCATACCGTGCACATCTCCACCTCGCCATACCGTGCACATCTCCAGCCCCCCATACAGTGCACATCTCCACCTCACCATACCGTGCACATCTCCAGCCCCCCATACAGTGCACATCTCCAGCCCTTTACCTTCTGTATCCCCCCCATTATCTGTAGTATGTAAGCTCGTTGGAGCAGGACCCGCACCCCTATTGTCTCTATCAGCTGATTACTATATGTAACCGTGGTTCTGTAATGTTTGTATTTTGTCTTTCTGTATCCCCCCTGTCTGTGTAAGCGCTGCGGAATATGTTGGCGCTGTACAAATAAAGATTATTATTTATTATTATATTACAAGGGGTCGGTTCTCCACAATAAATGATCCTTTTGCTCTGATATTGTAATCACTTACTTATATTAACGTTACAATCACACAGAGAAAGTTCGATTCAATTCTGACAACTTCTAGAGGAGGAATTGGTTTTGAAAAGAAGTGTATATCTGATCAGACAAAAATGCTTCCTTCTCTAGTCGGGTTTCTTTGGCTTCCTTCCTCCTTCTGTCCTTCCTTCTAAGCTGTTCATTCACTCTGAAAAACTGTGAAAGCCTGTCTTAGTCAACATAAAACAGATTGACAACTCACTGACAGAGCAGATTACATGCTGCCCATGGAAGTCTATGGGCAGATGAAGGGAAGAAAGAGCAGAATGAGAGAGAAGCAGGGAGGCACACATATATATATATAAAAGCGACAGAGGAGAGGGAATATAACTGCATGATCAGACCACATAGGGTTTGCTGATATTCTGCTACTATTGTGTCATGCATGCAATGTCTTGTGTAGATGTGCTGTGCAGATTTTGTCTAGTCATTTGTCATGTGTGTTGCACAGCTGCAGCGAGTAAAGAGTTAACATCTGCCTGAAGCTGGGATATGCCTGTGAATGTATCCATTTCATATCAGGTGGTATGCTTGAGTTTATAAATATGAGTGATTTGTGTGCGGTAGGGAGTCCATCAGGGAGTTGGAGATTCAGAAAAAGAGGACAAACATAGTAACATAGTAACATAGTAACATAGTATGTAAGGCTGAATGAAGACAATGTCCATCTAGTCCAGCCTATCCTCCTGTGTTGATCCAGAGGAAGGCAAAAAACCCCAAGGCCAGAAGCCAATTAGCCCTTTTGGGGAAAAAATTCCTTCCCGACTCCCTAATGGCAATCAGACTGTTCCCTGGATCAACCCCTAATAGTTCCTACCTGCCTGTATACCCGGATTAACAATTAACCTAAGAGTTATATCCTGTAATATCCTTCCTCTCCAGAAAGACATCAAGTCCCCTTTTAAACTCCTCTATGGATTTTGCCATCATCACTTCCTCCGGCAGAGAGTTCCACAGTCTAACTGCTCTTACAGTAAAGAACCCCCTTCTATGTTGGTGATGAAACCTACTTTCCTCTAATCGTAGTGGATGCCCTCTTGTTACCGTCGTAGTCCTGGGTGTAAACAGATCTTGGGAGAGAGCCTTGCATTGTCCCCTCATGTACTTATACAGAGTTATTTGATCACCTCTTAGCCGTTTTTTTTCTAGCATAAATAGTCCCAGTTTTGGTGCCTCTCTGGGTATTCCAGGCCCGTCATTCCATGTATTAGTTTAGTTTCCCTTCTTTGACCCCCCTGAAGCACTGTAACATCTTTCCTGAGCACCGGTGACCAGAACTGTGCGCAGTATTCCATGTGGGGCCTGACAAGTGCCTTATATAATGGAAGGATAATGTTCTCGTCCTTCGCCCCTATACCTCTTTTACTGCACCCCAAGACTTTATTAGCTTTTGCAGCAGCTGACTGGCATTGGTTACTCCAGTTTAGTCTATTATCCACTAATACCCCCAGGTCTTTTTCCATATCACTTTTCCCTAGTGGTACCCCATTTAGTGAATATTGGTGACATCCGTTTCTCCTGCCCATGTGCATAGTCTTACATTTATCAACATTGAACTTCATTTGCCATTTTTCTGCCCAAGCCCCCGGCTTATCTCGGTCCGTTTGTAGACGCACATTGTCCTCCATCCTCCCCCCCCCCCCCCCCACCAAGCCCCCGGCTTATCTCGGTCCGTTTGTAGCCGCACATTGTCCTCTGTTGCATTAATTATATTGTATAATTTTGTGTCCTCTGCAAATATTGATGTTTTGCTGTGCAGCCCCTCTATCAGGTCATTGATAAATATGTTGAACAGAGTGGGGCCTAATACTGAACCCTGTGGCCCCCGCTAGCGACTGTGGTCCTATCAGAGTACGAACCATTTATTACCACCCTCTGCTTTCTATCATTGAGCCAATTTTTTACCCACTTACACACGTTTTCGCCCAGTCCGAGCTGCCTCATTTTGTATATTAGCCTATTATGTGGCACGGTGTCAAAGGCTTTAGAGAAGTCTAGATATACAAGATCAATAGATTCTCCCTGGTCCAGCTTAGAGCTTACTTCATCATAGAAACTGATCAGATTTGTCTGACATGAGCGACCCTTCATGAATCTGTGCTGGTGAGGAGTTATTCCCTTGTTCTTCTTGAGGCACTCATCGATGGCGTCTCTCAGAATCCCCTCGAAGATTTTTCCCGTTACTGAAGTGAGACTTACTGGCCTGTAGTTACCAGGCTCACTTTTGTTCCCTTTTTTGTAAATTGGAACCACGTTGGCAATGCGCCAATCCAATGGTACTACTCCGGTCTTGATAGTGTCTAGAAATATTAGGTATAGCGGCCTAGCTATCTCGTCACTTAGTTCCCTTAGTATCCTTGGGTGTAATCCATCTGGGCCTGGCGATTTATCAATTTTAGTCTTTAGTCTCTTCCGCACCTCCTCCTGCGTTAGGTATGAGATATTTTGTGATGGGTTCATTTTATTCCCCTGCATCTCGTGTGGCATTTCCTTTTCGTTTGTGAATACACTTGAGAAGAAACTGTTTAGTAGATTTGCTTTCCCTCCGTCATCATCAATGATTTCTCCTGTATTATTTTTTAAAGGGCCAGTGCTCTCCCTGCAAATCCTTTTGCTGTTAATATAGTTGAAAAATAGCTTCGGGTTGTTTTTGCTTTCTTGGGTGATCCGTCTTTCTGCCTCCTCCTTGGCAGTTTTGATCGTATCTTTGCATATTTTGTTTTTTTCCCTGTATGATTTTAGCGCTTCTTCGCTGCCTTCTTGCTTTAGTAGTTTGAACGCTTTCTTTTTTTCATTTATTGCCCCTCTTACCGTCTTGGCGAGCCACATTGGTTTCCTTTTAGTTGAGTTTCTTTCATTTTTATTTTTAAAGGGAATGAACTGCTCACATGAGGTGATTAGGATCCTTTTAAACTCCTCCCATTTGTCCTCTGTACTGTTATTTTTGAGGATGTTGTCCCAATTAATGTTACCGATAGTAGTTCTGAGCTAATCAAATTGTGCTTTACTAAAGTTTAGTTTCTTTGTCACTCTCTGATAAGGCTTCCTATTGATTGACAGCTGGAAGTTGATTATATTGTGGTCACTGTTCCCCAAGTGCCCCTCAACCTGCACCCCCGTTATTCGGTCCGGTTTGTTGGTTAGTACTAGGTCCAGAATGGCCCTCCCTCTTGTTGGTTCCTGCACAAGTTGGTTCAGGTAATTGTCTTTAATTACTCTCAAGAACTTATCACCCCTGTGAGATTTGCAGGTTTCCTTCTCCCATGTTATATCTGGGTAATTAAAGTCCCCCATGATAATTACTTCGTTTCGTGTTGACACCTCTTCTATCTGCCTTAGTAGTAAGTCTTCAGTTTCTTCTGTTGCTTTTAGTGGTCTATAGAAAACCCCTCTCAGGATTTTGTTATTTTTTCCTCCCTGTATTTCTACCCACAGAGATTCCACCTGTTTGTCTCCTACCCCTATATCCTCCTGTAGCCTCGGCTTCAAGTTCGTTTTGACGTACAGACACATCCCTCCCCCTTTCTGGTTCCTTCGGTCCCTTCTGAAGAGATTGGGCGGTGAATTTGCAGGGGTACAATCGCAGTTATCATCAAGCCATGTTTCCGTAATTCCGACTATATCATAATTTTCATCAGTCATTCTCGCTTCAAGCTCGCCCACTTTACCAATCAGACTTCTTGCATTCGTGATCATACAATTTATATCATTTTTTTTGTTTTTTAAATTTGTTTTGTTGCTATTCATACTTATGGCTGTTCTATCAGTTCTAACTGTACTAACCCCACCCCCTGCTCGTCCCCCATTCCCTTTGCTTGGACCCGGGTCGCTAGTTACACTGGCTACCCCACTATTTCTCATTTTCCCCTCCCCCCCAGTCCCTAGTTTAAACACTCCTCCAGCCTTCTAGCCATCTTCTCCCCCAGCACAGCTGCACCCTCCCCATTAAGATGCAGCCCGTCCCTACGGTAGAGCCTGTAGCGGACAGCAAAGTCAGCCCAGTTCTCCAGGAACCCGAACCCCTCCTCCTTACACCAACTCCGGAGCCACTTGTTTACCTCCCTAAGATCCTGCTGCCTTTCTAGTGTGGCTTTAGGTACAGGTAGTATTTCCAAGAAAACTACCCTGGAGGTCCTCACCCTGAGCTTGGACCTTAGGTCCCTGAAATCATTTTTGAGGGCCCTCCATTGACCTCTAATTTGTTCATTGGTGCCAACATGCACCATGACCGCTGGATCCTCACCAGCCCCTCCCAGTAATCTGTCAATCCGATCCGCGATGTGTCGAACTCGAGCGCCAGGAAGACAACACCCCATTCGACGATCCCGGTCTTTATGGCAGATTGCCCTATCTGTCCCCCTAATAATTGAGTCCCCCACCACTAGAACCTGTCTAGCCTGCCCTGCACTCCCCGTCCCCGTCTCACTGGAGCAGTCATCCCCCTGGCGTTCAGAGGGCATGTCGTGCTGCAGCGGTGCTGGCTCTGTAATGGCATCGCCCTCATCTGCCAACGTTGCAGACGTGTTGGGTTGTGCCAGTTCAGGACTAGCCTCCCTGGTTCTCTTCCCTCTACCCCTCCTTCTATCTGTCACCCAGCTAGCTGCCTGCTCCCCCTGCACTTCTGTACCACCATCCGCCCCCGCCTCTACCCCAGCGAGTGTCTGCTCAGTGAGCACCAAACTCCTTTCCATGTTGTCAATGGCTCTCAGTGTTGCCAGTTGCTCATTTAGATCCAGAATTTGGGCTTCCAAATGTGCGACGTGCACGCATCTTGCACAACAGTATGCACCCTCGATCGGCTGATCAAGGACCGCATACATTGCACAAGTAGCACACTGGATGACATTGCCAGACATGGAGCTCATCCTAATGGGGATCTACAATTTACTTGTGGAAGTAGTGAAGATAGACTTGTTCACACTCCGCTCACCCGCTGCGGCAACCGCTCACCCGCTGCGGCAACAGCTCACCCGCTGCGGCAACAGCTCACCCGCTGCGGCAACAGCTCACCCGCTGCGGCAACCGCTCACCCGCTGCTGCAACCGCTCACACGCTGCAGTGAAAGTGCCAGCCACATGGGGGTACCTTCAAGCCTCATGTGGTGGAGAGAATGGAAGAAGAAGAGCGATTCGCTGAGAGGTTCTATGCCAGGGAACATTGAAGAGGGGAGTGAAGAAGAGAGAGTGAGTAACCCAAGACCCGGATCATCATGCAGAGGTACTGTTACATGTGCTGCTGAGACCTGTAGTACCATTGTCTCTAGCAGCACAGATCCTTAGGTGGTTGAGGGTTAATTGAGCTGCTGGGTGTGGTATTCTCCAGCAGCCAATCCCCTTTTAGCCTTCAGCACATATAAACCCTTCTCCGGTCAGTTTCTGTCTGGTGCTCTGGGTGAACAGTCATGAATCCTTGTCCCTTGCAGCTTGCTGTGTGTTTGGTGTTCTTGCTGGTTCATGTCCGTTTGTACGTTTATTTTCTGTCAGTTTTGTGTCAGCTTGCTGTATGACCTGTGATCTGTGTCCTGTCATGTTGTGGCTTGCTGTGTGAACTGTGTCTGGTTCTGCTGCACTCCTGGTTAGTGTAGGGACTAGCAGTATATCCAGGAGCCGTGAAGTGGCCTGCTAGCTTTCACGTTTTGTACAAAATATCAACTAATACCTGGTATTTATATTCAGCCTATCATCTGTTACTAGTGGTTGCATTTTGTATGCTGTGTTCTCTGCTCTGTGTATCCTGTTGTTCTCTCCCTGTGATGTGGCATGTGTATGTCTCCTGTTTTGTGGCGTGGTTCCTAGGATTAGCTAGGGCCCAGTTCCTAAGACTGCTGGGATGCCCTTTTATTGGGGCGATGTCCCTATCCTAGGGGTGTCTGGAAGAGGCCCCGTTTTACTCTGACTGAGGTCGCGTGTAGCCCTCCAGGAAGGAGACTGGTGAGTGCTGCCGTGACAGGTTTACCCTCTCAGCTCCTCTGCATGGGCCTTGTGTCCTGAGTGGACCCTCTTGGTCACCACACTGTGTTGTGTTGGACCTGTATGCACAAAACAGTAGATTTTTAATCTAGATCATTTACAAAGATCATTTTTTTATTTTACAACTGCACTTTTAGCAAGGTTCAACCTGAAGCAAGGTTTGACTGTTTTGGGTCACCCAACAGTAGTCATAACTACAGAGGTTCACTTACTTTTTCTCCCTGTGCTGTGGATAAGTATATGAGATAATTAGTTCCATTGTGCTTGTCCATAATTGTCACTTTGATACAATCAGACCACATTTTATCACTAATCAATCGAGAAATCCAGGTCATGCCAAAGGGTTCACATACTTTTTCTTGCAGCTATATAAAAACATGAACGGGAATTGAAAGTAAGAGTTGGGGGTGGGGAACAAGGACAGTATACAGTACAGCAGGAGATATGACCAAAAGTCTGAGGCAAAAAACGTTTGATAAACTGAGAGCCACAGACATTGACCCTTTTCCTATCCCATAAGCTGTGTGAGCATGGATGGTCCACTTCTTAAAAGGCCAGCATGTGCACCCACTTTCCTGCTCCCAACCGATCCGAGTGGTTGCTGAGTTATTTAAAGCACTCTCCCCACTGAACGGTACCTGAGCAATAGGTTCCATTTGGTTCTGCAAAGGTGCTATTGATACCTATCTGATTCCTGGTTGTGAGCTATGCCCATTCACCCAGCTTTCCTGCCTTCACCTATCCTGACTTCAGCCAATTATATAATCACATTTTGCCTGATTACTGCCTTTCCTGACTTCAGGGGTGTCTCTCCATTTTACATAAACTCTGCCTGTCCAGGCCTCGGCCTGAATATTGACTACACCTCTGCCTGGTACCGCACTATGGTACCTGTCCGTGCCCACAGCCACTACACTGAGACTGTTCTCAGAGTAACTGCTTGGGGGTCCCTACAACAAGGACCACATCCCTCAAAATAGATTGAAGGCTGAAAACAAGGGGACTCAGTGAATAACTGCAACCCACAGCTAAATCAGTCAGTGGTGCATGCCTCGGTGTGCAGAGTTTATATGATCCTGCCCCATACAAGGCAGGTGCTAGCAGTCTGTGGCAGCTTACACCCAGCCTCAATAGACAACATTGATCATAGCTTTTGACAGCGGCATTTTAATGCTCAGGATTGATTGGGATTTAACCCCTTGAGTGGCACGCCCGGAAATTTTCCGGGACGAGCTCCACTGCTCATAGCAACATAGCCCGGAAGATTTCCGGGCTATGTATCACTATGGGAGCTGCAGAGCACAATGCCACAAGCTGTGACAGTGTGCGCTGCCTGCACAGACCCACACAGAGCAGTGCAAGGGCTTTGAAAAACCAGCAGAAGATATTGCCGATATGTCGGCAATCTCCTGCACTGGTTTGTTTACAGGTTGCCATAGAGACCATCGGCTTGTCAGAAGCAAGCCGATGGTCTCTGTGGCAGGGAGAGCTGGTTGCTAGCTATTAGAGGACAGCTAGGTACCAGCTCTTACAGCAGAGATCAGAGAAAACCTCCGATCTCTGCTGTGTTAACCCTTTACATGCTGCAGTCTATGTGACTGCAGCATGTAAAGGGCTGTCACTGCAGCATGTAAAGGGCTGTCACCATCGGACCCCCGGAATGTGATCAGGGGTCCTGATGGGTCCCTGTGGAAGTCCCCTAAAGGGACAAAAGAAAAAAAAAAAAAAAAAAAGTAAAAAAATTATAAAAAAAAATAATAAAAACACTTGTCTCCCTTTACTTTGTAAAAAATCAAAAATACAATCACACATGTGGTATCCATGCATCGTAATGACCCAGAGAAGGAAGTTAATACATTATTTAACCCCTTAATGACATGGCGCCTTTTTTTCTTTTTTCCCCATTTCTTTTTTTCCTCCCCCCTGTTTAAAAAATCACAACTTGTCCCGCAAAAAACAAGCCCTTATACGGCCGTGTCAATGGAAAAATGAAAAAGTTATGGCTCTTGAGACGCAACTGCAAAATTAGTTGAAATTCAATGATTAGACCATTTTAAAAAACCTGCCCTGGTGGGCACGACAGGGTGGTAGGAAACCCGCCACTCAAGGGGTTAAATGCCTCAAACAGCTCCACCACAATAAGATTGCAGTGGGTGCCATCTGGGTGCCATGATAGCCTGGGGCCTTACAAAGGCCCTAGGGCTGCCATGATCATTTGCCTATTGTAGTGACCCGGAGGGCCGGCAGAGTAGTCAAAAAGAGTTAATAAGTTCCTGGGACCTCTCTATGAGCCTCTATTTTAGATCGGTAGTCTGCCTTGTCCTACGATTTGTAGTTTATGCCAAGGACGGCTATATTTTATGTAGGGGGAAACTGTAGTGACCTAAAGTGGCCTGCAGAGTAGAAAAAAAAGAGTTAATAATCACTGAGTCTCTAGGGGACATAAAAGGGCCCCATCTGAGATAGACGCTGCTATTGCTGGGATATCTACCCCAGCAACAGCTTAGTGATTGGTGCTTTGGTTGCTTAGCAACACCAGAGACCGCATGGGAAAACAATTTTAAGTGTGTGTACGTTGTCAGTTGGGAGTTGGAGTTTGAGAGTAGAAGAGGGCAGACACAAAGAAGGAGCAGGAGAGGGATATAGTGTGGGGAGACAGCAAGAGATAGAGGGAGGAAGCACGGAGAATAGCAGAGTTTCTCTTACATCCTGAAAAAGGGATCGGTGCCAATTAGAGAGAGAGGTCATCATAATAGTGAGTTTTACCTTCCCTTGCCTTAACTAACATGGGAATAAAATCTATCCTGCACGAGCCCCTCCAGCCTGTCGCTGACACTCTGGACACAGTGAAGGAAAAATCTTTATTGTATCCAAATAACCTTCACCCTGAGAGAAGTAGGAAATCTGACCCTGTCAATGTGGATATAATGTAACGGTTGTTGTTTTCATTGTTCCCAAATCCACAAGAGTGAACTGCCTCCATGACTGGACATTACATAGTAAACTGCAGGCCTTCGGTTTACTGGGATCCAGTTGGCAGGTCTCATTATTTTATTACCAAAAGTAAGGTTTTTCTCATATAAAGGCACTGGCGTCACGTACAGATATCAGCAGTCAGTACCTAAACTACGCAGAGACTCTTACCAACCGCCTGCTGCAGGAGTCGCCATATCTGTCAGAGTAGCTGCCACTGTGACCAAGTGTAAACTGACACCCCCCACTCCGGCTACCTCTGGCTCGCTGCAGCTGGAGGGTTAAAACTTGGTGTCTGCGAACAGGATAGTGACCGCTGTGACCCATTTCATGTTGGTATACCAATTTTCAAAACTTTAAAGGGCCAGCCCCCATTCTTGGCAGATCATGACAAAAGTTAAACGGAGGACGAAGGTGATAATGAACAAACTAGCTCTCGCTCAGCCCAGAGCTCAATGATCACAAATTCAAGTTCTCAATAGGACTAATAAGAATAGTTAAAATAAGTACAGTAGAGCTTTTTTTATTATAAAAATAAAATATATCAAAAGTTAGAATATATATAGATAGATTTTTTTCCCAGTCGTCAAATCTCCAAAAATTACAAAACATTTTAGACATATAAAAATTGGTTATGGAAAAACTTTTCCTATTTAGGACCTAAAGAATGGTTGTGCCAATTTTCATGTTTGTTCGACATCAGTAAGTTAGAGAATTGGTGGCGAGTCACTCAGTGAGTCAATGAGGGTTTTCACATATATAAATATATATATATATATATATATATATATATATATATATTAGTGTGTGAATAGCGCTTTTTTGCTCATATGGTATCCAAGAAAAAATTGAATAAAAAGTTATCCAAGAGTCGTATGTCCCCAAAATGCTATAAATGAAGACTAAGGGCTTCTACCCGCTTGCGTTTTTTTTTTTTTTAACGCTGCAATATCGCTGCATTTTTTTCAATGGGACTTTCTAATGTTAAAATCGCACTGCACAAAGAAGCCCCCACACAGCCCTATAGGTGCAGAAATACAAGAGTTATGGGGGTCCACATATAGTGACAGAAAGCACATTTTTGTTTTATTAAAGCTCATTTTTAAGTCACATTACATACAAAACTATAGAAATGTGGTATTGCCGTAATCCTACTAACCCACATAATAAAGAGAACGCATCATTTTTACTACATTGTGAATGTTGTAAAAGCAAACCTTGCCAAAAATTGCATTATTTCCCCCTATTTCTACCCACTTGGAAAGCTTTTTAGGTTGTCCACTACATTGTATGGCACGTTTAATAATACCATTGACAGTACAACTCATCTAACGAAAAACAAGCCGCATGTGGATATGAAATCGGAAAAATAAAATAAAATGAGAAAGCTAAAATGAGCGGCAGCGAGATGGAAGGGGTCCGACCGAGGGGTTCAGAAAACTCCCTATATAATACCCTATTAGGAAATTCTAAGGTAATAAAGTGGGGTCACTGCTTCAGGACTCTCAACTCTTTGTAGGAGCAGAGAGCAGCTACACGGGCATGTCTCGGCAGTATCAAGCGCTGCGGAATATGTTGGCGCTATACAAATAAAGATTATTATTATTATTATACAGGTAGCATATTGATTTCAATTGGACTTGTGTAATACTTCATCTCTCCTGTGGTGGCACTGCAGGAAAATGGCACACATGTTACTGGGTTCTGCTACAGCCGACCACTGATCAGTCAGCCGATTGCCAGGGAAACCTAATAAAAAGGTAGTGTTGAAAGTGGACAATGCAGTGTATTTTTTAGGACATCTTTCCATTCATCCTTGTGTGTATCTATATATATAAAGCTGAAAGCCCTCACTGACTCACTGACTGACTCGCCAAAAGTTCTCCAACTTCCCGATGTCGTAGAAACATGAAATTTGGCACGAGCATAGATTATCTCCAAAATAGGAAAAGTAATTGGGTCCCAACTCGATTATTCAATTCTAACGCAAAAGAATTGGCGTCGAAATTTAACGTACATAATCTAAATCTCTCACTTCCCAATGTCATAGAAACATAAAACTTGGCACGGGCATTGGATATGTCATAAATGGGAAAAGTTAATGGGTCCCAACTTGATTATTCAATTCTAAGCGCAAAAGAATTAGCGTCCAAATTTTACATACGGAATCTAATTCTTTCACTTTTCAGTGTCCTAGAAACGTGAAATTTGGCAGGAGCATTGATTATATCATAAATAGGAAAAGCTTATGGGTCCCAACTCGATTATTCAATTCTATGCGCAAAAGAATTAGCGTCAAAATTTTACATATGGAATGTATTTTTCTCACTTTCCAGTGTCATAGAAATGTGAAATTTGGCACGAGCATTGATTATGTCATAAATAGGAAAAGCTAATGGGTCCCAACTCCATTATTCAATTCTATGCGCAAAAGAATTAGCGTCCAAATTTTACGTACGGAATGTAATTTTCTCACTTTCCGGTGTCATAGAAACGTGAAATTTGGCACGAGCATTGATTATATCATAAATAGGAAAAGCTAATCGGCCCCACCTCGATTGTTCAATTCTATGCGCAAAAGAATTAGCGTCCAAATTTTACGTACGGAATGTAATTTTCACATAGAAACTTAAAATTTGGCACGGGCATTGAATATGTCATAAATAGGAAAAGCTAATGGGTCCCAACTCGATTATTCAATTGTAAGCGCAAAAGAATTAGCGTCAAAATTGTACGTACGGAATGTATTTTTCTCACTTTCCAATGTCATAGAAACGTGAAATTTGGCACGAGCATTGATTATGTCATAAATAGGAAAAGTTAATAGGTCCCAACTCGAATATTCAATTCTAGCGCAAAAGAATTAGTGTCCAAATTTTACATACGGAATGTAATTTTCTCACTTTCCGGTGTCATAGAAACATGAAATTTGGCACGAGCATTGATTATGTCATAAATACGAAAAGCTAATGGGTCCCACCTCGATTGTTCAATTCTAAGCGCAAAAGAATTAGCGTCCAAATTTTACGTATGGAATCTAATTCTCTCACTTCCTGATGTCATTTTATATTAAAGGAAACGTCGCATGGTTACCTCCACGTGGTGTTTTCTGGGTAACACAGAGAACTATGCAAAATGGTGAACATATGTTTTTCCGGTATCTCTAAAGTAACCACGACTTCATAAGATTTCCGTGTGAACACCAGATAAACACCCGTACCAAATTAACTCGGGCGAAGCAGGGTATATCAGCTAGTCTATATATATAAAGCTGAAAGCCCTCACTGACTCACTGACTGACTGACTGACTGACTCGCCAAAAGTTCTCCAACTTCCCGATGTCGTAGAAACATGAATTTTGGCACGAGCATAGATTATCTCCAAAATAGGAAAAGTAATTGGGTCCCAACTCGATTATTCAATTCTAGCGCAAAAGAATTGGCGTCGAAATTTAACGTACATAATCTAAATCTCTCACTTCCCAATGTCATAGAAACTTAAAACTTGGCACAGGCATTGAATATGTCATAAATAGAAAAAGTTAATGGGTCCAAACTCGATTATTCAATTCTATGCGCAAAAGAATTAGCGTCCAAATTTTACGTACGGAATCTAATTCTTTCACTTCCCGGTGTCATTGAAACTCGAAATTTGGCACGAGCATTGATTATGTCATAAATAGGAAAAGCTAATGGGTCCCAACTCGATTATTCAATTCTATGCGCAAAAGAATTAGCATCAAAATTTTCTGTACGGAATGTATTTTTCTCACTTTCCAGTGTCATAGAAACGTGAAATTTGCCCCGAGCATTGATTATGTCATAAATAGGAAAAGCTAATTGGTCCTAACTCGAATATTCAATTCTAGCACAAAAGAATTAGCGTCCAAATTTTACGTACGGAATGTAATTTTCTCACTTTCCGGTGTCATAGGAACGTGAAATTTGGCACAAGCATTGATTATGTCATAAATAGGAAAAGCTAATCGGTCCCAACTCCATTATTCAATTCTATGCGCAAAAGAATTAGCGTCAAAATTTTACATACGGAATGTAATTTTCTCACATAGAAACTTAAAATTTGGCACGGGCATTGATTATGTCATAAATAGGAAAAGCTAATGGGTCCCAACTCGATTATTCAATTCTATGCGCAAAAGAAATAGCGTCAAAATTTTACATATGGAATGTATTTTTCTCACTTTCCAGTGTCATAGAAATGTGAAATTTGGCACGAGCATTGATTATGTCATAAATAGGAAAAGCTAATGGGTCCCAACTCCATTATTCAATTCTATGCGCAAAAGAATTAGCGTCCAAATTTTACGTACGGAATGTAATTTTCTCACTTTCCGGTGTCATAGAAACGTGAAATTTGGCACGAGCATTGATTATGTCATAAATAGGAAAAGCTAATTGGTCCTAACTCGAATATTCAATTCTAGCACAAAAGAATTAGTGTCCAAATTTTACGTATGTAATCTTTAATCTCTCACTTCCTGATGTCATTTTATATAAAGGAAACGTAGCATGGTTGCCTCCCCGTGGTATTTCCTGGGTAACGCAGAGAACCATGCAAAATGGTGAACATATTTTTTTTCCTCAGTATCTCTAAAGTAACCACGACTTCATAAGCTTTTCCGTGTGAACACCAGACAAACACCAGTACCAAATTAACTCGGGCGAAGCCGGGTATATCAGCTAGTATATATATATATATATATATATATATATATATATATATATATATATATATAGACGAAAGCCCTCACTGACTCACTCACTGACTGACTGACTGGCCAAAAGTTCTCCAACTTCCCGATGTTGTAGAAACATGAATTTTGGCACGAGCATAGATTATCTCCAAAATAGGAAAAGTAATTGGGTCTCAACTCGATTTTTCAATTCTAGCGCAAAAGAATTGGCGTCAAAATTGAACATACATAATCTAAATCTCTCACTTCCCAATGTCATAAAAACTTAAAACTTGGCACAGGCATTGAATATGTCACAAATAGGAAAAGTTAATGGGTCCCAACTCGATTATTCAATTCTATGCGCAAAAGAAATAGCGTCCAAATTTTACGTACGGAATCTAATTCTTTCACTTCCCGGTGTCATAGAAACTCGAAATTTGGCATGGGCATTGATTATGTCATAAATAGGAAAAGCTAATGGGTCCCAACTCGATTATTCAATTCTATGCGCAAAAGAATTAGCGTCAAAATTTTCTGTACGGAATGTATTTTTCTCACTTTCCAGTGTCATACAAACGTGAAATTTGCCCCGAGCATTGATTATGTCATAAATAGGAAAAGCTAATAGGTCCCAACTCCATTATTCAATTCTATGCGCAAAAGAATTAGCGTCAAAATTTTACGTACGGAATGTCATTTTCTCACATAGAAACTTAAAATTTAGCACGGGCATTGATTATGTCATAAATAGGAAAAGCTAATGGGTCCCAACTCCATTATTCAATTCTATGCGCAAAAGAATCAGCGTCAAAATTTTACGCATGGAATGTATTTTTCTCACTTTCCAGTGTCATAGAAATGTGAAATTTGGCACTAGCATTGATTATGTCATAAATAGGAAAAGCTCATGGGTCCCAACTCCATTATTCAATTCTATGCGCAAAAGAATTAGCGTCCAAATTTTACGTACGGAATGTAATTTTCTCACTTTCCGGTGTCATAGAAACGTGAAATTTGGCACGAGCATTGATTATGTCATAAATAGGAAAAGCTAATCGGTCCCACCTCGATTGTTCAATTTTAAGCGCAAAAGAATTAGTGTCCAAATTTTACGTATGTAATCTAATTCTCTCACTTCCTGATGTCATTTTATATAAAGGAAACGTAGCATGGTTGCCTCCCCGTGGTATTTCCTGGGTAACGCAGAGAACCATGCTTTTCCGTGTGAACACCAGATAAACACCAGTACCAAATTAACTCGGGCGAAGCCGGGTATATCAGCTAGTTTTATATAAAGGAAACGTTGCATGGTTACCTCCCGCGGTGTTTCCTGGGTAACACAGAGAACCATGCAAAATAGTAATCATGTGTTTTTCCGGTATCTCTAAAGTAACCAAGATTTCCGTGTGAACACCAGATAAACACCAGTACCAAATTAACTCGGGCGAAGCCGGGTATATCAGCTAGTATATATATATATAGACGAAAGCCCTCACTGACTCACTCACTGACTCACTGACTGACTGACTCGCCAAAAGTTCTCCAACTTCCCGATGTCGTAGAAACATGAATTTTGGCACGAGCATAGATTATCTCCAAAATAGGAAAAGTAATTGGGTCCCAACTCGATTTTTCAATTCTAGCGCAAAAGAATTGGCGTCAAAATTAATGTACATAATCTAAATCTCTCACTTCCCAATGTCATAGAAACTTAAAACTTGGCACGGACATTGATTATGTCATAAATAGGAAAAGTTAATGGGTCCCAACTTGATTATTCAATTCTATGCGCAAAAGAATTAGCGTCCAAATTTTACGTTCGGAATCTAATTCTTTCACTTCCCGGTGTCATAGAAATGTGAAATTTGGCACGGGCATTGATTATGTCATAAATAGGAAAAGCTAATGGGTCCCAACTCCATTATTCAATTCTATGCGCAAAAGAATTAGCGTTCAAATTTTACGTACGGAATCCAATTTTCTCACATAGAAACTTAAAATTTGGCACGGGCATTGAATATGTCCTAAATAGGAAAAGCTAATGGGTCCCAACTCGATTATTCAATTCTATGCGCAAAATAATTAGCATCAAAATTTTACATACGGAATGTATTTTTCTCACTTTCCAGTGTCATAGAAATGTGAAATTTGGCACGAGCATTGATCATGTCATAAATAGGAAAAGCTAATGGGCCCCAACTCCATTATTCAATTCTATGTGCAAAAGAATTGGCGTCCAAAGTTTACGTATGGAATCTAATTCTCTTACTTCCCGATGTCAGAGAAACTTGAAATTTGGCATGAGCATTGATTGTGTCATAAATATAAAAAGATAATGGGTCCCAACTCGATTATTCAATTCTAAGCGCAAAAGAATTAGCATCCAAATTTTACGTACGGAATGTATTTTTCTCACTTTCCAGTGTCATAGAAATGTGAAATTTGGCACGAGCATTGATTATGTCATAAATAGGAAAAGCTAATGGGTCCCAACTCCATTATTCAATTCCATGTGCAAAAGAATTAGCGTCCAAATTTTACGTACATTTTACATTCTATTACATTGGGAAGTGAGAGAATTAGATTTTGTACGTAAAATGTGGACGCTAATTCTTTTGCGCATAGAATTGAATAATCGAATTCAGACCTATTAGCTTCTCCTATTTATGACATAATCAATGCTCCTTCCAAATTTCGAGTTTCTATGACACCGGGAAGTGAGATTATTAGATTCCGTACATAAAATTTGGACGCTAAGGCCTCGGTCAGACAGGCGTTTTTTGCCGCTATTTGCGGATCGCATGACAGATGCGCATTCCACAAATTGCGTGACCGGGGCCGGAAAAAAAAAATTGCCGGAAAAATCTGCTCCTAGCAGCGTTTCCTTTGAAACAGGCCCGATCACAGGAGCGCAGTCCAGCCCATTGAATTCAATGGAGCCGGCAATACAGCCAGCTCCATTGAAAGCAATGGGCTGCCGGCGAGCGCAGAATGAACTTTCGGGAAGGGCTTAAAAATATAAGCCCTTCCCTGAAAATCAACCAAAAATGTGTAAAAAAAAAAAAAAAAAAAAATCTATACTCACCTTGTCCCTGCAGACGGAGTTCAGCCGCGGCCGGCCGGCAGTTCTCCTGAACTGCTCTGAGTAGTATTCAGCAGGCGGGGATTTAAAATCCCCGCCTGCTGAATGGGCTGCCTCTGATTGGTCACAGCCCTCACCAATCAGAGGCAGCTCTCACTCACCCATTCATGAATTCATGAATGGGTGAGTGAGTGCTGCCTCTGATTTGGTCCCTGCGCTGAGCCAATCAGAGGCAGCACTCAGCTATTAAATGACAGCTGAGAGCTGCCCCTGATTGGTCCCTGCACTGAGCCAATAAGAGGCAGCACTCACTCACCCATTCATGAATTCAATGGGCAAACATCATTCTTCTCTGCCACAGCTGTTACAGCTGTGGCAGAGAAGAATGATTTGTCTTCTGTATGTTCTCAATGGGGTCGGCGCTGCTGCCGCCGGCCCCATTGAGCGCATATAGAGAACACAAGGAATCGCAGATCGCAGATAGGTGCGATCTGCGATTTCTTGTGTTCTATAATTTATCGGACAAGCGCATAAAAAGCGCTCATGTGTCCGATACCATTGCAAAGCAATGGTTTTAAAAGATCACAGATCGCATGTGCATGCGCAAATCGCGGAAAAAGACCGAGGCCTCATTCTTTTGCGCATAGATTGAATAATCAAGTTGGGACCCATTAACGTTTCCTATTTATGATATATTCAATGCCCGTGCCAAATTTTAAGTTTCTATGACATTGGGAAGTGAGAGATTTAGATTATGTACGTTAAATTTCGACGCCAATTCTTTTGCGCTAGAATTGAATAATCGAGTTGGGACCCAATCACTTTTCCTATTTTGGAGATAATCTATGCTCGTGCCAAATTTCATGTTTCTACGACATCGGGAAGTTGGAGAACTTTTGGCGAGTCAGTCAGTCAGTGAGTCAGTGAGTCAGTCAGTGAGTAAGTGAGGGCTTTAGTCTTTATATATATATATACTGTATATAGGACTTTTATAAAATAAAACTGGGAGCTGATGTTACATCGTGCGCAGTGAGCAAGTGTTCAGTAAAGTGAGGTAAGGACTTGGGGGGGGGGGGGGGGTCGGGAATTGATATATCACAGTGATTACTTAAAAGGTCCAAATTGTATAAGCAGGCTTAAAACATGGCGGTAGAGAAGGGTATAGGGATTATGTTCCAAAAGTATGGTATGTAATATCACAGATGTCCCGAGCGTATACCGTCTTTATGAGACGTCTCATATGGAGCAGCTGTGGAAATGTTGCAACATCATTGAATAAAATGTGACAGTTTTTCTTTACAATACCCCATGAACTAAAGATGTGGTAGCATCCTGCCTGTGATGGAAAACAGACAGCCCTTATAATAACACGTCACTCGGAGTTTATAATCCCCTAAACTACGATCCTCTACAGAATGTCCCAACCTGGTATGGAAGGCCTAATAAATGTACAGAATTATACTATTTAGATACTTTCTGCCAAGAAGGGTCCCCAATGATGAAGGAGACTAAAGCACTGCAAAGGCATTTCCTCTGGAAGGTCAAAAACTACAATGTTATGGTAAATGGAAAAAGTTATTTATGTATTATGTACTTTACTGTAAGTTATCAGAGGACATAGAGGTATTATAATTACTATAGTATTGGACATAGGGGGCAGTATTATAGTAGTTATATTTTTGTACATAGGGGGCAGTATTATAGTAGTTATATTCTTGTACATATGGGGCAGTATTATAGTAGTTATATTCTTGTACATAGGAACAGTATTATAGTAGTTATATTCCTGTACATAGGGAGCAGTATTATAGTAGTTTTATACTTTTACATAGGGAGCAGTATTATAGCAGTTATATTCTTGTAGATAGGGGGCGGTATTATAGTAGTTATATTCTTGTCATAGGAGCAGTATTATAGTAGTTATATTCTTGTACATTTGGGGCATTATTATAGCAGTTATATTCTTGTAGATAGGGGGCGGTATTATAGTAGTTATATTCTTGTCATAGGAGCAGTATTATAGTAGTTATATTCTTGTACATTTGGGGCATTATTATAGCAGTTATATTCTTGTACATAGGGGGCAGTATTATAGTAGTTATATTCTTGTACATAGGGAGCAGTATTATAGTAGTTTTATACTTTTACATAGGGAGCAGTATTATAGCAGTTATATTCTTGTAGATAGGGGGCGGTATTATAGTAGTTATATTCTTGTCATAGGAGCAGTATTATAGTAGTTATATTCTTGTACATTTGGGGCATTATTATAGCAGTTATATTCTTGTAGATAGGGGGCGGTATTATAGTAGTTATATTCTAGTCATAGGAGCAGTATTATAGTAGTTATATTCTTGTACATTTGGGGCATTATTATAGTAGTTATACTCTTGTACATAGGGGGCAGTATTATAGTAGTTATATTCTTGTACATAGGAGCAGTATTATAGTAGTTATATTCTTGTACATAGGGGGCAGTATTATGGTAGTTATATTCTTGTACATAGGAGCAGTATTATAGTAGTTATATTCCTGTACATAGGAGCAGTATTATAGTAGTTATATTCTTGTACATAGGAGGCAATATTATAGTAGTTATATTCTTGTACATAGGGACAGTATTATAGTAGTTGTATTCTTGTACATGGGAGCAGTATTATAGTAGTTATATTCTTGTACATAGGGGGCAGTATTATAGTAGTTATATTCTTGTACATAGGGGGCAGTATTATAGTAGTTATATTCTTGTACATAGGAGCAGTATTATAGTAGTTATATTCCTGTACATAGTAGCAGTATTATAGTAGTTATATTCTTGTACATAGGAGCAGTATTATAGTACTTATATTCCTGTACATAGGGGCAGTATTATAATATTTATATTCTTGTGCATAGGGGGCAGTATTATAGTAGTTATATTCTTGTACATAGGAGCAGTATTATAGTAGTTATATTGTTGTACATAAGGGGCAGTATTATAGTAGTTATATTCTTGTACATGGGAGGCAGTATTATAGTAGTTATATTCTTGTAGATAGGGGGCAGTATTATAGTAGAATTATTCTTGTACATAGCTGGCAGTATTATAGTAGTTATATTCTTGTACATAGGAGGCAGTATTATAGTAGTTATATTCTTTTAGATAGGGGGCAGTATTATAGTAGTTATATTCTTGTACATAGGAGGCAATATTATAGTAGTTATATTCTTGTACATAGGGACAGTATTATAGTAGTTATATTCTTGTACATGGGAGCAGTATTATAGTAGTTATATTCTTGTACATAGGAGCAGTATTATAGTAGTTATATTCCTATACATAGGTGGCAGTATTATAGTAGTTATATTCTTGTACATAGGAGCAGTATTATAGTACTTATATTCCTGTACATAGGGGCAGTATTATAGTATTTATATTCTTGTGCATAGGGGGCAGTATTATGGTAGTTATATTCTTGTACATAGGAGCAGTATTATAGTAGTTATATTCTTGTACATAGGGGGCAGTATTATAGTAGTTATATTCTTGTACATAGGGGGCAGTATTATAGTAGTTATATTCTTGTACATAGGAGCAGTATTATAGTAGTTGTATTCCTATATATATATGGGTCAGTATTATAGTAGTTATATTCTTGTACATGGGAGCAGTATTATAGTACTTATATTCCTGTACATAGGGGCAGTATTATAGTATTTATATTCTTGTGCATAGGGGGCAGTATTATAGTAGTTATATTCTTGTGCATAGGGGCAGTATTATATTAGTTATATTCTTGTACATAGGGGGAAGTATTATAGTAGTTATATTCTTGTACATAGGGAGCAGTATTGTAGTTGTTATATTCTTGTACATAGGAGCAGTATTATAGTAGTTATATTCCTGTACATAGGAGCAGTATTATAGTAGTTATATTCTTGTACATGGGAGCAGTGTTATAGTAGTTATATTCTTTTACATAGAAGCATTATTATAGTATTTATATTCTTGTGCATAGGGGCAGTATTATAGTAGTTATATTCTTGTACATACGGTGCAGTATTATAGTAGTTATATTCTTGTACATAGGAGGCAGTATTATAGTAGTTATATTCTTGTACATAGGGAGCAGTATTACAGTAGTTATATTCCTGTACATTGGGGGCAGTATTATAGTAGTTATATTCTTGTACATAGGAGCAGTATTGTAGTTGTTATATTCTTGTACATAGGAGCAGTATTATAGTAGTTATATTCCTGTACATAGGGGGCAGTATTATAGTAGTTATATTCTTGTACATGGGGGCAGTATTATAGTAGTTATATTCTTGTACATAGGGAACAGTATTATAGTAGTTATATTCTTGTACATAGGGGGCGGTATTATAGTAGTTATATTCTTGTACATAGGGGGAACTATTATAGTAGTTATATTTTTGTACATAGGGGCAGTATTATAGTAGTTATATTCATGTACATAGGAGGCAGTATTATAGTAGTTATATTCTTGTACATAGGAGCAGTATTATAGTAGTTATATTCTTGTACATAGGAACAGTATTATAGTAGTTATATTCCTGTACATAGGAGCAGTATTATAGTAGTTTTATACTTTTACATAGGGAGCAGTATTATAGCAGTTATATTCTTGTAGATAGGGGGCAGTATTATAATAGGTTTATTCTTGTACATAGCAGGCAATATTACAGTAGTTATATTCTTGTACATAGGAGCAGTATTATAGTAGTTATATTCTTGTACCTAGGGGGCAGTATTATAGTAGTTATATTCTTGTACATAGGGGGCAGTATTATAGTAGTTATATTCTTGTACATAGGAGCAGTATTATAGTAGTTATATTCTTGTACCTAGGGGGCAGTATTATAGTAGTTATATTCTTGTACATAAGGGGCAGTATTATAGTAGTTATATTCTTGTACCTAGGGGGCAGAATTATAGTAGTTCTATTCTTGTACGTAGGGAAAGTATTATAGTAGCAATATTCTTGTACATGGGAGCAGTATTATAGTAGTTATATTCTTGTACATAGGAGCAGTATTATAGTAGTTATATTCTTGTACATAGGGGGCAGTATTATAGTAGTTATATTCTTGTACATAGGAGCAGTATTATAGTAGTTATATTCTTGTACCTAGGGGGCAGTATTATAGTAGTTATATTCTTGTACATAGGGGGCAGTATTATAGTAGTTATATTCTTGTACATAAGGGGCAGTATTATAGTAGTTCTATTCTTGTACATAGGAGGCAGTATTATAGTAGTAATATTCTTGTACATGGGAGCAGTATTATAGTAGTTATATTCTTGTACATAGGAGCAGTATTATAGTACTTATATTCCTATACATAGGGGCAGTATTATAGTATTTATATTCTTGTGCATAGGGGCAATATTATAGTAGTTATATTCTTGTACATAGGGGGCAGTATTTTAGTAGTTATATTCTTGTACATAGGGGGCAGTATTATAGTAGTTATATTCCTGTACATAGGGGGAAGTATTATAGTAGTTATATTCTTATACATAGGGAGCAGTATTATAGCAGTTATATTCTTGTAGATAGGGGGCGGTATTATAGTAGTTATATTCTTGTCATAGGAGCAGTATTATAGTAGTTATATTCTTGTACATTTGGGGCATTATTATAGCAGTTATATTCTTGTAGATAGGGGGCGGTATTATAGTAGTTATATTCTTGTCATAGGAGCAGTATTATAGTAGTTATATTCTTGTACATTTGGGGCATTATTATAGCAGTTATATTCTTGTACATAGGGGGCAGTATTATAGTAGTTATATTCTTGTACATAGGGAGCAGTATTATAGTAGTTTTATACTTTTACATAGGGAGCAGTATTATAGCAGTTATATTCTTGTAGATAGGGGGCGGTATTATAGTAGTTATATTCTTGTCATAGGAGCAGTATTATAGTAGTTATATTCTTGTACATTTGGGGCATTATTATAGCAGTTATATTCTTGTAGATAGGGGGCGGTATTATAGTAGTTATATTCTAGTCATAGGAGCAGTATTATAGTAGTTATATTCTTGTACATTTGGGGCATTATTATAGTAGTTATACTCTTGTACATAGGGGGCAGTATTATAGTAGTTATATTCTTGTACATAGGAGCAGTATTATAGTAGTTATATTCTTGTACATAGGGGGCAGTATTATGGTAGTTATATTCTTGTACATAGGAGCAGTATTATAGTAGTTATATTCCTGTACATAGGAGCAGTATTATAGTAGTTATATTCTTGTACATAGGAGGCAATATTATAGTAGTTATATTCTTGTACATAGGGACAGTATTATAGTAGTTGTATTCTTGTACATGGGAGCAGTATTATAGTAGTTATATTCTTGTACATAGGGGGCAGTATTATAGTAGTTATATTCTTGTACATAGGGGGCAGTATTATAGTAGTTATATTCTTGTACATAGGAGCAGTATTATAGTAGTTATATTCCTGTACATAGTAGCAGTATTATAGTAGTTATATTCTTGTACATAGGAGCAGTATTATAGTACTTATATTCCTGTACATAGGGGCAGTATTATAATATTTATATTCTTGTGCATAGGGGGCAGTATTATAGTAGTTATATTCTTGTACATAGGAGCAGTATTATAGTAGTTATATTGTTGTACATAAGGGGCAGTATTATAGTAGTTATATTCTTGTACATGGGAGGCAGTATTATAGTAGTTATATTCTTGTAGATAGGGGGCAGTATTATAGTAGAATTATTCTTGTACATAGCTGGCAGTATTATAGTAGTTATATTCTTGTACATAGGAGGCAGTATTATAGTAGTTATATTCTTGTAGATAGGGGGCAGTATTATAGTAGTTATATTCTTGTACATAGGAGGCAATATTATAGTAGTTATATTCTTGTACATAGGGACAGTATTGAAGTAGTTATATTCTTGTACATGGGAGCAGTATTATAGTAGTTATATTCTTGTACATAGGAGCAGTATTATAGTAGTTATATTCCTATACATAGGTGGCAGTATTATAGTAGTTATATTCTTGTACATAGGAGCAGTATTATAGTACTTATATTCCTGTACATAGGGGCAGTATTATAGTATTTATATTCTTGTGCATAGGGGGCAGTATTATGGTAGTTATATTCTTGTACATAGGAGCAGTATTATAGTAGTTATATTCTTGTACATAGGGGGCAGTATTATAGTAGTTATATTCTTGTACATAGGGGGCAGTATTATAGTAGTTATATTCTTGTACATAGGAGCAGTATTATAGTAGTTGTATTCCTATATATATATGGGTCAGTATTATAGTAGTTATATTCTTGTACATGGGAGCAGTATTATAGTACTTATATTCCTGTACATAGGGGCAGTATTATAGTATTTATATTCTTGTGCATAGGGGGCAGTATTATAGTAGTTATATTCTTGTGCATAGGGGCAGTATTATATTAGTTATATTCTTGTACATAGGGGGAAGTATTATAGTAGTTATATTCTTGTACATAGGGAGCAGTATTGTAGTTGTTATATTCTTGTACATAGGAGCAGTATTATAGTAGTTATATTCCTGTACATAGGAGCAGTATTATAGTAGTTATATTCTTGTACATGGGAGCAGTGTTATAGTAGTTATATTCTTTTACATAGAAGCATTATTATAGTATTTATATTCTTGTGCATAGGGGCAGTATTATAGTAGTTATATTCTTGTACATACGGTGAAGTATTATAGTAGTTATATTCTTGTACATAGGAGGCAGTATTATAGTAGTTATATTCTTGTACATAGGGAGCAGTATTACAGTAGTTATATTCCTGTACATTGGGGGCAGTATTATAGTAGTTATATTCTTGTACATAGGAGCAGTATTGTAGTTGTTATATTCTTGTACATAGGAGCAGTATTATAGTAGTTATATTCCTGTACATAGGGGGCAGTATTATAGTAGTTATATTCTTGTACATGGGAGCAGTATTATAGTAGTTATATTCTTGTACATAGGGAACAGTATTATAGTAGTTATATTCTTGTACATAGGGGGCGGTATTATAGTAGTTATATTCTTGTACATAGGGGGAACTATTATAGTAGTTATATTTTTGTACATAGGGGCAGTATTATAGTAGTTATATTCATGTACATAGGAGGCAGTATTATAGTAGTTATATTCTTGTACATAGGAGCAGTATTATAGTAGTTATATTCTTGTACATAGGAACAGTATTATAGTAGTTATATTCCTGTACATAGGAGCAGTATTATAGTAGTTTTATACTTTTACATAGGGAGCAGTATTATAGCAGTTATATTCTTGTAGATAGGGGGCAGTATTATAATAGGTTTATTCTTGTACATAGCAGGCAATATTACAGTAGTTATATTCTTGTACATAGGAGCAGTATTATAGTAGTTATATTCTTGTACCTAGGGGGCAGTATTATAGTAGTTATATTCTTGTACATAGGGGGCAGTATTATAGTAGTTATATTCTTGTACATAGGAGCAGTATTATAGTAGTTATATTCTTGTACCTAGGGGGCAGTATTATAGTAGTTATATTCTTGTACATAAGGGGCAGTATTATAGTAGTTATATTCTTGTACCTAGGGGGCAGAATTATAGTAGTTCTATTCTTGTACGTAGGGAAAGTATTATAGTAGCAATATTCTTGTACATGGGAGCAGTATTATAGTAGTTATATTCTTGTACATAGGAGCAGTATTATAGTAGTTATATTCTTGTACATAGGGGGCAGTATTATAGTAGTTATATTCTTGTACATAGGAGCAGTATTATAGTAGTTATATTCTTGTACCTAGGGGGCAGTATTATAGTAGTTATATTCTTGTACATAGGGGGCAGTATTATAGTAGTTATATTCTTGTACATAAGGGGCAGTATTATAGTAGTTCTATTCTTGTACATAGGAGGCAGTATTATAGTAGTAATATTCTTGTACATGGGAGCAGTATTATAGTAGTTATATTCTTGTACATAGGAGCAGTATTATAGTACTTATATTCCTATACATAGGGGCAGTATTATAGTATTTATATTCTTGTGCATAGGGGCAATATTATAGTAGTTATATTCTTGTACATAGGGGGCAGTATTTTAGTAGTTATATTCTTGTACATAGGGGGCAGTATTATAGTAGTTATATTCCTGTACATAGGGGGAAGTATTATAGTAGTTATATTCTTATACATAGGGAACAGTATTATAGTAGTTATACCCTTGTACATAGGGGGCAGTATTATAGTAGTTATATTCCTGTACATAGGAGCATTATTATAGTAGTTATATTCCTGTACATAGGAGCAGTATTATAGTAGTTATATTCTTGTACATAAGAGGCAGTATTATAGTAGTTATATTCTTGTACATAGGGAGCAGTATTACAGTAGTTATATTCTTGTACATAGGGAGCAGTATTACAGTAGTTATATTCTTGTACATAGCAGGCAGTATTATAGTAGTTATATTCTTGTACATAGGGGCAGTATTATAGTAGTGATATATTCTTGTACATAGGGGGCAGTATTATAGTAGTTATATTCTTGTACATAGGAGGCAGTATTATAGTAGTTATATTCTTGTACATAGGGGCAGTATTATAGTAGTTATATTCTTGTACATAGGGGGCAGTATTATAGTAGTTATATTCTTGTACATAGGGGGCAGTATTATAGTATTTATATTCTTGTACATAGGAGGCAGTATTATAGTAGTTATATTCTTGTACATAGGAGCAGTATTATAGTAGTTATATTCTTGTACATAGGAACAGTATTATAGTAGTTATATTCCTGTACATAGGAGCAGTATTATAGTAGTTTTATACTTTTACATAGGGAGCAGTATTATAGCAGTTATATTCTTGTACATAAGAGGCAGTATTATAGTAGTTATATTCTTGTACATAGGGAGCAGTATTACAGTAGTTATATTCTTGTACATAGGGAGCAGTATTACAGTAGTTATATTCTTGTACATAGCAGGCAGTATTATAGTAGTTATATTCTTGTACATAGTTGCAGTATTATAGTAGTGATATATTCTTGTACATAGGGGGCAGTATTATAGTAGTTATATTCTTGTACATAGGAGGCAGTATTATAGTAGTTATATTCTTGTACATAGGGGCAGTATTATAGTAGTTATATTCTTGTACATAGGGGGCAGTATTATAGTAGTTATATTCTTGTACATAGGGGGCAGTATTATAGTAGTTATATTCTTGTACATAGGAGGCAGTATTATAGTAGTTATATTCTTGTATATAGGGGGCAGTATTACAGTAGTTATATTCTTGTACATTGGGGGCAGTATTATAGTAGTTATATTCTTGTACATAGGAGTCAGTATTATAGTAGTTATGTTCTTGTACATAGGGGGCAGTATTGTAGTAGTTATATTCTTGTACATAGGGGCAGTATTATAGTAGTTATATACTTGTACATAGGGGCAGTATTATAGTAGTTATATTCTTGTACATAGGGGGCAGTATTATAGTAGTTATATTCTTGTACATAAGGAGCAGTATTATAGTAGTTATATTCTTGTACATAGGGGCAGTATTATAGTAGTTATATTCTTGTACATAGGGGCAATATTATAGTAGTTATATTCTTGTACATAGGAGCACTTCACAGTGACAGACAAGCTAAAATATAACTTTTATTGAGAACTAACATAAAATAATGACTTGGGCTATGAACAAGGCAAACATAAAGACAGAGAATATAACAGTCAGGTGGGTATATAGAGTGATTGGAATCACCCAACCTAGACTTTAATAAAGACGAAACTAAAGAGTCGCTAGTGATGCATCAGATAGTATGTAATTTGGTAGGTAAAGTTACGAGTATCAGATATAAATCTAGGAACACTTAGGTACTAGAGCCGAGTTGCTTAAAAAAACGTGTGACGATCATGATGGTTTAATCGTCACTTAGGATCAACTTCTGATTGGCTGATTTTCCATACCACCCCCCTCCAGGGGAGGGCTTCATAATATATCAGTAACAGCACTCTGGGCTCACAAACATAATGCCTGAGCTCACCATCAGAGCTCCAGGCTCTACCATTTTTGTTATTTTATCTGAATGTGTGTGTGTGGGATATAGGTCTCATATCTAGGCAGCAAAGATACCGCTCCGCTCATGCACTGCCTGAGAGACCATGATAGAATGAAAGGGATCTGAAAAAAGCTCTATTTAGCCTAGAACTTTATCTCCTTTTTGATTATATTAGTTCTGGGCTACTATATATTTATAGAGCTAACTACTTGAACAAGTTGCAGACGACTATTATTTCGCTATTTAGCGACCTTTTTCAAAGATTATTGGACAATGAACTAAGTTTGGGTCTTAAATAATCCCCTACTTTCTAGTTCTGATCCCATTTCAATTGTTTGAGATTAGTTGATGTGCAGCATCTCTCTATAAATTATTATATTTTCTGCACATCTCTTTACTAATCTATATGACCACACCAACAAAAATTTGACAGAGACTACTTAACTCCTTGTGTCCCAAAACACGAATGTGGCACTTTCTCTCTCTCTTTTTTGAGTCTTCAACTCAATGAACTTGTCATACCTTATGGCATAACTCATACGATTGCTCCTGATGAACTACCAATAATCTTAGTAGGGAAACGTGTTGAGCAGTAATTTTTCTTGAGCAGCAATCATTCTTTCACATAAAGAGAGTTCATCCATTTTTCTCTCTTGAGCATTATGAGTTTATATATTAAACTATAATTATACTAAGAGAGTTTACCATCTCTCTCAAACGATATGAATTGATACTACTCCGAGCCAAATATCTGAGGTACCCACACGGTATTCTCAATTTATATAATTGGCTGAGTAACTATCAATTCCTGTTATCATCAACCAACCCGAATGTGACTACTTTGTATCTGACAATTTCAAGACGGTCGCTATACTGATGCGTGACACTCTTTTCATATACTATAGGTACTGTGGCCCCGTTCTGTTGGCCATTGGTTTGATTAATCCTAAGTGACGATTAAACCATCGTGATCGTCACACGTATTTTGAGCAACTCGGCTCTAGTACCTAAGTGTTCCTAGATTTATATCTGATACTCGTAACTTTACCTACCAAATTACATACTATCTGATGCATCACTAGCGACTCTTTAGTTTCGTCTTTATTAAAGTCTAGGTTGGGTGATTCCAATCACTCTATATACCCACCTGACTGTTATATTCTCTGTCTTTATGTTTGTCTTGTTCTTAGCCCAAGTCATTATTTTATGTTAGTTCTCAATAAAAGTTATATTTTAGCTTGTCTGTCACTGTGAAGGGCTCGAATTTGATTTAGTCAGACAAAGTTCTGCCTCTGTGATTCTCTTGTACATAGGAGGCATTATTATAGTAGTTATATTCTTGTACATAGGGGGCAGTATTATAGTAGTTATATTCTTGTACACAAGGAGCAGTATTATAATAGTTATATTCTTGTACATAGGGAGCAGTATTATAGTAGTTATATTCTTGTACATAGGGAGCAGTATTATAGTAGTTATATTCTTGTACATAGGGGGCAGTATTATAGTAGTTATATTCTTGTACATAGGAGGCAGTATTATAGTAGTTATATTCTTGTACATAGGGGGCAGTATTATAGTAGTTATATTCTTGTACATAGGGAGCAGTATTATAGTAGTTATATTCTTGTACATAGGGAGCAGTATTATAGTAGTTATATTCTTGTACATAGGGGGCAGTATTATAGTAGTTATATTCTTGTACATAGGAGGCAGTATTATAGTAGTTATATTCTTGTACATAGGGGGCAGGATTATAGTAGTTATATTCTTGTACATAGGCGGCAGTATTATAATAGTTATATTCTTGTACATAGGGCAGTATTATAGTAGTTATATTCTTGTACATAGGAGGCAGTATTATAGTAGTTATATTCTTGTACATGGGAGGCAGTATTATAGTAGTTATATTCTTGTACATAGGAGGCAGTATTATAGTAGTTATATACTTGTACATAGGAGGCAGTATTATAGTAGTTATATTCTTCTACATAGGGGCAGTATTATAGTAGTTATATTCTTGTACATAGGGGGCAGTATTATAGTAGCTTTATTCTTGTACATAGGGGGGTAGTATTATAGTAGCTATATTCTTGTACATAGGAGGCAGTATTATAGTAGTTATATTCTTGTACATGGCAGGCAGTATTATAGTAGTTATATTCTTGTATATAGGGGGCAGCAATATAGTAGTTATATTCTTGTACATAGGGGCAGTATTATAGTAGTTATATTCTTGTACATAGGGGGGCAGTATTATAGTAGTTATATTCTTGTACATAGGGGCAGTATTATAGTAGTTATATTCTTGTACATAGGGGCAGTATTATAGTAATTATTTTCTTGTACATAGGAGGCAGTATTATAGTAGTTATATTCTTGTACATAGGGGGCAGTATTATAGTAGTTATATTCTTGTACATTTGGGGCATTATTATAGTAGTTATATTCTTGTACATAGGGGCAGTATTATAGTAGTTATATTCTTGTACATAGGGGGGCAGTATTATAGTAGTTATATTCTTGTACATAGGAGGCAGTATTATAGTAGTTATATTCTTGTACATAGGGGCAGTATTATAGTAGTTATATTCTTGTACATAGGGGGGCAGTATTATAGTAGTTATATTCTTGTACATAGGGGGGCAGTATTATAGTAGTTATATTCTTGTACATAGGGGGGCAGTATTATAGTAGTTATATTCTTGTACATAGGGGCAGTATTATAGTAGTTATATTCTTGTACATAGGGGCAGTATTATAGTAATTATTTTCTTGTACATAGGAGGCAGTATTATAGTAGTTATATTCTTGTACATGGGAGGCGGTATTATAGTAGTTATATTCTTGTACATAGGAGGCAGTATTATAGTAGTTATATTCTTGTACATAGGGGCAGTATTATAGTAGTTATATTCTTGTACATAGGGGGGCAGTATTATAGTAGTTATATTCTTGTACATAGGGGGGCAGTATTATAGTAGTTATATTCTTGTACATAGGGGGGCAGTATTATAGTAGTTATATTCTTGTACATAGGGGCAGTATTATAGTAGTTATATTCTTGTACATAGGGGCAGTATTATAGTAATTATTTTCTTGTACATAGGAGGCAGTATTATAGTAGTTATATTCTTGTACATGGGAGGCAGTATTATAGTAGTTATATTCTTGTACATAGGAGGCAGTATTATAGTAGTTATATTCTTGTACATAGGAGGCAGTATTATAGTAGTTATATTCTTGTACATAGGGGGCAGTATTATAGTAGTTATATTCTTGTACATAGGCGGCAGTATTATAATAGTTATATTCTTGTACATAGGGGGCAGTATTATAGTAGTTATATTCTTGTACATAGGAGGCAGTATTATAGTAGTTATATACTTGTACATAGGAGGCAGTATTATAGTAGTTATATACTTGTACATAGGAGGCAGTATTATAGTAGTTATATTCTTGTACATGGGAGGCAGTATTATAGTAGTTATATTCTTGTACATAGGAGGCAGTATTATAGTAGTTATATACTTGTACATAGGAGGCAGTATTATAGTAGTTATATTCTTCTACATAGGGGCAGTATTATAGTAGTTATATTCTTGTACATGGGAGGCAGTATTATAGTAGTTATATTCTTGTACATAGGGGGCAGCAATATAGTAGTTATATTCTTGTACATGGGAGGCAGTATTATAGTAGTTATATTCTTGTAAATGGGAGTCAGTATTATAGTAGTTATATTCTTGTACATAGGAGTAGTATTATAGTAGTTATATTCTTGTACATAGGAGTACTGTTATAGTAGCTTTATTCTTGTACATAGGGGGGTAGTATTATAGTAGTTATATTCTTGTACATAGGAGGCAGTATTATAGTAGTTATATTCTTGTACATGGGAGGCAGTATTATAGTAGTTATATTCTTGTACATAGGGGGCAGCAATATAGTAGTTATATTCTTGTACATAGGGGCAGTATTATAGTAGTTATATTCTTGTACATAGGGGGGCAGTATTATAGTAGTTATATTCTTGTACATAGGGGCAGTATTATAGTAGTTATATTCTTGTACATAGGGGCAGTATTATAGTAATTATTTTTTTGTACATAGGAGGCAGTATTATAGTAGTTATATTCTTGTACATAGGGGCAGTATTATAGTAGTTATATTCTTGTACATAGGGGGCACTATTATAGTAGTTATATTCTTGTACATAGGGGCAGTATTATAGTAGTTATATTCTTGTACATAGGGGCAGTATTATAGTAATTATTTTCTTGTACATAGGAGGCAGTATTATAGTAGTTATATTCTTGTACATGGGAGGCAGTATTATAGTAGTTATATTCTTGTACATAGGAGGCAGTATTATAGTAGTTATATTCTTGTACATAGGGGCAGTATTATAGTAGTTATATTCTTGTACATAGGGGCAGTATTATAGTAATTATATTCTTGTACATAGGAGGCAGTATTATAGTAGTTTAATTCTTGTACATGGGAGGAGTATTATAGTAGTTATATTCCTGTACATAGGGGGCAGTATTATAGTAGTTATATTCTTGTACATAGGGGCAGTATTATAGTAGTTATATTCTTGTACATGGGAGGCAGTATTATAGTAGTTATATTCTTGTACATAGGGGGCAGCAATATAGTAGTTATATTCTTGTACATGGGAGGCAGTATTATAGTAGTTATATTCTTGTACATGGGAGGCAGTATTATAGTAGTTATATTCTTGTACATAGGAGTAGTATTATATTAGTTATATTCTTGTACATAGGAGTAGTGTTATAGTAGCTTTATTCTTGTACATAGGGGGGTAGTATTATAGTAGTTATATTCTTGTACATAGGAGGCAGCAATATAGTAGTTATATTCTTGTACATGGGAGGCAGTATTATAGTAGTTATATTCTTGTACATAGGGGCAGTTTTATAGTAGTTATATTCTTGTACATAGGGGGCAGCAATATAGTAGTTATATTCTTGTACATGGGAAGCAGTATTATAGTAGTTATATTCTTGCACATAGGAGGCAGTATTATAGTAGTTATTTTCTTGTACATAGGAGGCAGTATTATAGTAGTTATATTCTTGTACATAGGGGAAGTATTATAGTAGTTATATTCTTGTACATAGTGGGGCAGTATTATAGTAGTTATGTTCTTGTACATAGGGGCAGTATTATAGTAGTTATATTCTTGTGCATAGGGGCAGTATTATAGTAATTATATTCTTGTACATAGGAGGCAGTATTATAGTAGTTATCTTCTTGCACATGGGAGGCAGTATTATAGTAGTTATATTCTTGTACATAGGGGCAGTATTATAGTAGTTATATTCTTGTACATAGGGGCGGTATTATAGTAATTATATTCTTGTACATAGGAGGCAGTATTATTGTAGTTTAATTCTTGTACATGGGAGGAGTATTATAGTAGTTATATTCCTGTACATAGGGGGCGGTATTATAGTAGTTATATTCTTGTACATAGGGGCAGTATTATAGTAGTTATATTCTTGTACATAGGGGCAGTATTATAGTAGTTATATTCTTGTACATAGGAGGCAGTATTATAGTAGTTATATTCTTGTACATGGGAGGCAGTATTATAGTAGTTATATTCTTGTACATAGGGGGCAGCAATATAGTAGTTATATTCTTGTACATGGGAGGCAGTATTATAGTAGTTATATTCTTGTATATAGGTGCAGTTTTATAGTAGTTATATTCTTGTACGTAGGGGCAGTATTATAGTAGTTATATTCTTGTACATAGGAGGCAGTATTATAGTAGTTATATTCTTGTACATAGGGGCAGTATTATAGTAGTTATATTCTTGTACATAGGAGGCAGTATTATAGTAGTTATATTCTTGTACATAGGAGGCAGTATTATAGTAGTTATATTCTTGTACATGGGAGGCAGTATTATAGTAGTTATATTCTTGTACATAGGGGGCAGCAATATAGTAGTTATATTCTTGTACATGGGAGGCAGTATTATAGTAGTTATATTCTTGTACATAGGAGCAGTATTATAGTAGTTATATTCTTGTACATAGGGGCAGTATTATACTAGTTATATTCTTGTACATAGGGGGGCAGTATTATAGTAGTTATATTCTTGTACATGGGAGGCAGTATTATAGTATTTACATTCTTGTACATAGGAGGCAGTATTATAGTAGTTATATTCTTGTACATAGGGGCAGTAGTATAGTAGTTATTTTCTTGTACATAGGGGCAGTATTATAGTAGTTATATTCTTGTACATAGAAGCAATATTATAGTAGTTATATTCTTGTACATAGTGGGGCAGTATTATAGTAGTTATATTCTTGTACATAGGGGCAGTATTATAGTAGTTATATTCTTGTACATAGGGGCAGTATTATAGTAATTATAATTTTGTACATAGGGGGCAGTATTATAGTAGTTATATTCTTGTACATAGGGGGGCAGTATTATAGTAGTTATATTCTTGAACATAGGGGCAGTATTATAGTAGTTATATTCTTGTACATAGGGGCAGTATTATAGTAGTTATATTCTTGTACATAGGGGGCAGTATTATAGTAGTTATATTCTTGTACATAGGGGCAGTATTATAGTAGTTATATTCTTGTACATAGGGGGCAGCAATATAGTAGTTATATTCTTGTACATGGGAGGCAGTATTATAGTAGTTATATTCTTGTACATGGGAGGCAGTATTATAGTAGTTATATTCTTGTACATAGGGGGCAGCAATATAGTAGTTATATTCTTGTACATGGGAGGCAGTATTATAGTAGTTATATTCTTGCACATAGGAGGCAGTATTATAGTAGTTATATTCTTGTACATAGGAGGCAGTATTATAGTAGTTATATTCTTGTACATAGGGGAAGTATTATAGTAGTTATATTCTCGTACATAGTGGGGCAGTATTATAGTAGTTATATTCTTGTACATAGGGGCAGTATTATAGTAGTTATATTCTTGTACATAGGGGCAGTATTATAGTAATTATATTCTTGTACATAGAAGGCAGTATTATAGTAGTTATATTCTTCTACATGGGAGGCAGTATTATAGTAGTTATATTCTTGTACATGGGAGGCAGTATTATAGTAGTTATATTCTTGCACATAGGAGGCAGTATTATAGTAGTTATCTTCTTGTACATAGGAGGCAGTATTATAGTAGTTATATTCTTGTACATAGGGGAAGTATTATAGTAGTTATATTCTTGTACATAGTGGGGCAGAATTATAGTAGTTATATTCTTGTACATACGGGCAGTATTATAGTAGTTATATTCTTGTACATAGGGGCAGTATTATAGTAATTATATTCTTGTACATAGGAGGCAGTATTATAGTAGTTATATTCTTGTACATGGGAGGCAGTATTATAGTAGTTATATTCTTGTACATAGGGGCAGTATTATAGTAGTTATATTCTTGTACATAGGGGCGGTATTATAGTAATTATATTCTTGTACATAGGAGGCAGTATTATAGTAGGTATATTCTTGTACATAGGGGGCAGTATTATAGTAGTTATATTCCTGTACATAGGAGCAGTATTATAGTAGTTATATTCTTTTACATAGGGGGCAGTATTATAGTAGTTATATACTTGTACATAGGGAGCAGTATTATAGTAGTTATATTCTTGTACATAGGGGGCAGTATTATAGTAGTTATATTCTTGTACATAGGAGCAAGTATTATAGTAGTTATATTCTTGTACATAGGGAGGCAGTATTATAGTAGTTATATTCTTGTACATAGGGGACAGTATTATAGTAGTTATATTCTTGTACATGGGAGGCAGTATTATAGTAGTTATATTCTTGTACGTAGGGGCAGTATTATAGTAGTTATATTCTTGTACATAGGAGCAGTATTATAGTAGTTATATTCTTGTACATAGGGGGCAGTATTATAGTAGTTATATTCTTGTACATAGGGAACAGTATTATAGTAGTTATATTCTTGTACATAGGAGCAGTATTATAGTAGTTATATTCTTGTACATAGGGGGCAGTATTATAGTAGTTATATTCTGGTACATAGGGGGCAGTATTATAGTAGTTATATTCTTGTACATAGGGGCAGTATTATAGTAGTTATATTCTTGTACATAGGAGGCAGTATTATAGTAGTTATATTCTTGTACATAGGAGCAGTATTATAGTAGTTATATTCTTGTACATAGGGGCAGTATTATAGTAGTTATATTCTTATACATAGGAGGCAGTATTATAATAGTTATATTCTTGTACATAGGGGCAGTATTATAGTAGTTATATTCTTGTACATAGGGGCAGTATTATCGTAGTTATATTCTTGTACATAGGAGGCAGTATTATAGTAGTTATATTCTTGTACATATGAGGCAGTATTATAGTAGTTATATTCTTGTACATGGGAGGCAGTATTATAGTAGTTATATTCTTGTACATAGGGGGCAGCAATATAGTAGTTATATTCTTGTACATGGGAGGCAGTATTATAGTAGTTATATTCTTGTACATAGGAGCAGTATTATAGTAGTTATATTCTTGTACATAGGGGGGCAGTATTATAGTAGTTATATTCTTGTACATGGGAGGCAGTATTATAGTATTAACATTCTTGTACATAGGAGGCAGTATTATAGTAGTTATATTCTTGTACATAGGGGCAGTAGTATAGTAGTTATTTTATTGTACATAGGGGCAGTATTATAGTAGTTATATTCTTGTACATAGGAGCAGTATTATAGTAGTTATATTCTTGTACATAGTGGGGCAGTATTATAGTAGTTATATTCTTGTACATAGGGGCAGAATTATAGTAATTATAATCTTGTACATAGGGGGCAGTATTATAGTAGTTATATTCTTGTACATAGGGGGGCAGTATTATAGTAGTTATATTCTTGTACATAGGAGCAAGTATTATAGTAGTTATATTCTTGTACATAGGGGACAGTATTATAGTAGTTATATTCATGTACATAGGAGGAAGTATTATAGTAGTTATATTCTTGTACATAGGAGCAGTATTATAGTAGTTATATTCTTGTACATAGGGAACAGTATTATAGTAGTTATATTCTTGTACATAGGAGCAGTATTATAGTAGTTATATTCTTGTACATAGGGGGCAGTATTATAGTAGTTATATTCTCGTACATAGGGGGCAGTATTATAGTAGTTATATTCTTGTACATAGGGGCAGTATTATAGTAGTTATATTCTTGTACATAGGGGCAGTATTACAGTAGTTATATTCTTGTACATAGGAGGCAGTATTATAGTAGTTATATTCTTGTACATAGGAGCAGTATTATAGTAGTTATTTTCTTATACATAGGGGCAGTATTATAGTAGTTATATTCTTGTACATAGGAGCAGTATTATAGTAGTTATATTCCTGTACATAGGGGCAGTATTATAGTAGTTATATTCTTGTATATAGGGGCAGTATTATAGTAGTTATATTCTTGTACATAAGGGGCAGTATTATAGTAGTTATATTCATGTACATAGTGGGCAGTATTATAGTAGTTATATTCTTGTACATAGGAAGCAGTAATATAGTAGTTGTATTCTTGAACATAGGAGGCAGTATTATAGTAGTTATAATCTTGAACATAGGAGGCAGTATTATAGTAGTTATATTCCTGTACATAGGAGCAGTATTATAGTAGTTATATTCTTGAACATAGGAGGCAGTATTATAGTAGTTATATTCTTGTACATAGGGGGCAGTATTATAGTAGTTATATTCCTGTACATAGGAGCAGTATTATAGTAGTTATATTCTTGTACATAGGGGGCAGTATTATAGTAGTTATATTCTTGTACATAGGGAGTAGTATTATAGTAGTTATATTCTTGTACATAGGGGGGCAGTATTATAGTAGTTATATTCTTGTACATAGGAGGCAGTATTATAGTAGTTATATTCTTGTACATAGGAGCAGTATTATAGTAGTTATATTCTTGTACATAGGGGACAGTATTATAGTAGTTATATTCATGTACATAGGGGGCTTATTATAGTAGTTATATTCATGGAGATAAGGGGCAGTATTATAGTAGTTATATTCATGTACATAGGAGGTAGTATTATAGTAATTATATTCTTGTACATAGGAGTAGTATTATAGTAGATATATTTTTGAACATAGGGAACAGTATTATAGTAGTTATATTCTTGTACATAGGGGGCGGTATTATAGTAGTTATATTCTTGTACATAGGGGCAGTATTATAGTAGTTATATTCTTGTACATAGGAGCAGTATTATAGTAGTTTTATTCTTGTACATAGGGAGGCAGTATTATAGTAGTTATATTCTTGTATATAGGGGACAGTATTATAGTAGTTATATTCATGTACATAGGAGGAAGTATTATAGTAGTTATATTCTTGTACATAGGAGCAGTATTATAGTAGTTATATTCTTGTACATAGGGGACAGTATTATAGTAGTTATATTCTTGTACATAGGGGGCAGTATTATAGTAGTTATATTCTTGTACATAGGAGCAGTATTATAGTAGTTATATTCTTGTACATAGGGGCGGTATTATAGTAGTTATATTCTTGTACATAGGGGCGGTATTATAGTAGTTATGTTCTTGTACATAGGGAGGCAGTATTATAGTAGTTATATTCTTGTACATATGGGGCAGTATTATAGTAGTTATATTCTTGTACATAGGGGGCAGTATTATAGTAGTTATATTCTTGTACATAGGGGCAGTATTATAGTAGTTATATTCTTGTACATAGGGGCAGTATTACAGTAGTTATATTCTTGTACATAGGAGGCAGTATTATAGTAGTTATATTCTTGTACATAGGAGCAGTATTATAGTAGTTATTTTCTTATACATAGGGGCAGTATTATAGTAGTTATATTCTTGTACATAGGAGCAGTATTATAGTAGTTATATTCCTGTACATAGGGGCAGTATTATAGTAGTTATATTCTTGTATATAGGGGCAGTATTATAGTAGTTATATTCTTGTACATAAGGGGCAGTATTATAGTAGTTATATTCATGTACATAGTGGGCAGAATTATAATAGTTATATTCTTGTACATAGGAAGCAGTAATATAGTAGTTGTATTCTTGAACATAGGAGGCAGTATTATAGTAGTTATAATCTTGAACATAGGAGGCAGTATTATAGTAGTTATATTCCTGTACATAGGAGCAGTATTATAGTAGTTATATTCTTGAACATAGGAGGCAGTATTATAGTAGTTATATTCTTGTACATAGGGGGCAGTATTATAGTAGTTATATTCCTGTACATAGGAGCAGTATTATAGTAGTTATATTCTTGTACATAGGGGGCAGTATTATAGTAGTTATATTCTTGTACATAGGGAGTAGTATTATAGTAGTTATATTCTTGTACATAGGGGGGCAGTATTATAGTAGTTATATTCTTGTACATAGGAGGCAGTATTATAGTAGTTATATTCTTGTACATAGGAGCAGTATTATAGTAGTTATATTCTTGTACATAGGGGACAGTATTATAGTAGTTATATTCATGTACATAGGGGGCTTATTATAGTAGTTATATTCATGGAGATAAGGGGCAGTATTATAGTAGTTATATTCATGTACATAGGTGGTAGTATTATAGTAATTATATTCTTGTACATAGGAGTAGTATTATAGTAGATATATTTTTGAACATAGGGAACAGTATTATAGTAGTTATATTCTTGTACATAGGGGGCGGTATTATAGTAGTTATATTCTTGTACATAGGGGCAGTATTATAGTAGTTATATTCTTGTACATAGGAGCAGTATTATAGTAGTTTTATTCTTGTACATAGGAGGCAGTATTATAGTAGTTATATTCTTGTACATAGGAGCAGTATTATAGTAGTTATATTCTTGTACATAGGGGCAGTATTATAGTAGTTATATTCTTATACATAGGAGGCAGTATTATAATAGTTATATTCTTGTACATAGGGGCAGTATTATAGTAGTTATATTCTTGTACATAGGGGCAGTATTATCGTAGTTATATTCTTGTACATAGGAGGCAGTATTATAGTAGTTATATTCTTGTACATATGAGGCAGTATTATAGTAGTTATATTCTTGTACATGGGAGGCAGTATTATAGTAGTTATATTCTTGTACATAGGGGGCAGCAATATAGTAGTTATATTCTTGTACATGGGAGGCAGTATTATAGTAGTTATATTCTTGTACATAGGAGCAGTATTATAGTAGTTATATTCTTGTACATAGGGGGGCAGTATTATAGTAGTTATATTCTTGTACATGGGAGGCAGTATTATAGTATTAACATTCTTGTACATAGGAGGCAGTATTATAGTAGTTATATTCTTGTACATAGGGGCAGTAGTATAGTAGTTATTTTATTGTACATAGGGGCAGTATTATAGTAGTTATATTCTTGTACATAGGAGCAGTATTATAGTAGTTATATTCTTGTACATAGTGGGGCAGTATTATAGTAGTTATATTCTTGTACATAGGGGCAGAATTATAGTAATTATAATCTTGTACATAGGGGGCAGTATTATAGTAGTTATATTCTTGTACATAGGGGGGCAGTATTATAGTAGTTATATTCTTGTACATAGGAGCAAGTATTATAGTAGTTATATTCTTGTACATAGGGGACAGTATTATAGTAGTTATATTCATGTACATAGGAGGAAGTATTATAGTAGTTATATTCTTGTACATAGGAGCAGTATTATAGTAGTTATATTCTTGTACATAGGGAACAGTATTATAGTAGTTATATTCTTGTACATAGGAGCAGTATTATAGTAGTTATATTCTTGTACATAGGGGGCAGTATTATAGTAGTTATATTCTCGTACATAGGGGGCAGTATTATAGTAGTTATATTCTTGTACATAGGGGCAGTATTATAGTAGTTATATTCTTGTACATAGGGGCAGTATTACAGTAGTTATATTCTTGTACATAGGAGGCAGTATTATAGTAGTTATATTCTTGTACATAGGAGCAGTATTATAGTAGTTATTTTCTTATACATAGGGGCAGTATTATAGTAGTTATATTCTTGTACATAGGAGCAGTATTATAGTAGTTATATTCCTGTACATAGGGGCAGTATTATAGTAGTTATATTCTTGTATATAGGGGCAGTATTATAGTAGTTATATTCTTGTACATAAGGGGCAGTATTATAGTAGTTATATTCATGTACATAGTGGGCAGTATTATAGTAGTTATATTCTTGTACATAGGAAGCAGTAATATAGTAGTTGTATTCTTGAACATAGGAGGCAGTATTATAGTAGTTATAATCTTGAACATAGGAGGCAGTATTATAGTAGTTATATTCCTGTACATAGGAGCAGTATTATAGTAGTTATATTCTTGAACATAGGAGGCAGTATTATAGTAGTTATATTCTTGTACATAGGGGGCAGTATTATAGTAGTTATATTCCTGTACATAGGAGCAGTATTATAGTAGTTATATTCTTGTACATAGGGGGCAGTATTATAGTAGTTATATTCTTGTACATAGGGAGTAGTATTATAGTAGTTATATTCTTGTACATAGGGGGGCAGTATTATAGTAGTTATATTCTTGTACATAGGAGGCAGTATTATAGTAGTTATATTCTTGTACATAGGAGCAGTATTATAGTAGTTATATTCTTGTACATAGGGGACAGTATTATAGTAGTTATATTCATGTACATAGGGGGCTTATTATAGTAGTTATATTCATGGAGATAAGGGGCAGTATTATAGTAGTTATATTCATGTACATAGGAGGTAGTATTATAGTAATTATATTCTTGTACATAGGAGTAGTATTATAGTAGATATATTTTTGAACATAGGGAACAGTATTATAGTAGTTATATTCTTGTACATAGGGGGCGGTATTATAGTAGTTATATTCTTGTACATAGGGGCAGTATTATAGTAGTTATATTCTTGTACATAGGAGCAGTATTATAGTAGTTTTATTCTTGTACATAGGGAGGCAGTATTATAGTAGTTATATTCTTGTATATAGGGGACAGTATTATAGTAGTTATATTCATGTACATAGGAGGAAGTATTATAGTAGTTATATTCTTGTACATAGGAGCAGTATTATAGTAGTTATATTCTTGTACATAGGGGACAGTATTATAGTAGTTATATTCTTGTACATAGGGGGCAGTATTATAGTAGTTATATTCTTGTACATAGGAGCAGTATTATAGTAGTTATATTCTTGTACATAGGGGCGGTATTATAGTAGTTATATTCTTGTACATAGGGGCGGTATTATAGTAGTTATGTTCTTGTACATAGGGAGGCAGTATTATAGTAGTTATATTCTTGTACATATGGGGCAGTATTATAGTAGTTATATTCTTGTACATAGGGGGCAGTATTATAGTAGTTATATTCTTGTACATAGGGGCAGTATTATAGTAGTTATATTCTTGTACATAGGGGCAGTATTACAGTAGTTATATTCTTGTACATAGGAGGCAGTATTATAGTAGTTATATTCTTGTACATAGGAGCAGTATTATAGTAGTTATTTTCTTATACATAGGGGCAGTATTATAGTAGTTATATTCTTGTACATAGGAGCAGTATTATAGTAGTTATATTCCTGTACATAGGGGCAGTATTATAGTAGTTATATTCTTGTATATAGGGGCAGTATTATAGTAGTTATATTCTTGTACATAAGGGGCAGTATTATAGTAGTTATATTCATGTACATAGTGGGCAGAATTATAATAGTTATATTCTTGTACATAGGAAGCAGTAATATAGTAGTTGTATTCTTGAACATAGGAGGCAGTATTATAGTAGTTATAATCTTGAACATAGGAGGCAGTATTATAGTAGTTATATTCCTGTACATAGGAGCAGTATTATAGTAGTTATATTCTTGAACATAGGAGGCAGTATTATAGTAGTTATATTCTTGTACATAGGGGGCAGTATTATAGTAGTTATATTCCTGTACATAGGAGCAGTATTATAGTAGTTATATTCTTGTACATAGGGGGCAGTATTATAGTAGTTATATTCTTGTACATAGGGAGTAGTATTATAGTAGTTATATTCTTGTACATAGGGGGGCAGTATTATAGTAGTTATATTCTTGTACATAGGAGGCAGTATTATAGTAGTTATATTCTTGTACATAGGAGCAGTATTATAGTAGTTATATTCTTGTACATAGGGGACAGTATTATAGTAGTTATATTCATGTACATAGGGGGCTTATTATAGTAGTTATATTCATGTACATAGGAGGTAGTATTATAGTAATTATATTCTTGTACATAGGAGCAGTATTATAGTAGATATATTTTTGAACATAGGGAACAGTATTATAGTAGTTATATTCTTGTACATAGGGGGCGGTATTATAGTAGTTATATTCTTGTACATAGGGGCAGTATTATAGTAGTTATATTCTTGTACATAGGAGCAGTATTTTAGTAGTTTTATTCTTGTACATAGGGAGGCAGTATTATAGTAGTTATATTCTTGTACATAGGGGACAGTATTATAGTAGTTATATTCATGTACATAGGAGGAAGTATTATAGTAGTTATATTCTTGTACATAGGAGCAGTATTATAGTAGTTATATTCTTGTACATAGGGGACAGTATTATAGTAGTTATATTCTTGTACATAGGGGGCAGTATTATAGTAGTTATATTCTTGTACATAGGAGCAGTATTATAGTAGTTATATTCTTGTACATAGGGGCGGTATTATAGTAGTTATATTCTTGTACATAGGGGCGGTATTATAGTAGTTATATTCTTGTACATAGGGGGCAGTATTATAGTAGTTATATTCTGGCACATAGGAGCAGTATTATAGTAGTTATATTCTTGTACATAGGGGGCAGTATTATAGTAGTTATATTCTTGTACATAGGGGGCAGTATTATAGCAGTTATATTCTTGTACATAGGAGCAGTATTATAGTAGTTATATTCTTGTACATAGGGAGGCAGTATTACAGTAGTTATATTCTTGTACATAGGAGGCAGTATTATAGTAGTTATATTCTTGTACATAGGAGGCAGTATTATAGTAGTTATATCCTTTTACATAGGTGGCAGTAGTATAGTAGTTATATACTTATACATAGGGGGCAGTATTATAGTGGTTATATTCTTGTACATAGGAGGCAGTATTATAGTAGTTATATTCTTGTACATAGGAGCAGTATTATAGTAGTTATATTCTTGTACATAGGGGGCAGTATTATAGTAGTTATATTCTTGTACATAGGTGGCAGTAGTATAGTAGTTATATACTTGTACATAGGGGGCAGTATTATAGTGGTTATATTCTTGTACATAGGAGGCAGTATTATAGTAGTTATATTCTTGTACATAGGTGGCAGTAGTATAGTAGTTATATACTTGTACATAGGGGGCAGTATTATAGTGGTTATATTCTTGTACATAGGAGGCAGTATTATAGTAGTTATATTCTTGTACATAGGGGCGGTATTATAGTAGTTATATTCTTGTACATAGGGGCAGTATAATAGTAGTTATATTCTTGTACATAGGGGCAGTATTACAGTAGTTATATTCTTGTACATAGGAGGCAGTATTATAGTAGTTATATTCTTGTACATAGGAGCAGTATTATAGTAGTTATTTTCTTATACATAGGGGCAGTATTATAGTAGTTATATTCTTGTACATAGGAGCAGTATTATAGTAGTTATATTCCTGTACATAGGGGCAGTATTATAGTAGTTATATTCTTGTATATAGGGGCAGTATTATAGTAGTTATATTCTTGTACATAAGGGGCAGTATTATAGTAGTTATATTCATGTACATAGTGGGCAGAATTATAGTAGTTATATTCTTGTACATAGGAAGCAGTAATATAGTAGTTGTATTCTTGAACATAGGAGGCAGTATTATAGTAGTTATAATCTTGAACATAGGAGGCAGTATTATAGTAGTTATATTCCTGTACATAGGAGCAGTATTATAGTAGTTATATTCTTGAACATAGGAGGCAGTATTATAGTAGTTATATTCTTGTACATAGAGGGCAGTATTATAGTAGTTATATTCCTGTACATAGGAGCAGTATTATAGTAGTTATATTCTTGTACATAGGGGGCAGTATTATAGTAGTTATATTCTTGTACATAGGGAGTAGTATTATAGTAGTTATATTCTTGTACATAGGGGGGCAGTATTATAGTAGTTATATTCTTGTACATAGGAGGCAGTATTATAGTAGTTATATTCTTGTACATAGGAGCAGTATTATAGTAGTTATATTCTTGTACATAGGGGACAGTATTATAGTAGTTATATTCATGTACATAGGGGGCTTATTATAGTAGTTATATTCATGTACATAGGAGGTAGTATTATAGTAATTATATTCTTGTACATAGGAGCAGTATTATAGTAGATATATTTTTGAACATAGGGAACAGTATTATAGTAGTTATATTCTTGTACATAGGGGGCGGTATTATAGTAGTTATATTCTTGTACATAGGGGCAGTATTATAGTAGTTATATTCTTGTACATAGGAGCAGTATTATAGTAGTTTTATTCTTGTACATAGGGAGGCAGTATTATAGTAGTTATATTCTTGTACATAGGGGACAGTATTATAGTAGTTATATTCATGTACATAGGAGGAAGTATTATAGTAGTTATATTCTTGTACATAGGAGCAGTATTATAGTAGTTATATTCTTGTACATAGGGGACAGTATTATAGTAGTTATATTCTTGTACATAGGGGGCAGTATTATAGTAGTTATATTCTTGTACAAAGGAGCAGTATTATAGTAGTTATATTCTTGTACATAGGGGCGGTATTATAGTAGTTATATTCTTGTACATAGGGGCGGTATTATAGTAGTTATATTCTTGTACATAGGGGGCAGTATTATAGTAGTTATATTCTGGCACATAGGAGCAGTATTATAGTAGTTATATTCTTGTACATAGGGGGCAGTATTATAGTAGTTATATTCTTGTACATAGCGGGGCAGTATTATAGTAGTTATATTCTTGTACATAGGAGCAGTATTATAGTAGTTATATTCTTGTACATAGGGAGGCAGTATTACAGTAGTTATATTCTTGTACATAGGAGGCAGTATTATAGTAGTTATATTCTTGTACATAGGAGGCAGTATTATAGTAGTTATATCCTTTTACATAGGTGGCAGTAGTATAGTAGTTATATACTTGTACATAGGGGGCAGTATTATAGTGGTTATATTCTTGTACATAGGAGGCAGTATTATAGTAGTTATATTCTTGTACATAGGAGCAGTATTATAGTAGTTATATTCTTGTACATAGGGGGCAGTATTATAGTAGTTATATTCTTGTACATAGGTGGCAGTAGTATAGTAGTTATATACTTGTACATAGGGGGCAGTATTATAGTGGTTATACTCTTGTACATAGGAGGCAGTATTATAGTAGTTATACTTTTGTACATCGGGGGCAGTATTATAGTAGTTATATTCTTGTACATAGGAGGCAGTATTATAGTAGTTATATTCTTGTACATAGGTGGCAGTAGTATAGTAGTTATATACTTGTACATAGGGGGCAGTATTATAGTGGTTATATTCTTGTACATAGGAGGCAGTATTATAGTAGTTATACTCTTGTACATAGGGGGCAGTATTATAGTAGTTATATTCTTGTACATAGGAGGCAGTATTATAGTAGTTATATTCTTGTACATTGGAGACAGTATTATAGTAGTTATATTCTTGTACATAGGGAGGCAGTATTATAGTTATATTCTTGTACATAGGAGGCAGTATTATAGTAGTTATATTCTTGTACATAGGGAGGCAGTATTATAGTAGTTATACTCTTGTACATAGGAGGCAGTATTACAGTAGTTATATTCTTGTACATAGGGAGGCAGTATTATAGTAGTTATATTCTTGTACATAGGGGGCAGTATTATAGTAGTTATATTCTGGCACATAGGAGCAGTATTATAGTAGTTATATTCTTGTACATAGGGGGCAGTATTATAGTAGTTATATTCTTGTACATAGGAGCAGTATTATAGTAGTTATATTCTTGTACATTGGAGCAGTATTACAGTAGTTATATTCTTGTACATAGGGAGGCAGTATTATAGTAGTTATATTCTTGTACATAGGGGGCAGTATTATAGTAGTTATATTCTGGCACATAGGAGCAGTATTATAGTAGTTATATTCTTGTACATAGGGGGCAGTATTATAGTAGTTATATTCTTGTACATAGGAGCAGTATTATAGTAGTTATATTCTTGTACATAGGAGCAGTATTATAGTAGTTATATTCTTGTACATAGGAGCAGTATTATAGTAGTTATATTCTTGTACATAGGGGGCAGTATTATAGTAGTTATATTCTTCTACATAGGGAGGCAGTATTATAGTAGTTATATTCTTGTACATAGGGAGCAGTATTATAGTAGTTTCATTGTATTTATTTTTTTCATCTATTGAAAGAATGTTTAATAATATTTACCAATATTTTAAGTTTACGAGGATGGGGCTAACCTTTGCCTCAATAATGTGGGCCCAGCTTATGTTTTCCTTTGATAGCCTGCAGGGTCTATAGGTCATTGCTTTTCCCAGTTTTACCATCACAGCTACGTTGGAGAAGGTTTATGTTGTCAGCCTTTTTCTTGTGCAGAGCACCTTGATAAATTCCTGCTTATTTTCTCTGGGAATATGTATTACCGTCAGTTAATTTCTCTGTCAGATTTAATTCCACGGTCTCTTTAATGTATTACGTTTGCGTAAACCTAATACCGTAATAACACTTTTAGGAAATTAATTTTACAAACAATCATTTTCCTCCAGCTGAAACAATGGCGCCACAAATGTATCTCCTTCCTAACAAGTCTTCATTTTATTATGTAAAGCAAGCGTCGGCTTCATCAACATACAGAGCTGCATTTGCATAAACCTAATATAGCTAAGTGTAGGTTTGTAGCCTTCAGTAATTATTGCTGAGGATATAATTAAACTAAACACAAACAAAAAATACCAAGAACGTTAATCAAATTTACACCAGGAACGCGATACATTGAAAACTCCAGGAGATGTGTTAGCTATTGCTTGGCTATTTCTAACATCAGATATCTATCTATCCGTCTATCTGTCCATCTATCTCATATCTATCTGTCTATCTGTCCATCCCATATCTGCCCACCTGTCGATCTCCATGTCTTTCTATAGTCGAATTAGTGGTATGTCAATGACTTGCTCCCACGTGCCATCACTTCTCTGTAACATGATCAGGCCCCACTAGAAGCATTTCTATTCTTTGTGACTCACGTTGATTTTGACGGCAGCCGCACGGTGTAGATCACCAGTGTAAATCGCACGTCAGCTGAAAGGCTAAATATTTTCTTTTCTGTTCCTTCACCTATAATATAAAAAGGTCTCCAGTCATCGTCATGTGAGTGATTGAATAATTCATGGAGAGCGATTAACATTCATAAGGGAGAGATTAGGAAAACTTCTCGAAGGAAATCATTTCTATACATTTCGGGCCGGACCGCCTGCCACCCAGGTGTACAGTAAGACATTATTCTCTGCAGCATAAAGAGGCTTATTGTCTCTGCTCCGTCCTTGTAAAAGCAAAGAGTTCAGAAAGCAGGAACAGAACTTACCCCGGGTTATGCTGCTTTTTATTAATGCAGGGAACTTTCTAATCACATTTTGAAGCCTGTTTTTTGTCCACTCGTCGCCACCATTTCTCTTTTCTGAATAGATTCTAAACTCGTTGTTGATTAATTCCTTAATATACATTTATAGCGGCTTGTCTGTTTCTGATACAGAGCTTCAAATCATAGCTATAGAGTTAACATGATAAAACGATGGCCACCTGCAGTTACCACTGGGGGGAGCTAAGGAGTTTACTGTGTACTGTGTTATTACAGGGAGCTCTCCAGCTCCCTCTTGCTGCAGGCAGGGGATATAGAGCTGTGTATCAGAAAAATGGAGCTCTGAATAAATATAAAATATGAAACATAATAATAATCTGTATTTGTGTAGCGCCAACTTATTCCGCAGAGCTTGGAATGTAACAGCACAGAAAGATAGACCTACAAATAACATGGTGTTGTGATAGTACTGCTTATTCTTGAGTTACTAAATAGTAAAGAAACCACATCTATGTGCTTTGGAGCATTACTACCTGACATTATACTGAACTTTACAATCTTAAAGGGGTTGTCCAGTTGTAAACTAATGGTGGCCTATCTTCAATATAGATCATCAATAGTAGATTGGTCGGAGTCCGTCACCAAGGATCAGCTTTTCTCTGGGCCGGTGCGCTGGTCTACAGAGCCAATTTCTGCAGGAAGTAAACAGCTCAATTCCCAATTCAGTGGCCAGGCTTGGTATTGCAGACAACTTTCATGGGAACTTGGCCTGCAATACCAAATCTCACCCCTGCAGCGGAACAGAGCTGTCAGCTTCCATAGAAATCAGCTCAGTGCACAAGTGAACAGCTAAATGGTGGGGCTCCCAGGTGATGGCATCTACTATGGATGGTCTATTCTGAAAATAGACCATTGTTAATTAGCAAATAGACAGCCTTTTTAATACAGTTACAATTAAATAAATAGCGGGGTGGTTGCTGGTCATGGTTAATAATCTCTCTCACCTCCCCTACATGTCATTTGCAATCAGCGGAGTCTTCAGTGTCTCCAGTGCAGCAGATGGCACACCATCGTTCTTGTTGTCAGTGCCACCCAGAAGATGGATGTGCACCCGGCCCGCCTCTACAAAGGCCAGTATGTGCATCCAGCTTTCCTATTCCCCGCCAATTCATGCATTTCCTTGGCTATTTAAGACACTTCTGCACTGGATGGTGCCTAAGCAATAGGTTCTACTTGTTCCTACAAAGGTGTATCTGGTTGATTCCTGGCTTTGATCTGTTCCTGACTCACCAGCTTTCCCGTTTTTCCCGTCCTGACCTTGACCCCTGCTTATACTTTGTCTACGATACATCATTTTGCTTCTTGCACTTAGCATGTGGTACCGCATAGTGGTATGTCTGACCTGTCCATATCAGCTGCCACTGAACCTAAACTACTCTTGCGGTAAGGTCCTAGGACTTCCTGCGGCTAAAGACCAGATTCCAATTTGAAAAGTTAAAGGGTGAAAACCAGGGTTCCCATAGGTTCTGCCCTGAAGAGTAGCCCAAAGCCAAATCTGTCAGTGGCAAGGTAGGTCCATATCTGCTGTGAGAAATAGAAATCAACACTATTAATACCTGCTAATTATCTACTCCCATAAGCAACACTAAGGCACGTGGGCAACCAGAACCATTGTGTGAGAGAGACTCCAAAACTGGAACAGCAAGGAGACTGCAATGAAAATACAACCCCAGGTTCAAAAAAGTTGTGACGCTGCGTAAAATATAACTAAATGTTAAGGAAAAAAAAAATCAGAATGCAACGATTTAGAAATCTCACATAACCATATTTTATTCCCAACAGAACATAAAACACACCAGAAGGGGACATTTTCCCACTTTGTTAAAAAAAAAAAAATTACTCCCTTGTGGCAGCAACACATCTCACAAAAGCTGGGAGCGGGTTAACAAAAGGCTGGGAAAGGAAGTGCTAATAATGAAAAACAGCTGGAGGGTCAATTTATTACTAAGTTACATGACTGACCATCTTTGTTTTGGAGAGACTCTGCCTCTTTAACATGCTCTTTTTATACAGTAGTCACCAATCTGTGAAAAACTGTGTCTAAAAATTGTGGAACAACTTCAGAAAAATCTTGTAAAGACTTGTAAAATTGTAAAGACTTTGAATATCCACCATCTACAACACATCATTTCATCAAGAGTCAGAGAATTTGGAGACATTCATGTGCACAAGGGACAAGGTCAACGGTCAGTATTGGATGCTCGACATCTACTAACCATCAGGTGGCGCTGCATTATAAATAGGCATGATTCTGTAATGCAAATCACTGCATGGGCTCGGGAGTACTTCCAGAAATCACTGTCTGTGAGCACACCCTGACAGGCACTATCAATACTGAGCAGTATATAGAGGTTGTAAAACAACATCTGCTCCATCCAGACAACGACACTTTCAGAGAGGGCCTTGTATATTTCAGTAAAACAATGCTAAACCACATACTACATCAATTACAACAGCATGGCTACAGTAGAAGAGTCCGGGTGCTGCACCAGCCGCCTGCAGTCCAGACCTTCCACCACATACTACATCCATCACAACAGTATGGCTACAGTAGAAGAGTCCGGGTGCTGCACCAACCGCCTGCTGTCCGGACCTTCCACCACATACTACATCCATCAAAACAGCTTCCCAGGAGAAGAGTCCGGGGTGAACTGGCCGCCTGCAGTCCAGACCTTCCACCATAAACTACATCCATCACAACAGCATAGCTTCACAAGAGAAGAGTCCAGGGTGAACCGGCCACCTGCAGTCCAGACCTTCCACCATAAACTGCATCCATCACAACAGCTTCACAGAAGAAGAGTCCAGGGTAAACCAACACCCTGCAGTCCAGACCTTCCACCACATACTACATCCATCACAACAGCTTCACAGGAGAAGAGTCCGGGGTGAACTGGCCGCCTGCAGTCCAGACCTTCCACCATAAACTACATCCATCACAACAGCTTCACAAGAGAAGAGTCCAGGGTGAACCGGCCACCTGCAGTCCAGACCTTCCACCATAAACTGCATCCATCACAACAGCTTCACAGGAGAAGAGTCCAGGGTAAACCAACACCCTGCAGTCCAGACCTTCCACCACATACTGCATCCATCACAACAGCTTCACAGAAGAGTCCAGGGTGAACCGGCTGCCTGCAGTCCAGACCTTCCACCAATACTAAATATTTGGCACATTATGAAACCAAAAATCCATCAAAGACGACTGAAGACTGTAGAGCAGATAGAATCCTCCATCAGACAAGAATGGGATAACATTCCTCTCCCAAAACTCCAGCAATTAGCTCCGCACTTCCCAGAACAGTGGATGTGATACAACGGTAGACTTGGCCGCGCCCCTGCTGTTGTGAGGTGTGTTGCTGCCATCAATTTCTAAATTAGTTCATTTTTTTTTTGTGACTGAAATGAAAAAATGTCTCCCTCTCCCCTCTGACTTGTGGTGTCTGTTCTACTGTGAATAAAATATGGTTAGATGAGATTTTGTAATCATTGCTTTCTTCTTTTCTTTACATTTTACACAGCGGCCCAACTTTTTTGGAATCGGGTTGTAATAGTATTAAACAGCAGTGTACTTTTTCAGCTTGCGGACCTTTATAGTTTACAACAACCAACACAACAGTATTAATCAAATAAACATGCAGTTTGGCCACTAGGTGGCGATGGACAGCACAGATGCAGGAGTTATTTCCTCTTTAGCACCAGTACCTGTGAACCACTGGCGTTATCGCTGGGACTGATTGCAGGCCTAGGCTGGATTACTAATTATTGGACTTCAATATAAGAAGGTGTGGTAAGATAAGCCTGGCAAGATAAGGTAGTTTGGCGCCAAAGGCCAAGATGCCAGACCTCGCCTACACATGGTGGTGTTGTTTGATCAAAGCAAAACAATGCCCTAGAGAGGTTTCATTATACTACCCATGAGTACAGTGTGCTGTATATATTGTACATAGCGCTATCTCTGTTGTGTTATGCATGCAAAAATGGAGTTGCAAAAGATATCCTGAAGTGCCCGATTCAAAGAATTGTCTGTCCTCAGAAGTGTTCTGCCCCTATAGGTGGTGGGTGGTATAAAATAGGTGGAGAATATCTGTTCCGGGACCGCTGACTCCGCTGGTGGCCAACCCTCAGTTTAATATTAGGGTTATATTAAAAATCAATTATTGGCCAGGTGCCCACCCGTTGCCCCTCTACGATCCTGCAGCCACCTGAGTGGTAGGCTCAAGCTATCTCATGGCATGGTGCACCACCCTAAAATGAGGAAAAAGGGCTCTACCTTGTATTTTTTTTCCTTTCTATTGATCAAAACTGCAGGATTACAGGCTGAACTTAAAATTTGTTACTATGTTATATTGCAATGCAGCTGACAGTCCGGAACATTCTATTATTCACCAATGAACTGTATTCATCTTTGAGTTGCAGATCCTAAAAAGTTTTTGACAACTTTTTGGACCAGTGAGAGTACTGAGTATTGATCACTTGTCAGTGGGCTGTATGGGTGATGGTGATATAACACACCATCCTATCTGCTTGTATTTCTTATTCTGCATGTTTTACATTTCACTTTCCTATCTGGTATCCTGAGAGGATGACTGGTGTAAAGTCAAAGCAAACAAAAGTGGCTGGAGCCTTTGATATAAAGACATTGCAGGTAATCTGGAATGGGTTATCGCCAGAAGCAATTCCATGTTTTCGAGAAATCTTAATTATTAACTGTAGTTATTCTTCATATCTGGGTCTGTGAAAAAAATTACCTGTGCCAAGAGGGAAAATAAAAAAACAATCCATATTTTACAACACGGCCATTGTGCATGAAAGGCACAACGGGAAGCGGCACCCTGCCCTGATCTGATAAAGGGCCCCAGTCACCTGCTCTGCTTCCCATGTTTAAGGAAGGTGTAACTTTAAACAGGTATAGGACTTGTAAAATGTGGCAATATATGTTGTTTATGGGGACAGTAATTAGGGCTTCACAAGGCTGGAAGCTCCAATACTGCTTTGCAAAATTATTCACACCCCCTGGTGTTTTTCCTCTTTACTTACACAGAAATCTGGAATTAACATGGGGTTTAATTTGGAGTTTATGTAATAGAGGGAGGAAAATAATATCTACAGTATTTTTTGGAGTATCAGGTGTGCCCAGGTGTAGACAAAAGAAAATAGGATACAAATATATCATACTAATTAAAATGTCCCTGGTGGGCTAAAGAAGAGGAGAGTTTAGTTCCAAGTGCACTTGGATAGCCAAAACAGCCCCAATAGTAATTGTGCCCCCTCTCAGTGTCCCCAGTAACAATAGTGGCCTCTAACAATAATAGTGGCCCCAGTATTAATAGTATAATATCTTACCGGCACTGGATTTGAGCCCAGGTGTAGTAACCAAGCCGGATTGGAGAGTAGTCAGTAGGAAGCTGGGTTGTAAGCAGGTGGTCACGATTGTAGTAACACAGGAGCAGGCAGCAGTGGCACTTGCTTATAGGCTGGGAGCTCAATAATCACACACTGAAGGATTGGCAGGACTAGGCTTATATAGGAAGTGTAATCACAAACAGGGGCGGGGTCAGGACCAGGAGGCAGGAACTAGGTAACTGGAAAATACAGAACAAGGCATGGGAACTGTCCAAGTCCTGACTAGCCTAGTGGAGAGAGCTGCCGACTGGAATGCAAGAATTCGTGGGTTCAAGCGCTGACAGTGATAATAGTCCCCACAATTGTAATAGTGGCCCCCCCCCCCAGTAGTTTCAGTATTAATAGTGCCTGAAAAATACAGCAATTTAAAAAAACAAATAGTGTAAGTCAGGGTCAAACAACTGATGGATAATAGATAAGTCAGGGTCAAACAACTGATGGATAATAGATAAGTCAGGGTCAAACAACTGATGGATAATAGATAAGTCAGGGTCAAACAACTGACTTTAGAAGCCGATTAATTACACTGTGAAAATTTGTTATTTTTGGAACAAAGTAATTGATACATTTCTGTAAAATTAAAACCTGCTGATTCCCCTGGTAAAACTAAATAATAGCCGCTCGTCTCATTTTCAAGTTATTTAAACCCTTAGTGACCAAGCATTTTTTTGTTTAAAAAAATCGTAACTCCTTTATTTATCCATCACCGTCGCTGTATGAGGGCTTGTTTTTGCAGAACGAGTTGTATCTTTCAATGGTACTATTTAATGTGCTTTATAATGTACTGAAAAACTTTTTAAAAAGTTCTAAGTGGAGTAAAATTAAAAAAAATGAAGTTCCAACATCTTTCGGTGCGTCTTGTTTCTACGGCCCATAGGCTGCAACAAAAATTACATGATAATTTTATTCTGTGGGTCCCTACAATTACGATACCAAACTTACGTAGGTTTTTTTGCTGTAGTACTTTTATTTTTCTTCAAAAACATTACATTTTTTTTTTAAATTATTTGCTGCTGCCATCTTCTGCACGCAGTAACTTTTTTATTTTTCCGTCCACATAGTTGTGTGAGGGCTCATTTCTTGTGGGACTTCCTGTAGTTTGCGTTAGTTCCATTTTGGAATGCACAAAACATTTTGATCACTTTTTATTGCATTTTTGCTTGAAGACAGAATGACCAAAAAAACACACTTCTGGCATTCTTATTTTTTTTTTCGGACGACGTTCACCCTGTGGGGGGAAAATAATGCATTACTTGGATACACCAGACTTTTACGGACGCAGCGATACTAAACATATATTTTTGTTTTAGGATTTTGCTTCTTTTATTTAGTCTAACCAACGGCCTGTGAAAACACCATTCATTAATTACGACTTACTGGCGGACGATCTGCAGTGTTTTTGCCACATGGAAACATCCCCTATATGTTACATAAACCTACCCTTATAGTGTGTAAGCGCACAGTGTGTAACAGTGATCATGAAATAGTTCTGCAATCACTTTTGTTTTTTTATCAAGCGAGGTTAATGGCAAGCCGACTGGATCCATTGCATAGGCATATTTCCAAAAAATACAATAAACGGCAGTTGGATGACATTATTCCCCATAACTGGAAAACCTTACATGGCAGAAAGAATGGAGATCATATTTGAATTCAACACTAAAGTTACTACGAGCCGCCAATCTGCTTACCTGTTACAAAAATTGGATTTCACAGTGTAATTATAAATCTGTGTGCAATCATAGCGTCTCATGATGTCCATATAAATACACTAGTAGTTATTAGGAAATTATAGAACAAATGTTTCTGGTGACGCCATATGGTACATCCATTATGATCCTCACACATCACACACAGCTCTACTACGTGCATCCTGATTCACACACAGCTGTGGTACATCCATACTGATTTCCAGACGTCACTAGCTCAGCAGACATGTGGATACAGTGGTCAGGTGATCACATGACAGTAACATAATCACAGATCCTGGTGGCTGCTGTCGGCTTATCTACTTTCTACCAAACTGCACTCCTCCCACAGCAGTGATGTCACCACAGGTGCTTCAGCCCATCAGATTTCTGTGGTAGCAGTAGGTCGGTGGTTTCTGTCAGGACCTGAACTGCTTTGAAGTGCTTTCAGCAGGCAGGGATTTAAGATCCCCGCCTGCTGAAAGGACTGCCGCTGATTGGCTGAACAATATGACCAATCAGAGGTAGCACTCAGCTATTGAATGGCAGCTGAGAGCCGTCTCTAATTGGTCACAGTGCTCAGCCAATCAGAGGCAGTCCGTTCAGCAGGCGGGGATTTTAAATCCCCGCCTGCTGAAAGCACATCATAGCAGTTCAGGAGAAGACCCAGCTAGATGAGCCTGAGTCTTGCCAGCTGCAAAGGAATGAGTATATATATATTTTTTATTTTTTACACATTTTAGGGATGATTTTAAGGGAAGGGCTTATATTTAAAGCTTTTCCCCAAAAAATCACTGCAGGGCTTGCCAGCAGCCCATTGCTGTAGCGCCGGCTCTATTAAATTCAATGGGAGAACATCGTGCTCCTCTGCCACAGCTCTGACAGTGTGGCAAAGCATTGCTTCATCTCTGCGGGGAGTCACCTTGTCACTGGACACTGTTACAATGTTGTAACAGTGTCCAGTGACAAGGGGACTCCTCGCGGAGATGAATAAATCCTCTACCACAGTTGTGACAGCTGCGGCAGAGGAGCGCAATGTACTCCGTATGTCAATGGGGCTGGCGCAGCTGCCGCCGGCCCAATTGATAGCAAGGTTAAGCCCCTGGATGTGACAGCATCCAGGAGTTTCAAATCCAAGGATTCCCTTGCTGCAGCTGTCACAGCCGCAGCAAGAAATAGCGGACAGCGCACTTTATGTGCGCAAAAACAACTCCAAGTTCGTTTTTTTGGTGTGTCGCACGCTTCGGTCACACAAATTTTTTTAGGCATACATTTTTGCGCACATAAATTCGCACATAAAAATGCCTGTCTGACTGCGCCCTGTTAGTAGTTATATTCTTGTACATAGGGGGCAGTATTATAGTAGTTATATTCTTGTACATAGGGGGCAGTATTATAGTAGTTATATTCTCGTACATAGGAGGCAGTATTATAGTAGTTATATTCTTGTACATAGGGGGCAGTATTATAGTAGATATATTCTTGTACATAGGGGGCAGTATTATAGTAGTTATATTCTTGTACATAGGGGACAGTATTATAGTAGTTATATTCTTGTACATAGGAGCAGTATTATAGTAGTTATATTCTTGTACATCGGGGGCAGTATTATAGTAGTTATATTCTTGTACATAGGGGGCAGTATTATAGTAGTTATATTCTTGTACATAGGGGGCAGTATTATAGTAGTTATACTCTTGTACATAGGGGGCAGTATTATAGTAGTTATATTCTTGTACATAGGGGGCAGTATTATAGTAGTTATATTCTTGTACATAGGGGGCAGTATTATAGTAGTTATATTCTTGTACATAGGAGCAGTATTATAGTAGTTATATTCTTGTACATAGGGAGCGGTATTATAGTAGTTATATTCTTGTACATAGGGGGCAGTATTATTGTAGTTATATTCTTGTACATAGGGAGCAATATTATAGTAGTTATATTCTTGTACATAGGGGGCAGTATTATAGTAGTTATATTCTTGTACATAGGAACAGTAATATAGTAGTTATATTCTTGTACATAGGGGGCAGTATTATAGTAGTTATATTCTTGTACATAGGGGGCAGTATTATAGTAGTTATATTCTCGTACATAGGGTGCAGTATTATAGTAGTTATATTATTGTACACAGGGGGCAGTATTATAGTAGTTATATTCTTGTACATACAGAGCAGTATTATAGTAGTTATATTCTTGTACATAGGGGGCAGTATTATAGTAGTTATATTCTTGTACATAGGGGGCAGTATTATAGTAGTTATATTCTTGTACATAGGAGCAGAATTATAGTAATTATATTCTTGTACATAGGGGGCAGTATTATAGTAGTTATATTCTTGTACATAGGGGGCAGTGTTATAGTAGTTATATTCTTGTATATAGGGTGCAGTATTATAGTAGTTATATTCTTGTACATAGGGGGCAGTGTAATAGTAGTTATATTCTTGTACATAGGGGGCAGTATTATAGTAGTTATATTCTTGTACATAGGGGGCAGTGTTATAGTAGTTATATTCTTGTACATAGGGGGCAGTATTATAGTAGTTATATTCTTGTACATAGGGGGCAGTATTATAGTAGTTATATTCTTGTACATAGGGGGCAGTATTATAGTAGTTATATTCTTGTACATAGGGAGCAGTATTATAGTAGTTATATTCTTGTACATAGGAGGCAGTATTATAGTAGTTATATTCTTGTACATAGGAGGCAGTATTATAGTAGTTATATTCTTGTACATAGGGGGCAGTATTATAGTAGTTATATTCTTGTAAATAGGAAGCAGTATTATAGTAGTTATATTCTTGTACATAGGGGGCAGTATTATAGTAGTTATATTCTTGTACATAGGAAGCAGTATTATAGTAGTTATATTCTTGTACATAGGGACAGTATTATAGTAGTTATATTCTTGTACATAGGGGGCAGTGTTATAGTAGTTATATTCTTGTACATAGGGGGCAGTATTATAGTAGTTATATTCTTGTACATAGGGACAGTATTATAGTAGTTATATTCTTGTACATAGGGGGCAGTATTATAGTAGTTATATTCTTGTACATAGGAAGCAGTATTATAGTAGTTATATTCTTGTACATAGGGGGCAGTATTATAGTAGTTATATTCTTGTACATAGGGGGCAGTATTATAGTAGTTATATTCTTGTACATAGGGGGCAGTGTTATAGTAGTTATATTCTTGTACATAGGGGGCAGTATTATAGTAGTTATATTCTTGTACATAGGAGGCAGTATTATAGTAGTTATATTCTTGTACATGGGGGCAGTATTATAGTAGTTATATTCTTGTACATAGGGGGCAGTATTATAGTAGTTATATTCTTGTACATAGGGATCAGTATTATAGTAGTTATATTCTTGTACATAGGAGGCAGTATTATAGTAGTTATATTCTTGTACATAGGGGACAGTATTTTAGTAGCTATATTCTTGTACATAGGAGGCAGTATTATAGTAGTTATATTCTTGTACATAGGGGACAGTATTATAGTAGCTATATTCTTGTACATAGGAGGCAGTATTATAGTAGTTATATTCTTGTACATAGGGGGCAGTATTATAGTAGTTATATTCTTGTACATCGGGGGCAGTATTATAGTAGTTATATTCTTGTACATAGGGGGCAGTATTATAGTAGTTATATTCTTGTACATAGGAGCAGTATTATAGTAGTTATATTCTTGTACATAGGGAGCGGTATTATAGTAGTTATATTCTTGTACATAGGGGGCAGTATTATTGTAGTTATATTCTTGTACATAGGGAGCAATATTATAGCAGTTATATTCTTATACATAGAGGGCAGTATTATAGTAGTTATATTCTTGTACATAGGGGCAGTATTATAGTAGTTATATTCTTGTACATAGGGGGCAGTATTATAGTAGTTATATTCTTGTACATAGGGAGCAATATTATAGCAGTTATATTCTTATACATAGGGGGCAGTATTATAGTAGTTATATTCTTGTACATAGGGGGCAGTATTATAGTAGTTATATTCTTGTACATAGGAAGCAGTATTATAGTAGTTATATTCTTGTACATAGGGGGCAGTATTATAGTAGTTATATTCTTGTACATAGGGGGCAGTATTATAGTAGTTATATTCTTGTACATAGGAGCAGTATTATAGTAGTTATATTCTTGTACATAGGGGGCAGTATTATAGTAGTTATATTCTTGTACATAGGGGGCAGTATTATAGTAGTTATATTCTTGTACATAGGGGGCAGTATTATAGTAGTTATATTCTTGTACATAGGGACAGTATTATAGTAGTTATATTCTTGTACATAGGGGGCAGTATTATAGTAGTTATATTCTTGTACATAGGGGGCAGTGTTATAGTAGTTATATTCTTGTACATAGGGGGCAGTATTATAGTAGTTATATTCTTGTACATAGGGGGCAGTATTATAGTAGTTATATTATTGTACATAGGAGCAGAATTATAGTAATTATATTCTTGTACATAGGGGGCAGTATTATAGTAGTTATATTCTTGTACATAGGGGGCAGTGTTATAGTAGTTATATTCTTGTACATAGGGGGCAGTATTATAGTAGTTATATTCTTGTACATAGGAGCAGAATTATAGTAATTATATTCTTGTACATAGGGAGCAGTATTATAGTAGTTATATTCTTGTACATAGGAGCAGAATTATAGTAATTATATTCTTGTACATAGGGTGCAGTATTACAGTAGTTATATTCTTGTACATCGGGGGCAGTATTATACTAGTTATATTCTTGTACACAGGAGCAGTATTATACTAGTTATATTCTTGTATATAGGAGGCAGTATTATAGTAGTTATATTCTTGTACATAGGAGCAGTATTATAGTAGTTATATTCTTGTACATAGGGGGCAGTATTATAGTAGTTATATTCCTGTACATAGGAGGCAGTATTATAGTAGTTATATTCATGTACATAAGGGGTAGTATTATAGTAGTTATATTCTTGTACATAGGAGCAGTATTATAGTAGTTATATTCTTGTACATAGGAGACAGTATTATAGTAGTTATATTCTTGTACATAGGAGCAGTATTATAGTAGTTATATTCTGGTACATAAGGGCAGTATTATAGTAGTCATATTTTTGTACATAGGTGACAGTATTCCAGTATGTAGACCTGGTATTGCTGATAGGATTTAGCAAACCAGCTGCCAGTATATCCAGACACAGAAAGGCAGTCCCTTCCCCCACATAATTTATTAGTGTCATAAAAACAACAGGAAACAATAAAGCACTAAACAGAAAAGGATGCACTTGGCATTGGTCTACTTCTCTGCTAAATGACAGATGTCAAATTAAAGTAAATGTACAGACGCTGAGACCTGTTACTTTTTATAAACGTTCTTAGTAGACTTCCAAAATCTGAATTATTTACAGCCATCATATCCATGCTAAATTTAAATATGCAAATTATTAGGCGCACTACAAGCAGAGACTAGTCATGCATGCTTTCCCCACTAGACTACATACAAATGGTGCGGTATTTATAATTAATATTGAGAAGATGGTGCCAGATGAGCGCGTTGTAGTCTTCCCGCTATCCTTCCCACCAATCCCCGGCTCTGAGGTTTTTCTATAAACAGTCTCTGGATTTTAAATAGACAGCAGAAATAGAGGCGTTTAACTCTGAATTCAGCAGGGGTCGGGATCGCCTCATCCTTATTAGGGAACGTTACTCAGCTGCAGCGAAGAAACCACCGAGAGGAGCGAGATTTAATTGGAGAAAGATGAAAAATATCTGTAAATATCTGATTACAGCGATGCTTAGAAGAAGTCCGATTAAGGAGCCTAGTAATTATTTTTCAGATGGTGTGCATGCTCGGCGGGAGCAGAGATCTGCGCAGCGGATAGAATATTCAGATTTGCTGGATTGCATCTGTAAAATACCAAATGGAACTGAGATTTTGCAAACCCACAAAATAGCATTTCACCTGTTGGAGCAATCATTGACAATGTATACGGGGTCCTACTTGGCCTTAGCTGCCTGACAAGACTTATGGAAATGCTCCTCTTCTTCTCTTTGGATGCAACTCTTCATCTCTTCTCCTCCCTGCTTACAACTCATGTCCTTCAATTCTTCCTTTCTGTTTGCAACTCCAGTCCTCCAACTCCTTCTCCTTGGATGTAACTCTAGTACTCCAATTACTCCTCGGACTGCAATTGCACTCCTTCAACTCCTTCCTTTTTGTCTGCAACTTTAGTCCTCCAACCCTTTTTTATTTGCTGAAAGTCTAGTCCTCCAACTCCTCCTTGCTGGCTGCAACTTGCGTCTTCCAACTCCTTTCGCTTGGATGCAACCCCAATACTTCGGTCTGCAACTGCACTCCTTCAACTCCTCCTTCTTGGCTGCAACTGCACTCCTCCAACTGCTCCTCTCTGTGTGCGCCCCCAGTTGTCACAGTGCTGACAGTGCAGACTTATGTGCATGCTCAGCATGATATCACAGCATCAGTGTGGACCATGTGATGTGCCTGATGGCGCTTGTGCAGTCCTACTTGGCACTAGAAGAGGAGTGAGAAACATCTCCTTTTCCATTGAACATTGGTAGGCTGTCTGTTGTCAACCTATCAGTGGATTGTTTAAGGCAGTGTTTCCCAACTCCGGTCCTCATGGAGCCCCAACAGGTCCTGGTTTCAGGATGTCCTCAGTATTGCACAGGTGATGTAATTATTGTCGGTGCCTCAGATATTGCCGCAGGTGTTCTTACTATAGGATATCCTGAAAACATCACCTGTTGGGGCTCCATGAGGACTGGATTTTGGAAACACTGGTTTAGGGTATTCAGTCTGGCTTCTCTTTACAGAGGAGACCTACATTTGTTTACTGGCCTTATGGCCCTTTAACACGGGCCAACAGTTGTTTAAACGACTGCACCAGCGCTGACATCACCGTCTTCTCTTACTCAGTAGTTTGAGGTGTTGCCTTACAAGCTTCTGCATGCTTCCTTTATTTCTTCCTTGGACTTCAGACTTTGGATTACTACTGCTCTGTTTATTGTTACTCTCTTATCTCATGTATTTGTTTTTTCTGCCCCACTCTGCCTCTTGTTCCTCCTTTACTCCATTTAACACCTAGGGGCATATAGGGAATCTAGCTCAGGTTCCAAAAGTGGGGTCGCCATATGTCAGGGCCGTTGTTCTGCTAAATTAGCAGGACTAGTCAGGGCAGATCAGGACAGAGCTTAGGCCTTAGCTTTGTTTCAAACACCATCTGTGTTTTTCTTACATATCCAGTAACTCTGTTACCCCTTGTATTTTAGACGTTTTTCAGCCTGTCCCTTTCACATGATATAGAATTTGCTGGTCAGTTTTTTTTTACAGGACTGGACAGACATTACACCAGTTTTTCAACTCCTCCTCCCTGTCTTCAGCTCCTCCTCCCTGTCTCCAACTCCAGTACTGCAGCTCCTCCTCCCTGTCTGCAGCTCCTCCTCCCTGTCTGCAGCTCCCCCTCCTTGTCTCCGATTCCAGTACTGCAGCTCCTCCTCCCTGTCTGCAGCTCCTCCTCCCTGTCTCCAACTCCAGTACTGCAGCTCCTCCTCCCTGTCTGCAGCTCCTCCTCCCTGTCTGCAGCTCCTCCTCCCTGTCTGCAGCTCCTCCTCCTTGTCTCCGATTACAGTACTGCAGCTCCTCCTCCCTGTCTGCAGCTCCTCCTCTCTTAGTGCTGCTCTATTCCCTCAGCTTCTCCTTTGTGCCTCCAACATGTTCTCCTTTCTGCAGCTTCTTGCCTCTGACATTGCTTCTGGCATCAGTTCTTGTCCTCTAACCTCTCTTGGATGCAGTTTAAAAAGCCACCAGTGAGGGCTCATCCTGACACATTGGCTTTTCCTGAATGAATGCAGCATGACAAACATTTAAGGCCCTTTTATACGGGACTATTTTGGGGCAACAATCTTGGATACGCAGATGACACCTCCCTGCTTGCGGAAAGTGAAAGGGACCTGGAATACCTTATCCAACGAGTGAAAAGGGATAGCAAACACATGGGACTGTACCTCAACAGCAAGAAAACGAAAGTCATGACCGCGGTAGGAACGGTACAGTGAACATAGAGATTAACTGTTAGAACTGGGGTCACCACCAGGGGTGTGGGCGCCCGGGCTGGCGATTGCCCAGGGTTCCCCCACCCTGGTGGTTGGTTGTGGCGCCCGTCTGCTGAACAGCTGCACGGCACTCTGGTCGGTGCGCACCGCTGGGGGAAGGCGATTTCATGATTCCCCCTGGTGGTCATGTGACCTCTCCCCGTCCAGAGGGTGGGGAGTTCCATATATAAACCTGCTCACCCAGCACTTCCTTGCCATGCTTTGGTTAAGCTTCCGTTCTGCCGACACCCGCTATCATTTGACTTGACTTTAGTGTTCTGACTCCAGCTTGACTCTGACCTTGCCTCTGTTTATCACTCTGTCCTGACCCGGCCTGTTTTTACTATTCCTAGGTTGCTGTTGTTCAGTTAGCTATTCAGGTTCCCACTGTGTTTGTTTCCCTGTCCCTCCTTCTGGGGTCCCAGTCATTAGTGCAGTGCAGGGACCGTCACCCAGATGTCGCCCAGGGGGGCAAGTAGGTAGGGACACAGGGGAGGGCTGGCGTAGAGATTCCCGGTCCATCTGCCCTGGCCAACCCTAACATTAACAATGAAGAAGTCGAGTCGGTCCAAGAGTTCATCTTCCTTGGATCCAAAATCGATTGCAACGGGCAACCTGGACCGGAGATCAAGAGGCGGATTACACCTGGTGGGAATGCAATGCAAGGAATGGAAGAGATCTGGAAAAGCAAGAATATCAGCATTGCAGCAACGACCAGACTGGTCAATACAATCGTCTTTCCCATAATCCCATATGGCAGCGAACGTTGGACGCTCAGGAAAACAGACAGAAGGAAAATTGATGCGTTTCAGCTCCGGTGCCGGAGGAGAATGCTGCAAATACCGGACCGCCATGACAACGAACAAGGTAGAGTTAGATCACACCAAACCGAAAATATCACTAGAGGGCAAAATCATCAAACAGCAGCGCCCTTTGTGGCCACATGATGTGCGAACTGACTGGAAACAGGACTGATGCTCGGCGAGGTCAGTGGGAAGAGGAGATCAGGACAACAAAGAACAAGATGGTGAGATACAATCAAGGCCACCACCAACATGGCAACCGCTGAACTGAAGGAAGCCATGAAAGACAGGAATGTGTGGAGAACAATGATCCATGGAGCGACCGAAGGTCGGATGCCACTGAACGAAAAAGCATCATCATTTTTGGGCAAAAACATTCCTCCGAACGTTCATTTGCCGGAGAATTGAGATGTGTAAAAAGCTGACAAACAAGCAGATATTTATTCCTTGGCGAATCATTCAGTTTTGTCAGGCATAGCATTGCTCACTGGTCATCTGTCCATTTCCCCATGCAAATAGGAAGATGTAACCCAGCCTGTAGGGATAAACCATCGTAATTATGGTCCTTTGTCTCCATAAGGCCGCCTGCAGCGGGCGGATGTGCATTGTGAAATCCGAAGCAGGATTCCGCCTCCGGATTCTGCAGCAAATGCAGCTCATGGTGTGCAATGAGAAAACGCAATTTCCTACCCACGAGTGGAAATCAATTGCGATTTCCTGCTCGCGGGGAAGAAATTGCAGCATGCTGTGATTTTGTGCGGGCTACACACGTCCGACTCTCATTGAAGTCAATGGAAGCCATCCGTTTCGCAGCTATTTTGCAATCATCATTGCTATGGCGACGAGGCGGCACACTCTGTACTGCGCATGTGCCGTCCGGCACTCCGGCTGGCACATTTGCAGCAGATGAGAAGATGCCGGACAGGTAAGTTGGGGTCACCAGCTGGGCACCGGGTCGAATTCCGCTGTGGGAATCCCACATGTGGGTACGGGCCGCCCGTGTGCAGGCGGTCTTAGCTGATTCCTGGCTCATGTAACAAAAAAATGAAACGAGCGCTGATCAAAATGCCTGTCATATGCTCGATACAGGGCCTGTGTATAAGGACCCTTACAGTTTAGATGCTTGGTGGACTATGGCCACTTCTGTATGGCACTTGGTTAAAATTTCAGCATGTAGGATTCTAGTGATATGTGTAAAGGAAAACCTATACCGTAAAACCAGGGTGGGAGGGGCCAGGAAGTGGTATTAAAATGGGGGAGCAAGAAAAAAAATAACATGCTGTACCATAATCAACTTCCCTTGTAAATTATATCCTTTCAGCAGCACCAACAAAAAATAGATATAAATGAAAGGGGTCGTCTGATTTAGGCCTCCTTCACACGGGCAACACGGCATCGCGTCGAGAAAATCGCAGTGATATCGCATCGCTGCATCTTCTTGCGGCAATACCACGATTTTGTAGAGCTGCAAAGTCGCGCAACTTTGAAGCACCAAATGCGAGGATTTTCGAGGGGGGACTTGAAATATAAGCCCTGCCCTGAAAATATACCCTAACTGCAGAAAAATGTAAAAAAAAAAAAAAAAAGCATACATCACCTAGACACGTTGTCCGTGGCTCCGCTGCAGCTTATCCCCGGTCCACTTATCTTCTTCATCTCTTCTGGCCGAGGGTTAAAAATCCCTGCCTCCTGGAAGTGCTTGCTGTTATAGGCTGATGCTTAGCTAATCACATCGAGCATGAAGGCTGTGATTGGCTAAGCGTCAGCGCTTCCAGGAGGTGGGGATTTTCAACCCCAGCCAGGAGATGATGAAAGAGAATAGTGCCGGGGTCCGGGGAGAAGACGCGGCCAGGCTGACAGCGCTGAAAAGGTGATGTATGTGATTTTTTGTTATTATTTCTCGTAGCCAAGGCTCAGATTAGGGCTTTGATAGTAGGATTTTCTACTGTCAAAGTTGCATTGCACTGTACGAAAATCGGCTCCATAGGGCAACATGAAAGCCATAGAAAGCCAGTTTTCAAATAGTCTTTTAAGACATTCAGAGTTAATAAAGTGGAGCTCCTCATTCAGGTCCTCCATCAGTAATGAGCTGCAGAAAGTGTCTGGAAAGTACAGGTGGATGTACAGGTATTATTGTATGTTGACTCCACCAGGAAGTCCTGGTGAAGGCAAGAGTGACAGCTGTGTCACGCCCCCTGCACCTGATAGGCTGCATAGCTGCCTCCTCAGCAGGTCCTGGCAGCCCACTAAATTGTGCTCTCACCTCCTGGCTCCCGGCAGTGATAGATTTTCATGGCTGCTGCCTGCAGGGCCGTCTCCCGACCCCTGTGTAAGTTTTCCCAGCCTCCCCGCTGCAGCTCTTTATTTCCCGGTGGCTGTAAGTTCCCACCTGTGATCCCGATGCTGCTGCTTCTTGGCCGGCAGTTTGTCGCAGCTGGTCGTTATCCCTGCTGGCAGGCCAGTATTCTTGCCCAGTTCCTGGCTCCTGCCCCATGTCAAGCCTCCCCGCTGCCGGTGTATACTCCCCGGTGGCTGTACCGTCCCACGTGTGCTCCTTGTACCTACTTCGCTGTCGGTGCTCTGAAACCAGCAGTGACAGGTCGCGGGTGGCACGTGTCACCTCTGGTAGCGTTTCCGTGCATGTCTGCTCATGCAGTGCGGGAGAAGGCAGCATAGACATGCGCCGGGCCCCACCTGTCAGCACTGCTGAGCAGCAAGGGGCTGTATTGGGGGAGGACAGTATTGGGACCGGCGGCAGCCTGTATGGTATTATTTCGGCCACACACGGTGTTCAGACACGAGCATAGTACAGGACAGTATTGGAAGCACCGGAGGGGTTTATGACTATTATTGTCTGTTGACGTCCAACTTCCAGGACCTTGCAGACTTTACCCAATGGGGAGCTAGGGGTGTGACTGGGGCATTCCTGCATGGAAGACCTGTCAAACCCCTAGATTCCAGTGGCGTCAAGATACAATAATATTGACTGTACATGGAGGGTTAATTGATTTCAGTAATCACCATGCAATACCTCATTTCTCCTGTGGTAGCACTGCAAGAAAAAGTAAACACTAGCGGCTGGCTTTTCAAATAGATTGCACTAGATTGTAGAGATCCAGCATGAGGCCACCTTTAATTAGCTAGCAAAAATAGATTTCAAAAACAGACAGAGCTGTTAAAACAACCCTAAAAACATATAGTATTAGATGTAAAAAAAATCTTGAAAATCGTATTTACAAATGCAGCAAAAAATACATCTAAAACATAATTTAACAACATACTCATCCTTAGCTATAACTCCAGTCCTCCAGCCCCTCCCTGTCTGCAACTCCAGTCCTCCAACCCCTCCCTGTCTGCAACTCCAGTCCTCCAGCCCCTCCCTGTCTGCAACTCCAGTCCTCCAGCCCCTCCCTGTCTGCAACTCCAGTCCTCCAGCCCCTCCCTGTCTGCAACTCCAGTCCTCCAGCCCCTCCCTGTCTGCAACTCCAGTCCTCCAGCCCCTCCCTGTCTGCAACTCCAGTCCTCCAGCCCCTCCCTGTCTGCAACTCCAGTCCTCCAGCCCCTCTCTGTCTGCAACTCCAGTCCTCCAGCCCCTCCCTGTCTGCAACTCCAGTCCTCCAGCCCCTCCCTGTCTGCAACTCCAGTCCTCCAACCTCTCCCTCTCTGCAACTCCAGTCCTCCAGCCCCTCCCTGTCTGCAACTCCAGTCCTCCAGCCCCTCCCTCTCTGCAACTCCAGTCCTCCAACCCCTCCCTGTCTGCAACTCCAGTCCTCCAACTCTTTTTAAGCTGCAACTTCAGTCTTCTAACTCATCTTCCTTGTGTGCAATACCTCCTTCCTTACTGCAGACCTATCCTACTACTATTGTACAAGTGATCAGATGAATGCAAGTTCAAGTCCCCCAATAGGATTGAAAAAAAAAAAGTAAAAATAAATGTAAAGTATTTTAAAAAATTATATGTAAGTAAAATAGTTCAATAGCCTCTTTTTCTGGTTTATACACAAAAAATAAACATAATAGAAAAACAATAGAATTGTTATTAAATGATCAGATTAGTTAATCGCGCCTGGTGAATTCTATCAGAAAAAATACACAATGCCAGAATTGTGTTTTTTTTTGAGCGCTTTAATTCCCAAAGAAATTAAATAAAAAATCTTAAGCACCGCTCAAAAAATAGTCCAATTAATTTTGTATTTCCATTTCATTTCACTCCACCTAGAAATTGTTAACGTTTCATTATATGTAATGATACCATTAAAAATACAACTTTCCCCACAAAAATACAAGACATTGTATGTCAAAGTCATAAGAAAAAAATTGTTGTGATTTTCTTTGAAAGTGGAAAAAAAAATGAAAAAGGAAATAATATGAAAAATCTCTGGTCTTGAAAAGGTTAAAAAAGCTAAAAAAGTGTGATAGAGTAAAAAAAAAGTCAATGTTGATGTTAATATACTCCATTACTTTACGTTTTCCATTTCGCATCCGTCTCCTTTAAGTTGGCACCTGCCGCCATCCGGCGAGCTCACACGTGTCCCGCGCTGCACTTCATGTGTCACAGATCATACAGGAAATGGACCTCCAGCTGATTAAATGTTGTTGCATTAGCCAAGGGATGGCGTATCAGCAGAACGCGCAGCGTTTGAACTCCCACACACGCCGCTATCTCAAAGAAACTTTTACAGGCGCCATAACTTTTGTTGAACCAGTAACGGCAGCTTTAATCCAAGTCCCAGGCCTCCTAGTAGAGGATGAATAGTCCCAGTGAACGGCCCCCGTGACTCTCAGCTGCTCACACATCTGAATGGCCGGCACTCCCTGCAGTTAAGATAACGCATGGGTATAATCTCACCTTTATCAGCTTTTTATGAGCAGTTTTGGTAAATGTATTTGAAACTAAAGACAATTACTGTCAGTCATAGCAGCGGTGCAGCTGCCAGCATCGGGGGAGAACCCAAACTATCCTCCCCGCTCTACCATCAGGTCTAATAAGGAGTTGGATTTCCTCCCTGTAAGATAATGGAGGCTGAAATTTGATTTTAGAATTATTGCCTTGAATGCAGGAAATACGACTTCGTGAGAGGAAACTCAGCAGTCCCAAAACTCTGTGATGATTTACATCACTCATACAATAACTTGTATTTGTAAACAGACAGCCAATACTTGCCAACATTTAAATCCCAAATTGTGTTTTAAGCTCCACCCCCACTCAGCCTGATAACACCCCTAAATGCAACTACACCATTTTTTGCACAAATTAGTGTAAACCCCACCTATTTTGTGGGACTGTTTGGGGGGTACCCTGAGAAACTCAGGACTGTTTGGAACTGTCTATCCACACAATGGCTGTTCACAGATAGAACCAGAATCAACCTTAGTTCATAAATGCAGAACCAGAACTAAGGTCAGTGTATAAATATGGGAGCAGAGTGCATAACATACACACAGCAACAGAAACAAACTGATAACATAAATAAAGCATCATAACCAAGCTGAGTACGTAAAAGCAGTACCAGAACCAAGCTCATAACAAATATAATACCAGAACCAAGCTCATAACAAATATAATACCAGAACCAAGCTCAATGCAAAAAAGCCAAATGTCGGTACACAAGTAGATATCAGTTGCAGTATGGAGGAGCAGTTGAAGGAAGAGCTTCAGTAATGGTCAGAAGCACAATAATCTTGCAAGGATGGGAGGTGCTAGGCCAGGTTATATGGGGTATCTAATCAGGAAGCAGAGTGAAGCCAATTAGGAAGACAGAAGCAGGGACAAGGTTAGCAAAGAAGCTTGTCAGAGGGATAGCTCAACAGGTAGAACCCTGACAGTAGCCCCCTCCTTTTAAGATGGCTTCCGGACTGGCTTTCTTGGATACCTCCGATGAAATGCTGTTGTGAGCCTCGAGGCTTGCAAATTGCAGTCCAGCTCCCATGAGTTCCCCTCAGGCCCATATCCTCTCCACCACACTAGGTACTGAAAGTTACCTCTAAACATCCTGGAATTTAAAATCTCGTCCTACATGTACTCCTCTACATCCCAGATTTTCAATGGTTGCTCACTTCTTCTTGGAAAAGGATTCTTATAGACTGGTTTAAGCAGTGAAGTATGGAATACCGGATGAATCTTTAGACTGGCAGGAAGTTTCAAGCAGAAGGCAACTTGGCCAACCATGGCAGCGATCAAGAATGCCACATAAACTTTTGACCCAATTTTGGAGAGGGCAAATGGGTCTTTACATTTTTGGTGGACAGCCAAACTTTATCAGCCGCCTGAAAAGTAGGAGGAGCTTTGCGGTGTCTGTCCACTGCCTTTTTATACTTTTCTTAAGCTTCTTGTAGCAGTTCAATTAGCTTCTCTTCATTTTTTTGCAGTGTAGTTAGCCTGTGAGTCACAGTAATAGTGGGAGTATTCAGGGGAAGGTCAGGAATAGGCAGCGGATATAAATTAAGGTTAGTGAGAAAAGGACTTTGCCATGTGGAACTATGTTCGGAGTTGTTATGAGCGAATTCCGCTGTTGATAAGTAGCCCACCCAATCGTCCTGGAGGGAAGGAAATAAAGCAGTGGAGGTATGGCTCAAGAGTCTGGTTGGTCCTTTCAGTCTGGCCATTGGACTGGGGATGGAAGGCGGAAGACAAATTGATAGTAATTCCTAAGGCAGTACAAAAGCTTTTCCAAACTTTTGATGTAAGCTGAACCCCTCTGTCAGAAACGACATTATCGGGAACTCTGTGCAGCCTAAATGTCTCCTTGGTCGTTAATTCCGCAGTTTGTTCAGCAGTAGGAATCTCTTTGATAGGGATCAAATGGGCCATTTTTGTGAGTCGGTCCACCGCAATAAGAATCATAGTCATTTCTTTAGAAAGGGGAAGAACCGCAATAAAATCCATTGATATTGATCCCCCAGACCTGGATGAGACTGGAAGTGGTTGGAGGAGTCCTAATGGAAGAGATTATGGGGTCTTATTTGCTGCACAAGTTACACAAGAAGCAACATATTTTTTTTTACATCGTTCTTACAATTAGGCTGCCAAAATGAATGAAGCAGTAATTCAGGAGTTTTCCTGACTCCAAGATGGCCTGCAAGTTTATAATCACGGACCAGTTTAAGAATTTTTAAGTTGAACAGGATCGGGAACATGCCGTCTGTTTTCCTGCATTCAAAACCCCCTCTCAAAAGAGAAGCTCCTGTCCTTATAAGGGTGATTGAGAAAGGAATCATTTTGGAACTCATCTTTGAACTTTGTTAAAAAATCCTTTTGAGTTAAGTATTTCCAGGAAATTTGGGGGATACTTAGCATTGTACAGTCTATATTAGACCCTCTTCCAGTTCAGCCAGGATCCTGGACAAGGTATTGGCCTTGCAATTTCTTGAACCCGGCTGATAAGAGGTGATAAAATTAAATATGGAGAAAAATAAGGCCCAATGTGCTCGTCTTGTTGACAGCCTTTTAGCTGCGCAGATAAATTCTAGATTTTTGTGGTCAGTAAGGACTATTACAGGATAGTTGGCACTTTCCAAAAGATGTCGCCATTCAGAGAGGGCAACTTTAATGGCTAACAGTTCTTTATTGGCATTGTCATAGTTTCTTTCTGCAGGTAACATGATATGAGACCGAAATGCACATGGGTACAGTTCAATCTGGTCTCTGATTCGTTGAGAAAGGACGGCTCCCACAGCAGCATCAGAGGCATCCACTTCCACAACAAAAGCTAGTTCCAGATTTGGATGGACCACTAATGGTGCAGAAGTGAACAGAGCTTTACGTTTTAAAAAGGTGCTCTGTGCCTCTGAAGACCAGAATATGTTTTGGGTTTCTATGTGAGCGAAGCGATTGGTAAGAGGATTTGTGAGAAGTCTTTTAGAAATTCACAAATCCTGTGGAATGTCTTTTTAATTTCCTGGAGAGGGCCAATCAACTACAACTTTAATTTTGCATGTCCATACTCAGACTATCTGGGGAGATGACATATCCAAGGGATCCTGGTTTGTTCAAACTCACATTTTTCCAGTTTGATATAAAGATGATTCCTTTGCTCATGTTCCAAGACTAGCTGGACATACCTGCGATGTTCCTCCAAGCTGTCAGAGAAAATAAGAATGTCATTGAGGTAAGCAACAACAAATTGATCCAAAAAATCTCGAAACACATCATTAATAAAATGCTGAAAGGTGGCAGGAGCATTGCAAAGGCCAAAAGACATCACCAGATTCACACGAAAGGCCAAATTGACATCAAAATGTCAATATCTCAACCTAAAGGCGGTCTTCCACTCATCCCCTGGATGGATCTGTATGAGGTTATACACCTTCTCAGCTCTAGTTTGGCAATAATCTTGGAGGAACAAAGTCTTTCCAGTAATTCCGCGATTAATGGAAGAGGGCAGCGATTCTTGACAGTAATCTTTTTTAGTTTCCTACGATCAATGCGTGGCCACAAGGTTCATTCTTTCTTTTCTACAAAGAATAGAGGTACCCCAACTGGAGAAGAAGGTTGAATAAAGCCTTTCCTTCGATTTTCGTTCAGGTATTTTTTGAGTACCTTTTAACTCTGGTTTGTAAAGACTATAAATTTACCCGAGAGGAATGGTTGTTCCACGGAGCAATTCTATTGGACAATCATATGACCAATGAGGGGATAGGCGGTCGGATTTTTCCTTACTGCAGACATCATTGAATTGCTGGTAATGAGGTGGCAGCTTATCAGAATTCTGCTGACTACTATGGGTATAGACATCTGGAATCTTTCTTTACAGTACTTGGATGGGAAGATAAAGGTTCTTAAGTCCCAGATGATGGAAGGATTGTGGGTAGAAAACCAAGGGATTCCTAGAATAACTGGAAATGTGGAAGAAGAGATAAGATGGAAACTCATCACTTCATGGTGATCAAGTTCAATAATGATTTCAAGTTTGATTGTCTCATGAGTTACAGGCCCCGAAGATAACGGTGATCCATCCACAGTTTCCATCTCATTCTGTATGGTTTTGGTTCTACTTGAGATATTGTTGTCAAGAATGTACTTAAAGTCTATGAAGTTCCCTCCACCTCCAGAATCTAACATAGCAGAGCATTATAATTGTTGGCCCCCAATTAGGACCTGCATGGGAATGACAAAGTGAAAAGATGTCATATATCATCTTTATCTTGATTAATTTAAGATTTGCAGAGTGTGCATTCATATCAATGGGTTGTGTGTGTTATGCAGGACAGAATGGGTCCTCCATAGAGAAACATTCTATGTAGCTGCTCTCCACTGTGATCAAGAGATGAGGATCCTGAATAAAGGGCTGCCCTTTATTAACTAAGAATTTACTAGTAGGATCTATTAAATTGGGCTTTCTAAACAGGACAACCCCTTTAAGTTGACAGTAGATGTAAGACAGATGTTGACCAAACTGACAGCTTTCTCCATCAACTCCAAAGTGTTCCAGATACTGTATTATGGGTAATACAATGATTTACTAAAACAGACCCATCAGGAACGGTGAGAGCTCTGATTTAACCCCTTCCCGACCCAGGATGTAAATGTTTGTCAAGTCTGGGAAGCAGTTTCTAAAATGCCAGTGCCTCAGTTCACCCCTTACATGCCACATTAAATATTGATTGGCATGTAAAAGGTTCACTAAGGGAGGGCGCGCCTTCTGTGAGGTCATTAACCTTCCACCTTATTATCGCAAACACCTGATGGGTTGTCATGGCAACCATATTCCAGAGAATGGCCTCGAGTCACGTCATGGCCTGTGATTGCTATGATTAGTGATAATGCACTGCAGTACAGAAGTACTGCAATGTATTATTAGAGCTACCATAGCATAACAGGTTGAAGTCCTCTACAGGGACATAAAAAGTATTAAAAAATAGTTTTAATAATTTTCCCTTATTTTTTTAAGAAAAAATGTTAAAACATTAAAAAACCCACATGTGTTAGCAGTGCTTCTGTAACGACCCGTGGAATAGACTGAACACATTTTTATCCTGCACGGCAAACCTCCCAAGAAACTGCAATAATCATAAACATATTTACCCCAAAATGGTACTGATAAAAACTCCAGCCTGTCACGCAAAAAATCTCCCATTTAGCCGTGTTTTGATGGAGAAATAAAAAAACGTTATAGCTTTTGAAAAGTGGAGATGAAAATACCCCAACAATTCTTGCGTCCTTAAGGCGAAAATAGGCCGCATCACTAAGGGGTTAATGCCTTTATATGAGTAATTGTTCTGCCAAATCCCGTATATTATCCTGTACACGGATCTCATCGCAGGGACTAAGTGATTTAGTGTGAATATATAATTACCCGCCATCAGCATATCTCGCCCTCGTTACTGCCGTAGATAAGGTCGGCACATTACACTTCAGACTATTATTTCCGTACAGTACAGCATTCAAAATATTTGTTCCCATCTTATTGGTGCAGATAGAGAACTTATCAGCTGAGCATTTAAAAATAGCTTTATCTGAAGAACTTGGCTTCCAGAACAAGAACATTAAACACAGAGAGGTGTTGGCGAACGATATGATTGTTCTAATGATGAAAAGCTGAATAGTGTTCTGTGAGGTTAAAGGGGATGTACCCAGATGGCATCTGCAGTTCTCATATCCTATTAGGACATCAGAGTGGTCACTTCCCTCAGGACCCCCTGTAAGTCTCAGACACAGAGCTTCCATCCTGATGGACCTTCTGCTGCCCTGTTTTAAAAAGAGCTAAAGAAGCTGATAGGAGGATTGATGCGTTGGAGCAGTGTTGCTGGCAAAAGCTGCTGCATATGCCCATCATTCACCGGACTCACCGGAGGGCGAGACGACCAGACGCCGAGTCACCGGAGGGCGAGACGACCAGACGCCGAGTCACCGGAGGGCGAGACGACCAGACGCCGAGTCACCGGAGGGCGAGACGACCAGACGCCGAGTCACCGGAGGGCGAGACGACCAGACGCCGAGTCACCGGAGGGCGAGACGACCAGACGCCGAGTCACCGGAGGGCGAGACGACCAGACGCCGAGTCACCGGAGGGCGAGACGACCAGACGCCGAGTCACCGGAGGGCGAGACGACCCGACGCCGAGTCACCGGAGGGCGAGACGACCAGACGCCGAGTCACCGGAGGGCGAGACGACCCGACGCCGAGTCACCGGAGGGCGAGACGACCAGACGCCGAGTCACCGGAGGGCGAGAAGACCAGACTCCGAGTCACCGGAGGGCGAGACGACCAGACTCCGAGTCACCGGAGGGTGAGACGACCAGACTCCGAGTCACCGGAGGGCGAGACGACCAGACTCCGAGTCACCGGAGGGCGAGACGACCAGACTCCGAGTCACCGGAGGGCGAGACGACCAGACTCCGAGTCACCGGAGGGCGAGACGACCAGACTCCGAGTCACCGGAGGGCGAGACGACCAGACTCCGAGTCACCGGAGGGCGAGACGACCAGACTCAAGAATTTTGGCCATGTAATGTGGGCAGAGTCGCTTGAAAAATCTATAATGCTTGGACAGATCAGTGGCAAAAGACCTGTAGCCAAAGAACACGATGTCGAATACTGTGAAAGGTGATACTGGCATGGATATCGCACAACTGAAAGAAGCAAAACTAAAAAACATGGAGGGAGGGAGTCTTTAGGGTCGCCGAAGGTGATAAATGACTAAACGATTAACAAAAACATCTATATGATGGGGACCCCCAGCAAAATTAGCTGTTTGAAGCCTTGGTCAGACGACCGTTTTTTTTTGCCGCGATTTGCGGATCGCATGACGGATGCGCATCCGCAAATCGCGTGACCGGGGCCGAAAAATCGCCAAAAAATCTGCAGCTAGCAGCGTTTTCGGCGAAACGGGCCAGACACGAGGAATCGGAGATCACGCCTATCTGCGATTCCTTGTGTTTTATATATGTGCTCAATGGGGCCAGCGGCAGCAGCGCCGACCCCATTGAGAACATATACTACAAAGATCATTCTCCTCTGCCACAGCTGTAACAGCTGTGGCAGAGAAGAACGATGTTCGCCCATTGAATTTAATGGAGCCGGTAATACAGCCGGCTCCATTGAAAGCAATGGGCTGCCGGCGAGTGCGGGATGAATTTTCCCTGAAAATCATCCTAAATTGTGGAAAAATAAAAAAAATATATATACTTACCTTGTCCCTGAAGCCGGAGTTCAGCCGCGGCCGGCGGCAGTTCTCCTGAACTGCTCTGTGTAGTATTCAGCAGGCGGGGATTTAAAATTCCCGCCTGCTGAATGGGCTGCCTCTGATTGGTCACAGCCCTCACCAATCAGAGGCAGCTCTCAGTCACCCACTCACCAATCAGAGGCAGCTCTCAGTCACCCATTCATGTATTGCCGGCTCCATTGAATCCAATGGGCGAACATCGTTCTTCTCTACCACAGCTGTTACAGCGCATATATAGAACACAAGGAATCACAGATCGCAGATAGGCGCAATCTGTGATTCCTCGTGTCCTATAATTTATCGGACATCCGCATAAAAAGCGTCCATGTGACCGATCCCATTGCAAAGCAATAGTTCTATATATGCGCAGATCGCATGCGGATGCGCAAATCGCGTAAAAAAACGCCCGTCTGACCGAGGCCTGATGGTGAAGCAGTGTCAGCGAGTAGTCCCGCATCTGCAGGCACATTGGACCCCAGGAATTCAAGGCTTGCCCCCTCTCGATACCAGATAATGCTGTACCTTCTCCTCTCATCAGTGGTGAGGCCTTATACAGGTCGGAACCCGGATCTCACCAAACTGGATCTGTGGAAGAACAGGTCAGAAATTATGCTGAACCACACAAGTTGTACCACAGTGTGCAGAAAGGATCCATACTGATACTACTGGCTCATCCTGAGAACAATAAATGGTTTAATCAGCTGTTCAAAAGGACAGTCTCTGATTAGGACCCGTGTTCCCTCTGAGACTTTTCTTTCTGTCCATACCTTACCCCTATTCCAAGGAGTTATGCATCTTGGCTCAATCCTTTAAATAACTTACCATATGGTAGCAGGGGTGAGAGCAGACAACCAAAAGTCCTTGTGCAAAAACAACATGTGAACCCCCGGCCTCTTGCAACTTGCATCTTCTCAAAATAATATTTTTTTTGCTGGTATTTCTCAGGAAAACATCCGGAGACTTGATTTTTCTATAATGATGAGTAATATCACTAATAGCCTTGGTGAGTGAAATGGTTAATTGTGACATCCCGGTGCTCAAGGGTAGCCAAAGCTTGGTTAATGAGAACATCTCTCCATCAATTTGAATTCAATCAAAAGGTTGAAATCTGTTGCAGGTCGGCACCAAAATCGGTGACAAAATCTGCAATTTGGAAACGTACCTTTAGGCCAGTTTCACGCGGCCAAGAAACGGCGCGAGATTCGGTGCTCAATTGTTTTGAATGGAGTCATATACATGGCAGCATGTCCTATCTTTTCACATTGCTTGGAATGCAGAGCTCATTGTTTTCAATGGGACAGTTAAACGTATCACTTGCCCGTGTGTAGGTAGCTCTAAAGGGATATTCCTAAGACAGTGCGTGTTTAACGATCATACGCTGTTCGTGTGTTGGATGGTCCTCACATGGGCAGCACACAAACTCATAATAGTAAATGAGCTGCAGATTGATGGTCCTTCAAAAAGCTAAATCATACATTACACGATACTGCTTCATTCACAACTCATATTTAGAGATCGGTGAGAATCGGACATCAGACGTGGCGGCATGCATATGCTGTCCAATATATTTTTTATTTAATTTTGCAGATAGTACACGGGCTGCTCTATGTGAATAAGCCCAACTAATGAGATATCAGCATCTTCCGGGATACAGCGGGGTACACGCGATAATCAGAGCATTATAGCATGGTAGCTGCACCTTATACTAGAAGCTCCAGCAGAACAATCCAGTTATGAAAGTTATATATATATTTTTACTTTTGTGTAACCGCGGTAATGGATCACAGAGCTGTTATCACTATAGAAAGGCAGTAATCTTATCTCAGTGCTGGAAGCCAGTAATTAAATGTAACACATAAGGCATTTTAATTCAAGGAAATACTGAGTGCTAACTTTATAGCAGTGTGCTGAAAATCCAACGTTTCTATATTACAGCATATCATCAATTAAAAACAGTGCTAAGGCCCATTTACACGCAACGATTATTGCTCAAAATTAGTTCAAACATGAGTGATAATCGTTACATGTAAATGCGGACATCCTGTACTTTTCCTTTGAACTATGTTATTAAGCTGAACTTAAAATCCAAAACTCTGAAAAATAAAGCATCTCTTAATAGAGCGCAAACTGCTATCTCCAAGGGAGTCAGCAGATAACATTGTAACCTGCTAGGAACTGCAAAGAAAAAAAGGCAGCTGCTTTCACAGCTGGGCGTGTAATTAATCACACGCTGGGCTCTGCAAACAGGTCCGGGATGATCCTGTTTATGCAAATGAAGATAATTGAGTGTTAATGGCATATAACACTTTATGCAAAAAGATTGTTTAATCTTTTAGCCCTTTGAAAGGTTATCTTTCTGTGTAAATGGGCCTTCAAGTATAATACTACCCCTCATCTACAGAAATACAACAACCGGAATACTGCTCCAATCTACAACTAAACGACCAATACAAAACTGATCCCTAAGTACAAGAATACAACTACTATAATACTGCTCCCTATGTACAAGAATATAAGTACAATAATACTGCCCCCTATGTATACGAATATAACTACTATAATACTGCCCCAATGTGTAGTAATATAACTACTATAATACTGCCCCCTACGTACAAGAATATAACTACTATAATACTGCCCCCCATGTACAAGAATAAAACAACTATAATACTGCTCATTTGTACAGGGATGTAACTACCATATTACTGCCTCCTATGTACAAGAATATAACTACTATAATACGGCCCCCTATGTACAAGAATATAACTACTATAATACTGTCCCCTATGTACAAGAATATAACTACTATAATACTGCCCCCTATGTACAGGAATGTAACTACTATAATACTGCCCCCTATGTACATGAATATAACTACTATAACACTGCCCCCTATGTACAGGAATATAACTACTATAATACTGCTCCCTATGTACAAGACTATAACTACTATAATACTGCCTCTTATGTACAAGAATATAACTACTATAATACTGCTCCTATGTACAAGAATATAACTACTATAATACTGCCCCCTATGTACAGGAATATAACTACTATAATACTGCCTCTTATGTACAAGAATATAACTACTATAATACTGCCTCCTATGTACAAGAATATATCTACTATAATACTGCCCCCTATGTGCACGAATGTAACTACTATAATACTGCCTCCTATGTACAAGAATATAACTACTATAATACTGCCCCCTATGTACAAGAATATAACTACTATAATACTGATCCCTATGTAGAAGAATATAACTACTATAATACTGCCCCCTATGTACAAGAATATAACTACTATAATACTGCCTCCTATGTACAAGAATGTAACTACTATAATACTTCCCCCTATGTACAAGAATGTAACTACTATAATACTGCCCCCTATGTACAAGAATATAACTACTATAATACTGCCCCCTATGTACAAGAATATAACTACTATAATACTGCCTCCTATGTACAAGAACATAATTACTATAATACTGCCCCTATGTAGAAGAATATAATTACCATAATACTGCCTCCTATGTACAAAAAAAAACTACTATAATACTGTCCCCTATGTACAAGAATATAACTACTATAATACTGGCCCCTATGGACAAGAATATAACTACTATAATACTGCCCCCTATGTACAAGTATAAAACTACTATAATACTGCCTCCTATGTACAAGAATATAACTACTATAATACTGCTCCCTATGTACAAGAATATAACTACTATAATACTGCCCCCTATGTACAAGAATATAACTACTATAATACTGCCCCCTATGTACAAGAATATAACTACTATAATACTGCCTCCTATGTACAAGAATATAACTACAATAATACTGCTCCTATGTACAAGAATATAACTACTATAATACTGCTCCTATATATAAGAATATAACTACTATAATACTGCCCCCTATGTACAAGAATATAACTACAATAATACTGCCCCTTATGTACAAGAATATAACTACAATAATACTGCCCCCTATGTACAAGAATATAACTACTATAATACTGCCCCCTATGTACAAGAATATAATTACTATAATACTGCCCCCTATGTACAAGAATATAACTACTATAATACTGCCTCCTATGTACAAGAACATAATTACTATAATACTGCCCCTATGTAGAAGAATATAATTACCATAATACTGCCTCCTATGTACAAAAAAAAACTACTATAATACTGTCCCCTATGTACAAGAATATAACTACTATAATACTGGCCCCTATGGACAAGAATATAACTACTATAATACTGCCCCCTATGTACAAGTATAAAACTACTATAATACTGCCTCCTATGTACAAGAATATAACTACTATAATACTGCTCCCTATGTACAAGAATATAACTACTATAATACTGCCCCCTATGTACAAGAATATAACTACTATAATACTGCCTCCTATGTACAAGAATATAACTACAATAATACTGCTCCTATGTACAAGAATATAACTACTATAATACTGCTCCTATATATAAGAATATAACTACTATAATACTGCCCCCTATGTACAAGAATATAACTACAATAATACTGCCCCTTATGTACAAGAATATAACTACAATAATACTGCCCCCTATGTACAAGAATATAACTACTATAATACTGCCCCCTATGTACAAGAATATAATTACTATAATACTGCCTCCTATGTACAAGAATATAACTACTATAATACTGCCTCCCATGTACAAGAATATAACTACTATAATACTCCCCCTATGTACAAGAATATAACTACTATAATACTGCTCCCTATGTACAAGAATATAACTACTATAATACTGCCCCCTATGTACAAGAATATAACTACTATAATACTGCCCCCTATGTACAAGAATATAACTACAATAATACTGCCCCCTATGTACAAGAATATAACTACAATAATACTGCCCCCTATATACAAGAATATAACTACTATAATACTGCCCCCTATGTACAAGAATATAACTACTATAATACTGCCCCCTATGTACAAGAATATAACTACAATAATACTGCCTCCTATGTACAAGAATATAACTACTATAATACTGCCTCCCATGTACAAGAATATAACTACTATAATACTCCCCCTATGTACAAGAATATAACTACTATAATACTGCTCCCTATGTACAAGAATATAACTACTATAATACTGCCCCCTATGTACAAGAATATAACTACTATAATACTGCTCCCTATGTACAAGCATAAAACTACTATAATACTGCTCCCTATGTACAGGAATATAACTACTATAATACTGCTCCCTATGTACAAGAATATAACTACTATAATACTCCCCCTATGTACAAGAATATAACTACTATAATACTGCTCCCTATGTACAAGAATATAACTACTATAATACTGCCCCCTATGTACAAGAATATAACTACTATAATACTGCTCCCTATGTACAAGAATATAACTACTATAATACTGCCCCCTATGTACAAGAATATAACTACTACAATACTGTCCCCTATGTACAAGAATATAACTACTATTATACTGTCCCCTATGTACAAGAATATAACTACTATTATACTGCCTCCTATGTATAAGTATATAAGTACTATAATACTGCTCCCTATGTACAAGCATAAAACTACTATAATACTGCTCCCTATGTACAGGAATATAACTACTATAATACTGCTCCCTATGTACAAGAATATAACTACTATAATACTCCCCCTATGTACAAGAATATAACTACTATAATACTGCTCCCTATGTACAAGAATATAACTACTATAATACTGCCCCCTATGTACAAGAATATAACTACTATAATACTGCTCCCTATGTACAAGAATATAACTACTATAATACTGCCCCCTATGTACAAGAATATAACTACTACAATACTGTCCCCTATGTACAAGAATATAACTACTACAATACTGTCCCCTATGTACAAGAATATAACTACTATTATACTGCCTCCTATGTATAAGTATATAAGTACTATAATACTGCCCCCTATGTACAAGAGTATAACTATTGTAATACCGCCCGCTTTAGATGACAATGTGCTCAGTAAAGAGGTTTGAGTTTACATGCTCGTTTTGTCAGTGATGTAATGTATTTACTTGTCTGTTTTCTTGGTCACATAATGCTCAGGATTTCCTTGTGGTGGATGATTGTGAAGTGTTGTATTTCTCCCTCGGCTCTGGTACTGTCGCTCTTGTAGATGGCATTTAGTCTTCTTTGCTCTTAATCGCTCTTTGTATATAAAGCAGAAGGTGGTTTCCCGCTCCTCTTCCCTTTTATTTAATCATTTGGAGCAGAGAACTCTCTGACCTTTTACAAGGTTCAGTTTTTGAGGAGAGCAGGAATGATCATCCAGTCTCAGCACTTTAAGAGGCGTCATTAGCATACAAATAGGCCATCAATAACCAATTATTATCTTCATCTTGTAAAGCAAAGCCTGCAAAAGTCACAAGAACTGCAATATCAGTCAGTGAGGAACTGCCCAGATGAGCGATGTGCAAGCATCACATGAGAACAATAAATATATTGTACCGTAATATACAGCAAACTGCTTCATGTCTGAGTGGCCCTGAAATATCACACAGTGTGATTTGTCTATATCTGTCTGTCTATCTAGAAAATAGATGGAACATCAATTGATCTTCCCTGTGGTATTGGGGGAATAACAGAATGCAGGCTATCTATAAGCAGAGAGATGGTGAGGGAACACTGAGCTAACTTACATGAATCCAAGTCTCAAGATCCAGATGAATTACCTGTTAGGATACTAAAGGAAGCAGCGGAGGTAATTGCTGAACTACTCGCTGGAATCTGTGAAAATTCCTGGAGAACAGGAGAAGTCCCAGAAGATTGGAAAAGGGCAAATGTCCCTATCTTCAAAAAGGGAAGAAGGTGGATCCAGAAACTACAGGCCTGTGAGCCTGACTTCTATACTGGGAAAGATCTTTGAACAGATTATTAAACAGCATGTATGCAAGTACTTGGATAAGAATGGAGTAATTAACCAGAGCCAGCATGGGTTTGTAACAAACAAGTCATGGCAGACTGTTCTAATTTCCTTCTATGACGGAATTACTGACTGGGTTGATCAGGGAAATGTGGTGGATATAGTATATCTTGACTTTAGTAAAGCATTTGACAAAGTATCTCATACCATTCTTATTGAAAAAATGACCAAATCTGGGATTGACAAGGCAACTGTTAGGTGGATTCACAACTGGCTGAGTGATCGTACTCAAAGAGTGGTCATAAATGGCCGAACATCCAAGTGGAGGAATGTATCAAGTGGGGGACCACAAGGATCTGTCCTGGGCTCAATGTTCTTCAACATTTTTATAAATGATCTGGAGGAGGGAATTGATGGGAAACTGATCAAATTTGCCAACGACACATAGCTAGGAGATATAGCTAACACTGGAGAAAAGAGAGAGGAGTCAAAAAGACCTAGAAAAGCTTCAACAGTGGGCGGTGACTAACAGAATGGTATTTAACAAGCAGAGATGCAAAGTTCTACATCTGGGTAAGAAAAATGAAAAAAGCACATACAGAATGGGAGGAATTGGGCTAAGCAGCAGCACATGTGAAAAAGACTTGGGTATACTAATAGATCATAGACTGAACATGAGTCAACAATGTGATGCAGCAGCCAAAAAGGCAAACACAATTCTCGGATGTATTAAGAGAAGCATTGAGTCTAGATCACGTGAGGTAATTATTACCTCTGCACTTCCTTAGTCAGGTCTCATCTGGAGAATGGAGTCCAGTTCTAGCCATAAGGTCCCAAGCGAAACAGCAATTTGTCATGCTTTCAGGACATGGGGTCACGATGAAAGGATTACCAGCCAGGGTGTCACAGCTCCACGGCTGGTAATCACTCTGCTGCACTGCACAAGATGCACACACTGATTGCAGTGTGTGTATCTGGGATCATCCTCTCCTAATGTCTTCTCCTTGGTTTCACTGAAGGAGAGTATAAGGGAGGAGGCATATGGGTGCACACAGTTCCTCCTGCAGTAATGCTGAAAAGTGGAGCCCAGGCATTCTGCAGACCAAGAGAAGGTAGGTATGTGGCTCTCAGGGGGGCTCTTACTACTGGGACTACTGTGGGAGTCACTATTACTACTGAGACCACGGTGGGGATCACTATTACATTGAGGCCACCGTGGGGGTGACTAATACTACCTGGGCTAATGTAGCAGAAACTGTTGCTACTGAGGCCACTGTGGGGATTACTATTACTATTGAGGCCAATATAGGGGGCACTATTACTACTGAGGCCATTGTGGGGGTCACTATTACTACTGAGGCCACTGTTGGAGTCACTATTACTACTGGGGCTAATATAGTGGACATTGTTACTAACTAAGCCACTGTGTGGATCACTATTACTACTGAGACCAATATAGGGGCACTGTTACTACTGGGGCAAATATAAGGGACACTATTACTTCTGTGACCACTGTGGGGGTCACTTTTACTACTGGAACAAAGGACACTATTACTTCAGTGACCACTGTGGCAGGTTTACTATTATTACTGGAACCAATATAGGGCAAACTGTTACTACTGAAGCCACTTTGTGGGTCACTATTGCTACTGAGGCCATTGGAGGCCACTCTTACTACTGGGGGCCAATATAGGGCACACTATTGCTACTGAGGCCACTTGTGGTGAACTGGTATAAGAATTGATGAAGTATCAATCAACTTGCAATTCAGGGTTTTGGGAGAGTTGGGTGGAACAACTCAATATTTTTTTTAATTCCCTCTTCCTCCCTCACATCTGACAGGCCTCAGATGTACATGGGGCCATAGGAAGTTCTTTGTCCTGATGACAATAAAGTTAGCTAATCAAAGGGGGAAGCTAATTACCCCCTGCTGGTGAGGATCTACACCTCAGATATTTCCTACAGACTTCCTGGCTCCAAAGACTTTTATTAAGGGAAAATCTCTTAATGAATATTATTGAACGTGCAAAGGTCCTAGCCCAATACGAATTATATTTTCATAACCGGGCGGGCCAGCCGGTGAAAACGCATGTACACACATTGAGTTGTGGGCCACAGAACACCCACAAATTGTGTATTTGCATACCTAGTTATAATTTCTTGGTCATGCTTGGTGTTGCTGTGTAGATAAAATCATAACTGGAAATATACCAGGCATGTATTCCTGGTATCAGAGGTTCTCTTGCAGAGATATGGCTGAAATGGGGAATTATGGTTTTTCCACAAGTATCTACGCATCTACTCCACCCTTCCTTGGATCACATCAGAGAGGATGGGGGAGGTGTGTTCTGGGGAATCCTTTATAACATGGGGCTCAACAAACCCCTATTGTCAGACTTCAGAGATGCGCTATGGTGTAAAGTTTTCCCATTTGTTTCAGTGATTCTGCATGAATCAGAACCTTGGCAAATATCCCAAATCTGGTATCTTTCTTTATTTTCTCCTTGCTTATTTTAAAATACTGTTCGTTGTGTATGCCTGTAAACCTTTGTCTCCATTGTAACATCCTTTTCTGTATATTTGTGTTTACATGTAGATATTTAGCACTGCTAGTCTTTTTTGTAGAATAAATCTGCAATTTATTAGTCATGCCTTGTCCCTTTTAAAATGAACCATAACTCTGAAGATTGTGTTAATAATTCATAGTCCAAGTTCCAGCTTACCAGTGACATACAAGCTGCTGGTGGCTGTGGTAACTTGTGGGTATTGTACAGTGCGGAAGCCGTTAGACCGGATCAAGTGGTCATTTGAGCTTTTGTTTTGCATGCATGCAGAAGCCTGGGAAAGCTAGGTACAAATCAGCATGTGTTCTAATGGCTCCAAGCTTGCAACCCCACTAGAGTGATCAATCAAGGCTCTGCTGTGACAATTGGTAGTGGCGAGTGCTCTCAAAGTAGTCGATCTATGACAAATCGGTGACAGAGGTGGGATCAATTGTTCCCCCTCCCTCTCTCAACCTGATGACAATACTAATACTGGGGCCACTGTGGGGGTCCATATTACTACTAAAGCCACTGTGGGGGTCACTATTTCTACTGAGGCCACTGTGGGGGGCACAATTACTACTGAAGACACTGTGGGCATCACTATTATTACTGAATACACTGTGGGCGTTACCATTACTACTGAAGACACTGTGGGGGTCACCATTACTACTGAAGACACTGTGGGGGTCATCATTACTACTGAAGACACTGTAGGGGGTCATCATTACTACTGAAGACACTGTAGGGGTCACCATTACTACTGAAGACACTGTAGGGGTCACCATTACTACTGAAGACACTGTAGGGGTCACCATTACTACTGAAGACACTGTAGGGGTCACCATTACTACTGAAGACAATGTAGGGGTCGCCATTACTACTGAAGACAAAGTAGGGGTCACCATTACTACTGAAGACAATGTAGGGGTCACCATTACTACTGGGGCCACTGTGGGGGGCACTATTACTACTGGGGCCACTGTGGGGCATCACTATTAATACTGGGGCCACTGTGGGGGAACACTATTACTACTGGGGCCACTGTGGGAGTCACTATTACTACTGAAGCCACTGTGGGCGTCACTATCAATACTGAGACCACTGTAGGAGTCACTATTACTACTGAGGGCCACTGTGGGGGTCACTATTACCACTGAAGCCACTGTAAGGGTCACTATTTCCACTGAAGCCACTGTAGGGGTCACAATTACTACTGAAGACACTGTGGGCGTCACCATTATTACTGAATACACTGTGGGCGTTACCATTACTACTGAAGACACTGTGGGCGTTACCATTACTACTGAAGACACTGTGGGCGTCACCATTACTACTGAAGACACTGTGGGGGTCATCATTACTACTGAAGACACTGTAGGGGTCATCATTACTACTGAAGACACTGTAGGGGTCACCATTACTACTGAAGACACTGTAGGGGTCACCATTACTACTGAAGACACTGTAGGGGTCACCATTACTACTGAAGACACTGTAGGGATCGCCATTACTACTGAAGACACTGTAGGGGTCGCCATTACTACTGAAGACAATGTAGGGGTCACCATTACTACTGAAGACAATGTAGGGGTCACCATTACTACTGAAGACAATGTAGGGGTCACCATTACTACTGGGGCCACTGTGGGGGGCACTATTACTACTGGGGCCACTGTGGGGCATCACTATTAATACTGGGGCCACTGTGGGGGAACACTATTACTACTGGGGCCACTGTGGGAGTCACTATTACTACTGAAGCCACTGTGGGCGTCACTATCAATACTGAGACCACTGTAGGAGTCACTATTACTACTGAGGGCCACTGTGGGGGTCACTATTACCACTGAAGCCACTGTAAGGGTCACTATTTCCACTGAAGCCACTGTAGGGGTCACTATTTCTACTGAAGCCACTGTAGGGGTCACTATTTCTACTGAGGCCACTGTGGGGGTCACCATTACTACTGAAGACACTGTGGGCGTCACCATTATTACTGAATACACTGTGGGCATTACCATTACTACTGAAGACACTGTGGGTGTCACCATTACTACTGAAGACACTGTGGGGGTCATCATTACTACTGAAGACACTGTAGGGGTCATTATTACTACTGAAGACACTGTAGGGGTCATCATTACTACTGAAGACACTGTAGGGGTCACCATTACTACTGAAGACACTGTATTAGTCACCATTACTACTGAAGATAATGTAGGGGTCACCATTACTACTGGGGCCACTGTGGGGGGCACTATTAATACTGGGGCCACTGTGGGGGAACACTATTACTACTGGGGCCACTGTGGGAGTCACTATTACTACTGAAGCCACTGTGGGCGTCACTCTCAATACTGAGACCACTGTAGGAGTCACTATTACTACTGAGGGCCACTGTGGGGGTCACTATTACCACTGAAGCCACTGTAAGGGTCAATATTTCCACTGAAGCCACTGTAGGGGTCACTATTTCCACTGAAGTCACTGTGGGGGTCACTATTACCACTGAAACCACTGTGGGGGGTCACTATTACCACTGAGGGCCATTGTGTGGGACAATATTACTACTAAAGCCCCTGTTGAGGTCACTATTACTACTGAGGACCACTGTGTGGAACACTATTATTACTCAGGGTCACTGTGGGGGACACTATTTCTACTGAGGACCACTGTGGGGATCACTATTACCACTGAAGCCACTGTAAGGGTCACTTTTTCCACTGAAGCCACTGTAGGGGTCACTATTTCCACTGAAGCCACTGTGGGGCATCATTATTAATACTGGGGCCACTGTGGGGGAACACTATTACTACTGGGGCCACTGTGGGAGTCACTATTACTACTGAAGCCACTGTGGGGGTCACTATCAATACTGAGACCACTGTAGGAGTCACTATTACTACTGAGGGCCACTGTGGGGGTCACTATTACCACTGAAACCACTGTAAGGGTCACTATTTCCACTGAAGCCACTGTAGGGGTCACTATTTCCACTGAAGCCACTGTGGGGGTCACTATTACCACTTAAACCACTGTGGGGGGTCACTTATACTACTGAGGGCCATTGTGTGGGACAATATTACTACTGAAGCCACTGTTGAGGTCACTATTACTACTGAGGACCCCTGTGTGGGACACTATTACTACTCAGGGTCACTGTGGGGGACACTATTACTACTGAGGACCACTGTTGAGATCACTATTACTACTTAGGCCACTTAGGGGTTCACTATTACTACTGAAGCCACTTTGGATGTCGCTATTACTATTGGGGCTACTGTGGGGTGCACTATTACTACTGAAGCCACTGTGGGGGTCACTTCTCAGGGATCCAGGGAAAGTAGAGTCATGATTGCCTGCAACATAGCCCAGAACTCCTGTCCCATCCTAAGAGTAGCACAGCCAGGAGTAGTAACCAGTGCCGGGGTTCCCCTGTGCCGCACACCAGCCGCAGGAGCGACAGTACTGGCAGTGCGGGCATGGCGACCCCAAGAGCCACCAAACCTAACAGTACCCCCCCTCTTACGGGAGAACTCCGGACCCCCATGACCCAGAGCCAGCTTGAAGTAGTTCCTATGGAACCGACGGACTTGACGCAGAGCATGGACATCCTTGGCCGGAACCCAAGACCGCTCATCTTGCCCAAACCCCTTCCAGTGCACTAAATACTGGTAAGTGCCTCGTACCAGCCTGAAGTCCAGAATCCGTTCTACCTCGAACTCCATCTTCTCTTAGACAAGAGTGGGAGAAGGCAGTTTGCGGGTGGGCAATACCGGGGGAACGAACTTCTTCAAAAGCGACTTGTGGAAGATGTTATGTACTTTCCAGAAGTCAGGCAAGGCTAGTTTGTAGGCAACCGGGTTTATAATCTTGGTAATGGGGAACAGGCCGACAAACCAAGGGGCTAGCTTCAGAGATGGTACCTTCAGCTTTAAATTCTTAGTGGACAGATAAACTAGTTGCCCAGCTATAAAAGGGTCAGACACAGTGCCTCTCCCAGCGCCTCTCCCAGCGCGTTTCCACAACTTCCCCTGCGATTCCAGCAAGTTCTTCTGACCCTGGACCCAGAATGCCTCCAGCCCCTCAGTAAAGGAATCAGCCGATGGATTAACTAATGGCGATGAGGCAGGTAAGGTAAAGTGCGGGTGGAACCCGTAGTTGCAGAAAAAAGGGGAAACGTGATGATTAACTCATATGGTTATTTATAGAGTATTCCACCAAAGCCAAAAACTTCACCCATTGTTCCTGACTGTCCGAGACAAACAAATGAAGTTACTGAATAAGTTCCTGATTCATACGTTCCATTTGTCCATTGGACTCAGGGTGAAAGGCGGAGGAAAAAGACAGGTTGATATCAATTTGCTTACAAAAAGCCTGCCAGAAACGTGCCACGAACTGTACCCCCCTATCAGAAATGACATCCTCGGGGATAACATGTAAATGGACTACCCCCTTAATAAACAGGTCAGCTAGATCGTTAGCTGAGTGTAATTTACTCAATGGGACAAAGTGAGCCATCTTAGAGAACCTATCGACCACTACCCAAATAACAGTACAACCCTGCGACGGGGGTAAATCCATAATGAAATCAATGGAAACGTGCGACCAAGGTTTAAACGGAGCTGGCAGGGGAAGACTAGGACCTTTAAGGCGTGTCTGAATATCCTTTCCCCGAGCACAAACTGTGCAGGCCTTGAAAAAAACACGGACATCTCTGGACATCTGGGACCACCAGTATAAGCGAGAACATAAATCCAATTTCCCCCTAATGCCAGGATGACCAAAGAGTGTATCTCTTCTAGAACCCGTAGTCTCAGGGAGAGGGGAACAAACAGTTTGCCCTCCAAAAGAGCCTCAGAGGCAGCTTGCTGGGCAGCATATAGCTGAGATGAGATATCGGAGGTTAAGGCCGCTAAGACCACTCCGGGGGAGAGGATTCCCTCTGGCTGAGAATCCACAGGCTCGGGCACATCGAAGCTACGAGACAACTGTTATCAGATCTGTTTGCCTGTGGGATGAGGGTCAGCCAGGGCAGGAGCAGGAGAACTTCTGCTGATCCTGCCCTGGCTGACCCGCGCCCCTCAGGCAAAGAGATCTAATCATTAACCCTTTTGGGACCCACCAATTGCTTGTATGTTTTAAACCCCAGCTGAACTGATGAAGGGGTTAACCCCTGAAACGCGTTTCCATAAGCTGATCACGTACTTTATTAAATAAAAGGAGACGTTTCCCAAACCTTTGGTCACTTCCTATTTGCTTTAACCTGGAGTGTTGCGCCTTCTCCACTGCCAGTTTTTGTTCTATTCTCTTACGAGACAACGTGTCAGCATTATTGTTCCTTGACCCGGGCCAGAACGTGACGATGAAATTAAAACGAGAAAAAAAAACAAAGTCCAGCGCACCTGCCGGGCATTTAGTCTCTTAGCTGACTCTAGGTACACCAAGTTCTTATGATCAGTGAGAATGGTAATCGGGTGTCTAGCTCCCTCCAGGAAGTGCCGCCATTCCTTAAAAGCCCACTTGATGGCCAAGAATTCCCTAATACCTATGTCGTAGTTACGTTCAGAGGGCGAAAACTTTCTGGAGAAAAAATGCACAAGGTCGGAGGTTAAAAAAGGGTTGCCGATCCCTGCGAGAGGACGGCGCCCACCCCAACCTCAGAGGCGTCAACCTCCACAACAAAAGGGCTGGTTAAGTTGGGTTGTACGAGGACTGGTGTGGAGAAGAAGGCCTTCTCTTCACACAAAAATGCAGTGACCGCCTCCGGTGTCCAACTGCCTACCTCAGCCCCTTTCTTGGTTAGAACAGTTAATGGTTTGGCGATCACCGAGAAACCTTTAATAAATTTACGGTAGAAATTGGCAAAACCTAGGAAACGCTGTAAAGCCTGCAGGTTAGTAGGTTGTGCCCTTTCCTTTATTGCCATAACCTTCCCTGGATCCATTTGGATGACAGACAGGGTAATTATGTAGCCTAAAAACGAGATCTCCTGAACCCCAAACAAACACTTCTCCAATCTCACAAACAGCTGGTTCGCCCGAAGTCGGGTGAGGACCACCCGCAAGTGACTGAGATGTGACTCCTAGTCGGCGGAGAACACCAGGATGTCGTCTAAGTAAACCACCAAAAATATGCCCATGACATCCTGAAATATTACATTCATGAACCCCTGGAAAATGGCTGGGGCATTACACAAACCGAAAGGCATCACTAAATACTCGAAATGCCCCAATGGTGTATTGAACGCAGTCTTCTATTCATCTCCCTCTCTTCTACTGATCAGGTTATACACTCCTTTCAAGTCAAGCTTGGAGAACCACTTGGCTCCTGATACTTGATTGGATTGGAGAGTGGAGATGGATTGGCAGTGAGTTACAAGAGTCAGGACTAGAATGGATCAGGACAACAATAAGTATCTATCTACACATCAAAGACTTGTAATTAGCCATACAGATATAGCCAAGTTTAACTTGACTCTTGCCATGTTCTTGTAATTTTCCGTGCCGCAGTTCATTTGTCATTTCAATTGCTTTTCAATGACATTTGTTGTGTTAAGGATACAATAGCTTTTTAATGGCTTAAGAAAAGCTAATTTGTTGCAGGAAGTAATCACAGTCCTGGTATATGTTGCTATGTGGGTGAAGTTAGTCCAAATAATGCGAGAGATTCCATCCCATAAAGTCAGAAAACTTTGCCCTCACGTATACTCATATCATCTATTGACATAAAGAGAATAATCACCTGCTGTCACGTTCAGCTCTTGCGGGGTTGTCCCACATGGGTAAGAACTTTTGTCATTGAGGACCTGCTGGCATCCCCTGATCACTGCGGGTCCTTTCTTCTGATACAGAGCTCCAAATCCACTGCGACATGATGATAAAAGGTGCAGAGTCACTTTAAGAGTCTTTCCTCTTAAGCCTCCCAATAACTGTGAATGTCTTAGGATAATAATTAGGAGTCCTCAACCCTGAGAGTCGCTGTGATTAACCCCGCGTAACTAAGGCTCATTTTCGTCTTCCTCTTTCGCACGTGTTAATTCTGTCTGATGTACTAAACAGCAGATGTTTCCCACGAATCCCTCATTGACTCGGAGACCCCGGAGCTCATAGAGTCAATGTTTATGTTACTTAGTATTCGCTGTCTGCTTACAGCAAACGTGTTCCCTGCCAAGCCCCGAGGACGCTGCCATATGCAAAAATGTCCTCCTGCTAGTTCTACAAGCTACAATGAGGTTAATTAATGTAATTAAGTATGTGCTTGAAGAATTTCGATGCTTACATATAGATTTAAATTATGCATCCAATTTGCATAATATATTTGATACGAAGGTGAGTAAATGGGATTGTCATGCAAATGTTTGTACTATTACTGCCCTTCATTGTGCTGAGGGATCCAGAAGGTGAGACACCCCCCCCCCCCCCCCCCCCCCCCCGCAATTCAGGTACTGATGGTATAACATAAGATAAACCACCAATATTAATCTCATGGAACACTTTGTTACGTCCCATTTAGACGGGACGAGTCCTCTAAATGACTGCATGAGTGCTGACGTCACTGCCGAGCGTTTACACAAGCTGATTACCGCTGACTTCTCGCTGGCATTCTATGTGAAGCGCCGAGCGGGACGTAAGCGATGCTTTTCATGCTGATTGAAAGTGAGCGACCAGCGAATCGTAAAGCACGATGGATGTGCATTTAGACAGCAATTATTGTGCACATTGGTTCTTTTGAATGAATTTTGTGCAATAATTGTCCGGTCTAAATGGCCCCTAAGGGTTGGAGAAACGCAGACGGATAACGCACTCATAAGCCTGCGATTACTGCCTGCTGGAATTTAGGACGCGCACCTATCAAGCAGTGGTGGGTTATCCTAATGAGCTACAGAGCACCTCTTTAACCCCTTAGTGACGCGGACTATTTGGCAATTTACTTGCGTATAGACTGTGGGTCAGACAACATTCATTGACATCAAAGGAGGCTGTCTGCGCGGATTCCACAGTAGAATACAGCATGCTGCGATTTTTCTTTTGCTCACGGAAGACACAATTTATATCCATGGGTGTGAATGAGAGAAGCAAAAATGCAGGTCTTACAATGCCCATGTTTTACCATGGATCGTCTACAATTGTGGAATCCGCAATCCAAATCCGCCCATGTGAGCCCAGCCTGGGGTCATTACTAAGCAAAATGGTGAAAATATAATCATCCAGAAAGTGTACAATATGTCCACCTCTGAGCAACAATTTAGTTTACATGTATGCTCAATCTGCAGGAAAAGCTGAGTCTCTTAGTAAATATATTACATCCCTGTTCCTGTACTGCTCCTGAGTTGCATCCTGTATTATACTCCAGAGCTGCACTCACTATTCTGCTGGTGGAGTCACTGTATACATACATTACTTATCCGGTACTGCTCCTGAGTTACATCCTGTATTATACTGCAGAGCTGCACTCACTATTCTGCTGGTGGAGTCACTGTGTACATACATTACTTATCCTGTACTGCTCCTGAGTTGCATCCTGTATTATACTCCAGAGCTGCACTCACTATTCTGCTGGTGGAGTCACTGTATACATACATTACTTATCCTGTACTGCTCCTGAGTTACATCCTGTATTATACTCCAGAGCTGCACTCACTATTCTGCTGGTGGAGTCACTGTGTACATACATTACTTATCCTGTACTGATCCTGAGTTACATCCTATATAATACTGCAGAGCTGCACTCACTATTCTGCTGGTGGAGTCACTGTGTACATACATTACTTATCCTGTACTGCTCCTGAGTTACATCCTGTATTATACTCCAGAGCTGCACTCACTATTCTGCTGGTGGAGTCACTGTGTACATTCATTACTTATCCTGTACTGATCCTGAGCTACACCCTGTATTATACTCCAGAGCTGCACTCACTATTCTGCTGGTGGAGTCACTGTGTACATACATTGCTTATCCTATACTTCCCCTGAGTTACATCCTGTATTATACTCCAGAGCTGCACTCACTATTCTGCTGGTGGAGTCACTGTGTACATTCATTACTTATCCTGTACTGATCCTGAGCTACACCCTGTATTATACTCCAGAGCTGCACTCACTATTCTGCTGGTGGAGTCACTGTGTACATACATTACTTATCCTGTACTGCTCCTGAGTTACATCCTGTATTATACTCCAGAGCTGCACTCACTATTCTGCTGGTGAAGTCACTGTGTACATACATTACTTATCCTGCACTGACCCTGAGTTACATCCTGTATTATACTCTAGAGCTGCACTCACTATTCTGCTGGTGGTGGAGTCACTGTGTACATACATTACTTATCCTGTACTGATCCTGAGTTACATCCTGCATTATACTGCAGAGCTGCACTCACTATTCTGCTGGTGGAGTCACTGTGTACATACATTACTTATCCTGCACTGCTCCTGAGTTGCATCCTGTATTATACTCCAGAGCTGCGCTCACTATTCTTCTGGAGTCACTGTGTACATACATTACTTATCCTGCACTGCTCCTGAGTTACATCCTGTATTATACTCCAGAGCTGCACTCACTATTCTGCTGGTGGAGTCACTGTGTACATACATTACTTATCCTGTACTGCTCCTGAGTTGCATTCTGTATTATACTCCAGAGCTGTACTCACTATTCTGCTGGTGGAGTCACTGTGTACATACATTACCTATCCTGTACTGACCCTGAGTTACATCCTGTATTATACCCCAGAGCTGTACTCACTATTCTGCTGGTGAAGTCACTGTGTACATACATTACTTATCCTGTACTGATCCTGTATTATACTCCAGAGCTGCACTCACTGTTCTGCTGGTGGAGTCACTGTGTACATACATTACTTAAACTGTACTGATCCTGAGTTACATCTGTATTATACTCCAGAGCTGCACTCACTGTTCTGCTGGTGGAGTCACTGTGTACATACATTACTTATCCTGTACTTATCCTGAGTTACATCTGTATTATACTCCAGAGCTGCACTCACTGTTCTGCTGGTGGAGTCACTGTGTACATACATTACTTATCCTGTACTGCTCCTGAGTTACATCCTGTATTATACTCCGCAGCTGCACTCACTATTCTGCTGCTGGTGGGGTCATTGTGTACATACATTACTTATCCTGTACTGCCCCTGAGTTACATCCTGTATTATACTCCAGAGCTGCACTCACTATTCTGCTGGTGGAGTCACCATGTACATACATTACTTATCCTGTACTAATACTGAGTTACATCCTGTACTATACTCCAGAGCTGCACTCACTATTCTGCTGGTGGAGTCACTGTGTACATACATTACTTATCCTGTACTGATCCTGAGTTACATCCTGTATTATACTCCAGAGCTGCACTCACTATTCTGCTGGTGGAGTCACTGTGTACATACATTACTTATCCTGTACTGATCCTGAGTTACATCCTGTATTATACTCCAGAGCTGCACTCACTATTCTGCTGGTGGAGTCACTGTGTACATACATTACTTATCCTGTACTGATCCTGAGTTACATCCTGTATTATACTGCAGAGCTGCACTCACTATTCTGCTGGTGGAGTCACTGTGTACATACATTACTTATCCTGTACTGATCCTGAGTTACATCCTGTAGATCTTTTATTATAAAAGTAAAAAACATAACAACAAGAATAACCATATAAAGCAATATAAGGCCCTTCCCCCACAGTCCATGATCCATAAACAAAGTGAATGTCCATATCCGGGTTTCCCCCCGCCGTACACACCCACACACATACACACTCAGCATATAACACAATATACAACTATAAACACAATATACAAGTATATACCTAAAATATAAAAATAAGGAAACTAACTACACAAAACCCTGTAAACTACACCTCCAGGTCCAGCCGTACCGCACTGCACCCACACAGAACAAATGGAAGCAATAACATAAATAGCAAGATAAATAACCAAATATAAACAGAAAGACCGAGCCAAACTGGCATAAAAGAACTAACTAAAAATATATGTAATTTTTTTTTTTTTTTTGGGGTCCCCAGTGCAGCTTGGGGGCCAAGCCTGCTCCATCAGTCCGTGCCCAGAGTTCAGTTCAGGACGTGCCCAGCCACACCAGGGTTTTTTGTTTTTTTTTATAAATAATACCACACTGTGCCCGCCGCAGCCTGGGGGCCATGCCCGCACCACCAGTCCGTGCCCAGAGTTCAATGTTCGGGACGTGCCAGGCTACGGCTGAAGGCGTGAATCCCACTCCCCCCAACTCCCCACCCAACCTACCTACCACCCAAAATGTGAATATATACAATATATACAAAACCATAATACACTCCAATACCAACATACATAATATATACTATACACATAACCCGAAAGCCTAAGGTCGGCTCACCTGCAGCCCTACTTCATTCCATTTTGCCCAAATCAAAACAAAAAGCTTCATGGTGCCCTCACAGCCCCCACCGGGATTGGAGGTGATAAGCCAGGCACAGACATCAAAATGTACTATCCCTTGAATTTAAAAAAAGGTTTCCCTATTCTCTCCCTAATTTGCCCTAGATTGTCCTTAGTCTGCCCCTCAGTCTGACCCTTCATAGAAAACCTGTCCCTGCCCTATCCCTCCTCTCTCCCTATCCTGTCCCTCCTCTCTCCCTACTCTGCCCCTAGAAGATTAAGAAAAGACTGTCCCTAACGAAATACAAGCCCTCTCCATAGGAGAGAAGCTTTAGATGTGCCCAGCCTCTCATACTCCAAAGAACGCACCTTCACCAGGTCACCCAGGATGTTCCTACATACCGTATCCACGGGGAGGACTTTCAGTTCCGTCGAGATCAGGCACCGTGCACTCCAGATGTGGAACCTGACCACTAGGCTAACTAGAAATAAAGTGCAGCGGTCCCTGCCACCAAGGCCTCTGAAGGCTCCATAAGCCCACTCCGCGTAGGAGAGGTGTGCCAGCTGACGCCAGCCTATGGAGACCCCTACCCGTTGGTATACCTCTGTATTAAAGGGGTACTGAAGCAGGAAATGCTCCATGCTTTCCAGCACGTCGCTGCACTCCTGACGGGGGCAACCCCTGTCAATCAGAGGCCTGCTCTTCAAGTTACCCCTTACATACAGTCTCCCGTGAAAGCAGCGCCAAGCCAAGTCCCAAAACTTCAAGGGGACCCGGGTTGAATTCAGTAAACGTAACCCTCCCTCCAGGTCCCGACTTGGGCAGTCCTTGAGCGCCAGGGGCTTCTTGAAATGGGTCAACAGGACTCTTTCGTCGAGGAGCCTCCTCGTCAGAGTCCTGATCTCCCACATCCCCAGACCCCACCGGCGTATCACCTTCAGAACCAAGGTAGCGTAAGCCGGGAGATGTCCGTGCTGCGTGCGAAGGTCCTTCACTCGCCCTCCTGTCTCCCATTCCTGGAAGAAGGGCCGAAACCATCCCCTGCAGGAGTAGACCCACGGAGGAGCCCTCTCCTGCCAGAGGTTGCCTATGTTGATCTTAAAAAAGGTGTCTACAAGAAACACCACGGGGTTGACCATAGACAACCCCCCTAGTCTCCTCGTGCAGTATGTAACATCTCTCCTGATCAGGTTCAACCTGTTCCCCCACAACATTAGGAAGAACAGGTTGTAGACCCGGGTCCAGAGAGGCTCTGGCAAAATGCATACGCTGCCCAGGTAGATGAATAAAGGGAGCAGGTATGTTTTGATCAGGCTAACTCTTTCCCGAAGGGTCAAAGACCAACCCTTCCACTGATTTACCTTCTGAGTTGCACCATCCAGCCTGTCTAACCAATTTTGCATGGGGTAATCCCCCTGGCCAAATTTGATGCCAAGAACTTTTGCTGAAGTCTGGGGCACCGGAAGAGTGTCCGGGAGATCAAACACAGGATCCCCCCTTCCTAACCAGAGACTTTCGCACTTATCCCAGTTGACTCTGGACCCGGATGCCTCCGAGTAGCCATCCACCTCTGATACCACAAACTCTGCCTCCTCCCTTGAGGATACGAAGAGCGTGACATCATCAGCGTATGCCACTGCCCTCAGGGTAGCCTCCGGCACCGCCCGGTCCATCCCGACCCCTGCTATAGGTCCACGATCAACCCTCCTAAGGAAGGGATCTATCGCAAACACATACAACAGGGGACTTAGAGGACAGCCCTGACGGATGCCAGACCTCACCTCAAAAGGGCGGCCAAGCCAGCCGTTCACCAGCGGGAAAGTCTCAGCCCCTGCATACAATGTTCGCAGCCAATCAACAAACCCCACTGGCAGGCCGTATCTCAGAAGGACCGACCAGAGGTACTCATGATTAACCCGATCAAACGCTTTGGCCTGATCCAAGGACAGCAAGTACCCCTCCCAGTGACCAGCTCTACCCTGCTCCACTGCCTTCCGGACACCGAGAACAGCACTAAAGATGCTACGGCCTGGAACAGAGCAATGCTGGGCCCCCGAGAGGAGCCGGGGTGCAAACTTGACCAACCGATTAAACAGCACTTCTGCCAGAACCTTCCTGTCCGTATTGAGAAGTGCTATGGGACGCCAGTTCTCAATACGGCTCGAGTCTTTACCCTTTGACAGAAGGATGAAAGCTGACCTCCTCATTGACTTTGGCAGAGTACCCGAGGAAAGACACTCATTTAATACCTCCGTCAAGAGGGGACTCAAGAGGTCCTTGAAGGTCTTATAATACTCGGATGTTAGTCCATCCGGTCCTGGCGACTTTTTGAGCCGGAGCCCATCAATCGCCAGTTCAACTTCCTCTATTTTGATCTCTTTTGTCAAAACATCAAGAGAGGTGTCTACCCCCGGCTCAGGGACAGTTTCAGCCAGGAAAGCCGACATCACTTCCGAATCTAGATCCCTCTTTCCCAAGAGTTGCGAGTAGTAGGATCTGACGACCTCCAGAATCCCTGATCTGGATCGATTCAGGGATCCTGTACTATCGATCAGTCCAGTGACCACTTTACTATTCACTGACATCCTACAGTTTCTGTAAGGGTCGGGCGAGCGGTACTTCCCGAAATCCCTCTCAAAAACCAAGGATGCGTGTCTATCGTACTGGCACTTCTTGAGCAAAGATTTCACTCTGGAGATCTCCTCGCGGCTACCACCAGTCGAAACGAGATGTTCGAGTTTCCTCCTCAGGCCGTTGTACAGGCGGTACCTGTCCAGGCATCTGAGGTTGGAGAGCTCTCGGAAGAACCTCGCCGCCCTCCTCTTGAACATCTCCCACCACTCTGACTTACTGCTACAAAGATCCAGTAATGGTACCTGGCTCCGCAGAAAATCCTCAAAGGACTGTCTTATCTCTGCTTCCTCCAGGAGTGATGAATTCAGTCTCCAAAAACCTCTGCCCATCTGGGGGGTCTCTGCAACATTCAGAGAAAACAATATTAGACAGTGGTCGGAGAATTCCACCTCAACAACGGACACTGGCGAAGAGATGGCTTCCTCCTTCAAATAAAACCTGTCTATTCTAGACCTGCTCTGACCTCTATAATAGGTGAACCCCTTGTGGCCTGGGGTGTGCCGGATGTGGACATCCACCAGGCGAGCTTCGCTAGCTATGCTATTAAGTGCGACGCTGTCAAAAGTCAGCCACCTGTCTCCAGAGCCTCCCCTATCGCGGGCTCTTGTGACTGCATTAAAGTCACCTCCAAAGACAACTTGGCGGCTGGTAAAAAGGTAGGGCTTGATCCTTATAAAGAGACTCTTCCTGTCCTTTTTAGACTGGGGACCATAGATGTTGACAAGTCTTAATTCTTGTCCCTTCATGAGGACATCTAAGATCAGGCACCTTCCCATTTCTAATTCAATAACTCGTCGGCATTCAACCGCTGCGGTAAAAAGGACCGCCACTCCACTATACGGCTCAGCCGCAAGAGACCAGTAGGAAGGGCCTGACCTCCACTCCCTTTTTGCCTTGTGTATGGCTGCCAAATCAGACAGCCTGGTCTCCTGCAAAAATAAAATGTCGGCTTCAACGCGGCCGAGAAAATCAAAGGCCGCAAATCTAGCAGTATCTGACTTAATGCTGGCAACGTTAACAACGTTATTTGATGCCAAAGTCAGCGGAGTGGGTGCCGCCATCATGAGTGATTAAATTAGACGGCTTTCTTCCTTACACCCGCTTCCTCGGGGTCAGAGGAAAGCCCCTTGCCTCTTTTTTTGGACACGTGTCCATAGCAGGGGATCCCCTGACCCTGTCGTCCTTGTTTCCAGGTTCTATAGTAGCCTCCACCCCGGAAGGAACTATGCCTTCACGAGGTGGAGACTCAGCGCCCCCTGTTGACCCTTCCTTTGCCCTAGGAACCTTGCCCTCCGCCTCCCCCTCAGAAGAGGAGGAAGAGATGTCTCGGAGGGCTCGGAACCTATTGGAGAGTCCAACTGGAGGTGAGCAGGCTTTTCCTTCCAGTACTTGGTCCGGGGTGGGAGAAGATCTTGAATCCCCCCTTCGTTTCCTCCTCGTGGCACCTAGCTTACGCCGTTTCTCTAGCCACCTCTTGCCTTCCCCATCCACACTTTCACAGGAATCTGCAGAGTTGGTCTCCTCCCTCTGGATCCTCCTGTCCTCCTCATCTAAATCGCTGTCCCTCAAAGCCTCAGCCGCCAGATTTGCTTCTGGAACAGGGGCCACCATCGACCCACCTGCTGTGGGCGCTCCTGTCAGCTCCCTGCTCCGTCTGCGTTTCTCCTGACGCCTCTGCTCCGCAGGCGTCTTTTGCCGGTTCTTCCCTGGCTCCTGAGCTCCTCCACCTCTGCTGGTCCCCTCACCCCCGGAGGCCACATCATGACCCCCATCCGTAGGTGCTGAGACTGCATTGGCAAAGGAGCGCGGACAGCGACTAAATGGGTGACCGAGGTCACCACACAGGTTACACCTAATCTCCGCACAGGAGGCTGCTAGATGACTCACACCCCCACACAGAGCGCATTTCAAGGTCTTACAAGCGGCACTCAAGTGTGAGGGGTCACCACACCTGTGGCTGAGCTTCGGCTGCCCCTGGTAAAAGGCCAGGATACGATCCCTGCCGAGGAAGGCTGCAGATGGTATGTGTGCCACTGAGTTTCCTGAACGCTTCAGCTTGACCATAAACGTCCAGGCCCCGGACCATATGCCGTGCTCATCCCTGTTCTTTGTGGGCATCTCCGTCACCTCTCCGTACCTACTGAGCCACGTCATGATGTCAAAGCAAGAAAGTGACTCGTTACGAGTCAAAACGGTCACCTTCTTGATACCGTTCTGGCGAGACACCACCTGGATGGCAAAGTCTCGCCAACCGGGCTCGTTTTTCACCAGCTCATAATTCCCCCAGAAGATTTCTAGGCCCTCTGGGCGAACGAAGCTGATGTCAAACTCAGACGTGCCGTAGGGATGGATCAGGGCAAAGATGTCAATTGCCCTGAAGCCCATCTTCAGCAGAAGCTCCACTACCCTTGCCCTCGGGGGGCATGTATCATTGCCTCTCCAACGAAGACGGACCACATTCCTACGACCTGCGTCCTGCCCGGGTGTCTGTAGGGACCATACGGTCTCCCCCCTTTGCTCTCGGAAGGCACCCAAGCTATGTCTCTCTTTCCAGAGAGATAGGTCCACCTTTCTTCCTCCAACTGTGATTGTACTCTCCCCTTCCGTAAAGCCTCCAGGAGACGCTGTTGCAAAACACCCTCTCTAGAGCCTGGAGACAAGGAGGACCCACTCCCTCCAGCGGCGACACTGGCATAACTCCTACCAGTTGTTGTCGCCGCTGAAGGGGCGACTGGAACCTGTAACCCCTCTTGCCTTACTGCAGTAATATCCTTTGAACCTCCACCCAAACCAGCATCCACTTGTGTGGCATCACTGTTGCCAGATGTACCTTAGATGCCCGCAGACACAGAAACAGCAGAGGTACAACCAGCACCCCCAGCATCCTCTCTCCCATCACCAGCATTCTCTCTCACATTCACTCCTTTAGCTGGATCTGGACTTTGGGTCTTGGCCTTTCCAGAGGTACATGGAAGCACCTCATCGGTTTTGTTTTTATTCTTTTTCTTGTTTTTCCCTTTTTTCTTTTTGGCCTCCGCATCGCTGGAAGCCCGAGATCCTACTTGGCCAGGAGCGCCCTCTGCATCACAGGCCCTGCTTGCAATGCTGCTTGTGACACCGCTGCCACTCTCCATGCCTGGCATTGCTGGTTTCTCTGGCACCTTTAGCGAAGATGTTGCTGTCGCTGATGCCGCCGCCATCACTGCCCGCCCTCCCTCCCTCCGACCGAGATCGGAGGGAGGAGGTGCGGGACTCCATAACAAACACGCACCCAAGAGAGTGCACTCTTCCTGGGATCCCAGCTAGATCTTCACCTGGGAGCTCTCCAAGACACAACCTACTCCTGAGATGCACTCACTATTCTGCTGGTGGAGTCACTGTGTACATACATTACTTATCCTGCACTGCTCCTGAGTTGTATCCTGTATTATACTCCAGAGCTGCACTCACTATTCTGCTGGTGGAGTCACTGTGTACATACATTACTTATTCTGTACTGACCCTGAGTTACATCCTGTACTATATTCCAGAGCTGCACTCACTATTCTGCTGGTGGAGTCACTGTGTACATACATTACTTATCCTGTACTGCTGCTGAGTTACATCCTGTATTATACCTCAGAGCTGCCCTCACTATTCTGCTGGTGGAGTCACTGTGTACATACATTACTTATCCTGTACTGCTCCTGAGTTACATCCTGTATTATACTCCAGAGCTACACTCACTATTCTTCTGGAGTCACTGTGTACATACATTATTTATCCTGTACTGATCCTGAGTTACATCCTGTATTATACTCCAGAGCTGCACTCACTATTCTTCTGGAGTCACTGTGTACATACATTACTTATCCTGTACTGCTCCTGAGTTACATCCTGTATTATACTCCAGAGCTGCACTCACTATTCTGCTGGTGGAGTCACTGTGTACATACATTACTTATCCTGTACTGACCCTGAGTTACATCCTGTATTATACTCCAGAGCTGCACTCACTATTCTTCTGGAGTCACTGTGTACATACATTACTTATCCTGTACTGATCCTGAGTTACATCCTGTATTATACTCCAGAGCTGCACTCACTATTCTGCTGGTGGAGTCACTGTGTACATACATTACTTATCCTGTACTGCTCCTGAGTTACATCCTGTATTATACTCCGGAGCTGCACTCACTATTCTGCTGGTGGAGTCACTGTCTATGATGCTGCCTCTCTTATTGTGCCTTGGAAATGTTAGCAGATGAAGCTACTAGTATGGGTCCCTTTAAGACCCTCCGGAGATATGGGCTGTTCCATGATGACCCCGCATGCGATGCTTCTACTCTCAGTGTGACGGTATTAGGTAATGGGCTGAAATGAATTACTGCATACATTCTAGCGCTGGATGTAAATGGCGTCCCCGGAGGCAGAACTCCCATAATTTGTGTACCAATCAATCTGGTAATCAGACGTCTCGGTGATTTATGGCAGATTTCTGCAGTCTCAGGATTCCAGGACTGTAAAGCGCAGCAGCTGCAACATCTGTGGCTTTTACCTCGACTGCGGGAGTCAATATTACATTTGGCGGCTGCTGGCCCTGTCACTGAGCGATTGGCAGCATCGGTTTTCCATCTGTCCTCATTGTAGTTACTATTGGCACTTGTCACTGATGTGATCCGTATCACAAGGCGGAGGAGCAAGGGGCTGTCTCATGAGGACTCTATTAGGGCGGATGGATGGGGGTGTCTAGGATTCTAATGAAGAGGCGTTCTGTCATTTGGGTGGACACCATGTAATACTCTGCTCAGACTCATTTTGGGCACAGGAGGAGCTTAGTGCATTTAATGCACATCGGTGGTTCAGTGGCAGCCGGCCCCGGTGTCTCAGGCTTCCCCAACACTACATAAGGATCCTCCATATGAGAAATGCATGGGCATGCTTGGCCTTAGCCACGTGCGATGCACCAGCCAGCAACTTATATGGGGGGACCAGGTAAATATAGAATGGGGGAGATCGACCCCCTTAGGTCCACTTGGCCAGATGATCTTCTTCCTCTGTGCAGCAGTGTCTTGTGTAGCTACATGAATCCTCCTCCTCCCGGCTCTATCTCCTCCCCTGTGAAGTTATGAGGTGTTGCTGTCAGCTGATCTGCACCCCCACAACACAATTGCTTGGTTCTGCTACTGTATTTGTGTTGTGAGACTGATTCTAGTATTGCATATATATGTATATATATATACTGAGGTTAGTTCCGATGCTGTTCTTATGCTATGAGCCAAGTTCAGGTGTTTATGTACAGAGCTTAGCTATATTTATGTTATGAGCTTGGTCCTGGTACAGTATTTAGTCTGTTTTGGTGTGGGTATGCTGCTGTCTTGCTTCTATCTCTACAAGCAGACTATCTATAAGTACAATGCATATAGTTTTTTCTCCTGATGGAGGACGTGGGGGGGGGGGGGGGGGTTCTCCACAGGGCGCCCTGCATCCTAAGGCGGCACTAGGCACGTGGGAAGTTCAAGATCCATTTACAGATTTGCACAGAGCCCCCGGAGCAAATGAACAAAACACATCATAACTATAATAACGCCCAGGGTGGGGCTAGAGGGACTGGTGGGGTGTTTACTCCTAGGTTTTGGGTAAGAGGTGGAGATGCCACTAGCACCAACATCAAGAGTTAAAGAGTTTAGACAACTCATGTGGCCACCCACAGAGATGTAACTGGGGAAAAGCTGTAAATGTAGTACAGAGGGAGGTCCGGTGAGGGGGCCCCTCGGGGTGTCTGTCTCCCCCACATTCCCTAAAGGCATAGCCCTTCATCAGACAATGCCTTTAAGAATGAAGTGTGAATAATATTGGGGTTATATAGGCCGGTGGTTGTGGTACTGAGTAGGGCGTCAGGCCAATGAATGGGCTGCTATCTGGGTGTACATAGAAGGGGCCTCATAACAGCCATCAAACTAAGCCCCCCATTAAGGAGCCGTCCTTCCTCGGACCCTTCAGTCAGTTGCTCACCATCTTGTTTGCCAACATTGCTTTTTTAAGCGCAGCACGGAGTTTACCGGAGTTTACTGCATCTGTCTAATCACAAAGTCCAAGCGTGGAGTAGAGGGTGGCAGCGAGAGGCGAACTTACTCCTTACCCCTCACTGAACTTAAAGGGGTTGTCCCGCGCCGAAACGGGTTTTCTTTATTTTTTGCATAGGCCCCCCGTTCAGCGCAGGACAAACCCAAGGGATGTGTTGAAATTAAAAAAAATGTTTACTTACCCGAATCCCCTCTCTGTAACTTCTTCCTTCTTTTCCTCCAAGATGGCCGCCGGGATCTTCACCCACGATGCACCACGGGTCTTCTCCCATGGTGCACCGTGGGCTCTGTGCGGTCCATTGCCGATTCCAGCCTCCTGATTGGCTGGAATCGGCACACGTGATGGGGCGGAGCTACGCGATGATGCGTAGAAGGGGGCGGAGCCAGAACGCCGCTCATGCCCGGACCGACCAGAAGGGAGAAGACCCTTCTGCGCAAGCGCGTCTAATCGGGCGATTAGACGCTGAAGTTAGATGGCACCATGGAGACGGGGACGCCAGCGCAGGGAAGGTGAGTATATAACTTCTGTATGGCTCATATTTAATGCACGATGTATATTACAAAGTGCATTAATATGGCCATACAGAAGTGTATACCCCCACTTGCTGCCGCGGGACAACCCCTTTAACTCTTAAGTGACTGTCCTATTTTGCACCTTAATTACCAGGCCACATTTTTGTTTTTCATCGCTATGGTCCAAGCGCTGGAATGTTTTTCTACAGACCGTACAAGTCCTGGTTGAGGGATGACTTGTATCTTTTAGTGACCCCACATTAAGGCTACATAGAATGTCACTTTTATTACATTTGTTGGAGGAGAATGGAAAAAACCACATACATTCCTCCATTGTTTCTTATGGGGTTCACCGTACAATATATAAACTATCTTTATTTTAGGGGTCAGCATGATTACTAAGATACCAAAATGATATCGTTTTTTATGTTTTACATCCCAGCAGCCAGAACCGTTGATTCTCCCATTACCAGAGCGATGTGCGGTATTGATTTTTGCAGGATGAGTTGCCGTTTCCGATGACATCATTTTGGGGTAAATGCAGCTTTTTGCTCATTTTTATGGCATTTTTGCTAGACAGATGAATGAAGTTTCTTTCGGTGCTTGCGATGCGGTATAAATAATATGCTAACTTTATACAACATCACATTCGTTTTTTATTACAATGGCACCAGAAGAACCTTTTAATAGACAATATTGTATTGGGAGGTCTTGTTGAGAGAAGGGCTGCCGTTTCCATTTGTGCCATTTTGGAGAACCTGCAACTTTTAATTGCTATTTATTATGTTTTTTGGGAGGAGGAAGAATAGCAACTCTGACCTTCTTGTTTTATATTGTGTTTATTCTGTGGGATAATGGATATATAATATAGTATGAGTCATTCCAAACATGCTACAGGTAGATGGCCGAGCCACAACTCCTAGGCCAGCCGTGTTTTAATGGCACCCCAGCCTAAAGGTTAAAGGGGTTGTCCCGCGAAAGCAAGTGGGGTTATACACTTCTGTATGGCCTGGTCCTTAAAGGGGTTGTCCCGCGGCAGCAAGTGGGGTTATGCACTTCTGTATGGCCATATTAATGCACTTTGTAATATACATCGTGCATTAAATATGAGCCATACAGAAGTTATTCACTTACCTGCTCCGTTGCTAGCGCCCCCGTCTCCATGGTGCCGTCTAATTTCAGCGTCTTCTCCCTTCTCTTGGGTCTCGGCACGAGCGGCGTTCTGGCTCCGCCCCTTCTACGTGTCATCACGTAGCTCCGCCCCATCACGTGTGCCGATTCCAGCCGATCAGGAGGCTGGAATCGGCAATGGACCGCACAGAGCCCACGGTGCACCATGGGAGAAGACCCGCGGTGCATCGTGAGTGAAGATCCCGGCGGCCATCTTGGTAAGGTAAGTAAGAAGTCGCCGCAGAGCGGGGATTCGGGTAAGTACTAAATTTATTTTTTTTTTTAACCCATCCCTTGTGTTTGTCTCGCGCCGAACGGGGGGCCTATTGAAAAAAAAAAAAAGCCGGTTCGGCGCGGGACAACCCCTTTAAAGAGCTTTTATGATCCCAAACTATTGATGATTTATCTTCAGAAGAGGCCGTCAAAGCAGATCGGGGTGAGTCCACTGCCCCGGGTGCCACCGTTCGCTGATGTGAAGGAGCTGCGGCCCACAGTGGCCTCGGATGGTACTGGGAGAGAACTGCACACAATATAGATGGGGTTTGGAGTCTTCTGGCTGGCCCGCAGCTCCTTCACATCAGCTGACCAGCGGGGGTCCCAGGCAGTGGACCCCCACCAATCTGCTATTGATACCCCTGGAATTCTGTCTGACCTGCTTCCCATTAAGTCCACTTCCTCCTTCAGCTTCTTAAGTATATGTGTCTTCAAAAATGATCCATTTCTTAGACTACATGATGTCAGTGATTTTCACTGTAGATTTGACATGGAATCCACATTGAATTTGCATCAAATCCGCAATATCTGGTCATAAACTATATTATTAACTTTAACGGCGTTGCCCGTGACGCCGGCCGATCAGCGGTTTGAAGAGGCGGTGGTGCTTAGATGAGCTCAGCGGCTGCTTCAGTCCATACGGCACAGTGCCATATAGTCCATAACAGCCGTGCCCGCTGCGGCACCACAGTGTCATTCACTTCAATGGGCCTGAGCTTCTGACAGGTCATGGGACTGATGAACATGACGTCACTGGCCTGGAAAGTGACCGCGGTGCTCATCCGAACATTGCAGCCTTTTTAAGTAGCTTATCATTGGGTCCTGGGTGGCTGACCGATCGGATACTGTGGATAGGTCATCAATATTGAAGTCCCAGAAAATCCCATTTAAATAGCACTCAGATGACTTTATATTCATTTCTGATGTAGCTACCCCCTCTGTAGCAATGCAGGGGGAAACACACCAGGCCACGACCAAATGCTGAGCGTCTTGTCTTTATTCACACGTGCCGAACATAACATAAAGCACTGGCATTCTCCAGATAACAGAAGATACAAGGAAAGTCCTTTTACATCAGCAGTCCAGCAACAGTAACACAAAAGTATTTTGCTTTCAATCAGGCATAGCCCCAGCCAACCTCCCCAGTAGCGGGGTGCGGTGTCTCCGGCTCGGTGCGGTGTCTCCGGCTCGGTGCGGTGTCTCCGGCTCGGTGCGGTGTCTCCGGCTCGGTGCGGTGTCTCCGGCTCAGGGCTCTCAGCCTCTGCTGCTCACACAGGACATCTCCCCCCTGCACAGGTCAGCTGCACCAATTTGCATCCTCCACCTGTCCTGCTCAGGTGGAACTCCGTACCGGAGTGAGGAGCGGACCGGATCTATATCACAGATGCCAGTAACCTCTGCAATATATACCTTCTGTCCCTCACTTCACTTCTCACCCTGCTACATGCTCCCCCCCCCTCTGCCCCAAGCCGGGGGGCTGGGCACCAACCTCTACAAGACAACTGAGCCTTGACAGGGCATCCGCATTGCCATTTGCCTTTCCTGGCCTGTGTTCAACCTCAAAGTCGAACTTTTGTAAGGCCAGGAACCACCTTGTTACCCTGGCGTTGTTCCCTTTTCTTTTGTATATCCATTTCAGGGGAGCATGATCCAAAACCAGCCTGAACTTTCTTCCCAGGAGGTAATAGCGGAGTGAGTCCAGGGCCCATTTTATCGCCAACCCTTCCTTCTCAATGATCGCGTATTTTTCTTCACAGGCCGTAAGTTTTTGGCTCAAGAACATTACAGGATGCTCCTCGCCGTTAACCTCCTGTGACATTACTGCTCCTAGCCCTACATCTGATGCATCCGTATGGACTACAAACGTTCTTGTAAAGTCAGGCGCCACCAACACGGGCTGCTGACACAACGGACGCTTTAGATCCATGAACGCTCCTTCCGATTCTGGTGACCAGTGGGCCATTACCGATTTTCCCCCTTTTGTTAGCTCCGTTAACGGGGCTGCCATCGTAGCAAAAGTAGGGACAACACATCAGTAACAGCCCAGTAATCCCAAGAAGGCTCTCACCTGATTCTTTGTCAGGGGCCGGGGCCAATTCTGTATGGCCTCTACTTTATTGAGTCGGGGCTTTACCAAACCCCTTCCCACGATGAAGCCCAGATACTTGACCTCTTCCATCCCTAAGGCATATTTTTGGTGTTTATTGTGATCCCAGCCACTCTGATTGAGTCCAGTACAGCCTGGCCTTTACTCAGATGGCTCTCCCAATCCTGGCTAAAGATGACAATGTCATCCAGGTAAGCCGCTGCGTATCTTTTGTGGGGACCTAACAACCTATCCATTGCCCTTTGAAATGTAGAAGGGGCACCTTTCAACCCAAAGGGCATTCTCACATATTGAAAACAGCCTTCTGGGATAGAAAAGGCTGCCTTCTCCCTAACTTCTGCTGGGAGAGGAATCTGCCAATATCCTTTTGTTAAATCCAGTGTGGTTATGTACCTGGCGGACCCTGACCTCTCAATCAACTCATCCACCCTAGGCATGGGGTAGGCATCCGACTTTGAGACCTCCATTGAGTTTTCTGTAGTCATTACAAAACCGCCATTCCCAGAGGGTTTTGGCACCAGCATCATTGGGCTTGACCACCCACTTTTAGATGGCTCAATTACCCCTAGTTCCAACATTCGTTTGACTTCTACCGATACTATTTCCCTACGGGCTTCCGGAATTTGGTATGATTTCTGGCAGACTTTTACCTGAGGGTCCGTAAGGATCTCGTGTTCAATGATCTTGGTGCAACCAGGCAGATCAGTGAACAAATCCTTATTGCGCTGCAGACACTCTGCTTTGTTGCGCCTGGGATCTTGACAACCGTTTCGGCTATCGTCACGTCTTGGATGCAACTTCCTGATTCCATAGCCAAACAAGGTCCGACCAGAGAGTCTCGCTCCTTCCAGGCTTTTAACAAGTTTACATGATAGATCTCTATGGGCTTTCTTCTACCTGATTGGTGTATTTTGTAATTTACCTACCCCACCTTTTCCAGGACTTCATACGGCCTTTGCCACTTGGCCAGGAACTTGCTCTCTACTGTGGTACTAGGACCAGTACCCGATCCCCCGGACTGAATTCCCTGACCTTTGCTGACCTAATATATATCCTGGCTTGACTCTCCTGAGCCCTAAGAAGTTGTGTCCTGACCAGGAGAATGACTTTTGCAATCCTATCCTGCCTTTGGCCACAGGCTCAACCACACTTTTATGCGGGGTAACCTCACTCTCCCATGTCTCTTTTACTATATCGAGCAACCCACGGGGTTGTCGCACATATAACAACTCAAACAGCGAAAAACCTGTGGATGCTTGTGGAACCTCTCTTATGGAAAATAAGAGGTAGGGGAGCAGACAGTCCCAGGCTCGGCCATCTGTCTCTACCACCTTTATCAACATATTTTTTAGGGTTTTATCAAACCTTTCTACCAGCTCATCAGTCTGGGGGTGTTGGACAGAAGTTCGCAACTGCGTAATTTTCAGCAGTTTGCAGAGTTCCTTCATCACCTTGGACATAAACGGCGTCCCCTGGTCTGTCAATATTTCCCTAGGCAGAACCACTCTGGGAAATATGTGTACCAACTCTCTCCCAATATATTTGGGCGAGGTATTGCTCAGAGGAACAGATTCTAGATACCTGGTTGCATAATCTACCACTACCAGAATGTACTGATGATCCCTGGCCGACTCTACCAGCGGCCCTACAAGGTCCGTGGCAATCAGCTCAAACAACACCTCAATTATGGTTAATGAAACCAACGGACTCTTGAAATGGGCAGCCGGGGCAGTCACCTTGCAGGTGGGACAGGCCTGGCAGAAATCTGCTATTTCCTTATAACAGCCTGGCCAAATGAACCTCTGCAGAATGCCCTCCTGTGTCTTCTCTGCCCCCAAATGGTCTCCCAACACATGTGAATGGGCCGCATGTAAAACTATTTGTCAATAGCAACCCGGTACCAGAAGTTGCTCCACCACCTCCTCTCTAATTTTTGTCACTCTGTATAACAACTCACTATTATTAGAAAAATGAGGGAACCTCCCGTCGACCCATGCATCTTGAGGAACACCATTCAACACAGTTATATTTTCAAAGGCATGTTTTAACGTGGGGTCATTACATTGTGCAGACCCCAAATTACCCAGTGATACGTCAAGATCAGGGATCTGGGGTTCTGAGGATAACTCCTCTTTCCTGGTCAAACCGGCGAACGGCAACTCCTGATCAGCAGCCTCATTGTCCAAAGCAACCTTGCTGTGTCCTGGCGCACCATCCTGAACAATGGTGTACGACAGCTTAACCCACAAGCTCCAGAATTGAGGAAAGTCTCTTCCGGTTATCACTGGGTGGAGTAAGTTCCTCACCACCCAAACTTTGTGTACACAAACCCCATAGTCAGTGCTTGTAGACACGTTGGAAACCAGATAGCCTTTAGTGTCCCCATGGATGCATACCACCCCCAACTTTTCTCCATGAACCACCACATGCGGGAGGGAAGCAGCGATCAAAGTCACCAGGCTCCCTGAATCCAACAATGCCGCCACCCTTGCCCCATTTCCTGTTACCTTACATGTTTGTGGCTGCAGATCTTTGGACGGAGCTCTGCTGCAGACAGGGTGCGCAAACCAGGAGCAGTGCCGGACATATGTACACTCCATTGGCTCGGCACGGGTAGGGCAGTGGGCTGCAATATGCCCCGGAGCCTGGCACTCCCAGCAGACAATCGGGGTGGCATGGCTCCTCCTGGCAGGTGCTGCTCCCTGTGGGTTCTTTGGCCTCTCTTTGATGTTGGCCGAGGTCTCCTTCCTCCGGGCATCCAACCCAGGATTTGGGCCACAATGCATGGCTCTTGTAGTAGGAAATACCTCCTATGCTGTGAGGTATCTTTCCACAAGACCCACCAACTCGTCAGCATTCCGCGGGTCTCCCTGGGCAACCCACTGCTGCATGGGCCTAGGCAAGGACTGCACGAACCGGTACATCTCGACTTTTTCCACCATCTGCGCAGGTGAGGATGTCTCTGGCTGCAGCTATTTCTGAGCCAGATGTAACAGGTCAAACATTTGGGACCTTGGTGGCTTCAGCTGGGAGTACTACCAGCTGTGGACTCTCTGTGCTCGAACCACCATGCTTACTCCTAAGCGAGCCAGAATTTTGGCTTTTAGTTTGCTGTACTCCTCGGCATCATGGTGGGTTAAATCGTAGTAAGCTTTCTGGGGTTTCACAGTTAAATATGGGGCCAATGCTTCCATCCACTGCTCTGGAGGCAACTTCTCTCTTTCCGCCACCCATTCAAAAATGGCAAGGAAGGATTCCACATCATCTTGCGGGGTAATTTTTTGCAATGCCTCTCTTACTGTCTTTAACACGTCGCTCCCGGCATGTTGCCTGGGGAGAGCTACAGTCTCTTTAGTCTGAATGTGCTCAGTCAGCATGGCCATTTGCTTTACTAGGAGTTGGTTTGTCTCCTGTTGCACTTGTTGCTGCTGAGCGATCGCCTGCTGTTGCTGCACATTCATTTGCAATAGCTGCTTCATCAATTCCTCCATAACTGTCATGGTAGCTTGGATCCTTACTGCGGTTTTCACCCAGGACATATAACTGTGGGTCTTTTAATGCCCGCATCCTCCACCAATTCTAGCAGTGCAGGGGGAAACACACCAGCCCACAACCAAATGTTGAGTGTCTTGTCTTTATTCACACGTGCTGAACATAACATAAAGTACTGGCATTCTCCAGATAACAGAAAATACAAGGAAAGTCCTTTCAAATCCGCAGTCCAGCAATAGTAACACAAAAGCTTTTTGCTTTCAATAAGGCATATCCACAACCAACCTTCCCAGCAGCGTGGTGCGGTGTCTCCAGCTCTGCACTCTCTCTCTCTCAGCCTCTGCTTCCCACACAGGACATCTCTCTCTGAACACGTCAGCTGCCCCAATTTATACCCACTCCGTACCGGAGTGAGGAACGGACTGGGTCTGCATCACGGATGCTAGTAACCTCCACGACATATACCTTCCATCCCTCACTTCACCTCTCACCCTGCTACACCCCAGTATACAGAAATGGGCTAGTGCTACTTTGGTGAGTTATTCCTTTCTGACTGTAACTCCCGGCCTCTTTCTCCTCAGATGGTCTCAGTGATCTCAGTTCTGACCAGCTCAGATCTACTTGGGTTTATACTGTCTGAAATGAGTCAATTTCTTAGTCTGCATTATGCTGTTACATGAATCCTATCACAGAACCTGCCTAGAAGAGGACACAAACACTGCTGTCACACAGGTATAGTAGAGAAGATCACAGCTCACCCTCTTGATTGTATACTTACGGGCTGTAGCTTGTTTAGGTTAATATAGAAGGTAACGATAATTAAACTCCCCCCACCCTCCAGTAGACAGAAATGGTACAACCTCAGCTAATGCAGTGCTGATGCATCATGGGGATTGATGTGGAAGTGAAACCAAAATCTCTCATCATCGAGATGGAGCCTGACCAGCATAAGACAGAGGCCTGAATGACAATGGCTGCAATATACAGAGAAGACCTCCAGAGTGCGACAGGCAATCAGGTGAGGGGGGCAGGGACGGAAAAACATGTTTTTAACAGCGTGGCCCTTTGAAGATCGGTTGAGGCTCCCGTGAGCCAAAGTAGCAGTGAAATAAATCTCTAGTGATGTTTTCTCCAAAATAAGTTATTGTAGTAAAGTACCAGACTGGCGCTCCTCGCCTGGTATAAGCGTGCAGCACAACGGAGTCCCTCCTATCAGCCTAACTGATGTTACACATGTTTTCACCCCCTCACATTAACTGCATTTGTGCATCGGCATAAATCAGCAACACCGCTCCTTTACTACTACTGGAAACCCCACACATAATGGAAATCAGCGCTGCACGGCGAAGAGCGTGTTGATGAAGCAGATTCTGATCTTTTAACATATATGCTTTCTAAGCAAGAAAATCCCCAACGCTATAAATTATTTCGCCTCATTTACTTTCTACAGCGAAATCCCAAGGTGACAGATTTGCATTTTTGCATGATGAGGTTCGCTCGCCCTCCGCAATCACCGCGAGTCGCTGGAATACGCTGTTTGCTGCTGTGAAATTGAACAAAGCATTAAACAATTATTCTACGGCAAGAGAACCTGCCGACGCGGCCGCTACTTGGAGGAGACAAACGCGAGCGAGGAGCCTTTATTGTTTTTGCAAAAGCTTAGAATTAATTGGAAGCAGAATTAACATTGGACAAACTTTGTTTGGAGTTCTGAAAAGTTAAATACATTTCCGGAGGAGGGATAAAACGATGAAACTCCATCCAGATGTACTAGTGAGGTCATCGATGAAGACTTTGCGGTGCGGAACTGGTCAGTCATCTCACGTGAGTGGAGGATGCCGGAAGAGCTTGTGGGAAAGAGAGATCGGACTGTTGTGTAGGAGGGATGAGAGGACCAGCCCTGCCTATGGTTTTATATGTAGCTGTTCAATCAGTTTATGTCCTGTCCTAGCTCCAGGAACACGGTGTGGAGGGTCCCAACCCCAGTGCAGTGGCAACTTCAAGCTTTACATAAGCGGTCATTGTGCTGGGCGAGGCATGTTAGTTTGCCAGACGAATGGACGGGTACATTTCACCCCTCAGGGATGTGCCTGTAGATGGTGCCCATGGCAGGATATGGTGTGATGGGGAGGCCTTGCTGAAACTCTTCTGAAGATAATTTTCCCCTTAGTTGTTTCTCCTTCATCTTCTTTGTTTTGTTGCCAAATGGTGAAGTCACCAAACTGATATCCCCTTAATACTATAGTGGATTTTAGTCTGAACTATTTTTCCTAGTGGCAGAGTACTGTGGTGTCAGATGGGGCAGGCGCACCATGAGAGATGCAGGAGCTGGATTAGGCATGCAGGCATATTGAACAAGAGTTCAGGGAGTGTTGATGGAGCTGAAAAGTTGAGAAAGTGACCTGCAGTCAGTGGCCCGACAGTTCTGAGGGTTTTACGCATCGGTTGTCAGTAATCATCTCTGAAATTGGAGAGAGTCTGACCCTACCCTGTTACGCAGGAGTCCACTACGCCTGAACCCTCCTGACCTCAGTCTGCAAAAGCCAAAGGTCATTCTTCCCTTAAAAGGTTTGTGGCAAGTGGGGTTCCTCGCTTGCAGATCGCCGACCTTAACGTCAGGAAATGGGCACTGCATGTGCAGAAAAGACTCCAGGAGACTTCACTACTCTTTAATGTGGCGCCTGCCAGTTGTATTGTACATCACAGCATACAATGCAGCATAAATGTCCATAATTTAGTGTTTACAAAGCCACGGGGCCACCGTCACTACTCTTCCCGGGGTGTCTAGAGGGTATCTTCCTCCGTCAGATGTGTGACGGTTCCCACAACTAGTCCATGCCAGACTAGTTGAAGTACTTCAGCTTTGTTGTGCAGATACTCTTCACCTTGAGTGTGGCAGGAGCTGATGCTTTTATCTCACTTCCTGTCACACCTATAACTTTTTCCTATAGTACCAGAAGGCCGGTCTGCAGCCCTCTACAGGCCCTTCTGGGTACTGCACATCTACAAGTTCTACCAGTGGAAGAGATGTTAATAAAGTGTTCCATTTCAAACTACCAACAATGGGGTCCTGTCCCATTTCCTCCGCTCTGTATGTACTCGTCCTGAACAACTCTTACAATAAAGGTTTCTTCCAGCCCCTAGGTAAGCCTCTAGGTCTTTACTACCACAAACCCAGCGCCATCCCCTGAACCCAGCTCATTGCAGCACCCTGTAACATTGGCATGCAGGCATAGTTGCTATTGCCACCGTGGTGAAGAGAGTTGCTGTTGTGGACTGGGTGCAGATGAAAATAGAAAGCGTCAAGCAAGCATTGTCTATGTATCAACCCATATTGAAATGACATTCACGTTTAGCCAAGCCATAGTGGCATGAAGATGGCGGACGGAGGCTTGATATTGACACGTTTCTAATATCTCTGGCCACTTAAGAGACTTAAACCACAGACTATAAATCCCGTTCCTCCTCTATTCTGCCAATAAGGATCCACAATGCAGCCAACTGATCATTATGGCTTTGGCTTCCAAAACCCCAACAAATAAGATGTTACCAACTGGCAAAGCTGCAGCTGGGCCTCTAGAGCAAAACTCTTGTGGCAGCTGTCGGCTCTGGCTTATAGCGGCCCAACCTGAATAGGGGACTCTACTTTATAGAGACAGGGATTGTTATAGGACAGCTGTTAGGTAAATGGACGGAACAGAATCCGCTAATATCTAAGCACAGGAGTTCCCATTGGTACCGGAGCCAAGCCATGAAGACCATAAGACCACCAATGAACGGACACTCTAGTCACTGATGTTACATGGCTTCTACATGCCCCAAGCTGTGATCTTGGCCTTCAAGGTCCTATTATTACTTTTGGTTACATCTACATAGTCGTGCCCTCCGTTCGCTGCCCTGCCTCCATAAATCTGCGTGCCAGCTCCCCAGGAAACAGGTAATCAGCGTTAACGCCATAAACGTTTATAGATAACTGCAGCGAATAAACATCCCAGGTAGATAAGGCCGCTCCACGCTTTATCAGACACACAATGGGGCTTATTTATCAATAAAGGTGTCATTTGTGGCGGTTCTATACAAGTTCCCGACAGGCGTAATCTGCCCCATATTTATGAGAGAGGTGAATGCCGCTTGTACTCTGGCCAATAATTAGGAAACTAGTAGATGCGTCAAAAATGTATAAAATGCACCAAAAATAACAACCTTTATGAAAGAGAGGCACGCAGGCCAGGAAATGGCCAGTAGAGGAAAGTCACCACCATATAAACTAGAAGCACCAAAATTCACGTAGATGCGCCAAAAGGGGAACTTATTGGATCTTGTTTACCTCCGTGTGCGCGCTGAGAGGATTGTTATACTTCTTAGCCCAAGTTTTACGTGGTCTAATCTGCACTTACTTTTTGCGCCTGTTGTCAGACATTCAGCTTCATAAATGGAAAGATCCGATACACAGAGGCCACGCCCACATCCGTAAGATGGGAAGAGCCCTTCATAAACTTTCATTAGTTTTGCCGCAAATTCAGATTTAAATATGCTGTTATCCAGCGCAAATAACGCCACAAATCATGAATACCCCCCATGTGTCGGCGCCGACCTCGTGGTGGACGGTTTAGGATCTTGTCATTGTCTCTGTCACAAGGTCATATTCTGCCATATTTTCAGCTGTAGTTGATGTCCGTGAGCGGATCCGCCGACGCCACCATCTGCATGCAGAACCGTCACCCTAACATGCAGCATCCTCCTCATTATATGCTATGCCATTAAGATGCCATTGACTCTTGGGCCGCTCGGACTGATGACAGGGAGTCGTACCACAGGTATCTAAGCTGATTTGCTGATCAGTGGAAATTTGTTCAAAAAATGAACAAAAATATTTGGAAGAGATGCTGGATTTGGCTCTATCACACCGTTACTCATTAATTATTTACTGTTGGTTATTTATTTTCTAATTTTTACACTTCTGTTTATTTCTTGATTTATTTAGTATTTTTATATATTTTCTATATTTTTCCGTATTTCTACATATATATTTTTTGCTATTTCTTACTGTTATTTGAATTATGGATTTACGTTGTATGTCAGACTTGTGGGCTGTTTGGTTGTCTTTGTGTCTCTTTGAATTTGTTTCCAATCCAGATGGATACATTTTCCTATCATGTATATTTCTCTATTATCTGTGGGCTGCCCTTGAGTAAAATGGTGGGATTGTTTCTCCGGCGCATGGGCGTATTGGTTATTAGGTAACGCTAAAGGAAGATGGTGAAATAGGTGATTAAGCGCATGCCAGGAGCCATGAAGACGACGCAAGGAGTCGGCGTCCATTGGTGCACTAGAATGAGATTGGTTGGTTAACTCGTTAACCTGTTAGTAAAGCTTGGCTTGTTACACTATTACTACTGGGGCCACTATACAGGGACACTATTACTACTGGGGCCACTATGCAGGGACACTACTACTACAGGGACACTATTGCTACTGGGGCCACTATACAAGGACACTATTACTACTGGGGCCACTATACAGGGACACTATTACTACTGGGGCCACTATGGTGCCACTATTACTACTGGGGCCACTATACAAGGACACCATTACTACTGGGGCCACTATACAGGGACACTATTACTACTGGGGACACTATACAGGGACACTTTTACTACTGAGGCCACTATACAGGGACACTACTACTACAGGGACAATATTGCTACTGGGGCCACTATTCAAGGACACTATTACTACTGAGGTCACTATGGTGCCACTATTATTACTGGAGCCACTATGCAGGGACACTATTACTACAGAGACACAATTACTACTGGGGCCACTATACAAGGACACTATTACTACTGAGGTCACTATGATGCTACTATTACTACTGGGACCACTATAGTGCCACTATTACTACTGGGGCGACTATGGTGCCACTATTACTACTGGGGCCACAATACAGGGACACTATTACTACAGTGACACTATTACTACTGGGGCCACTATACAAGGACACTATTACTACTGGGGCCACTATATAGGGACACTATTACTACTGGGGCCACTATACAGGGGCACTACTACTACAGGGACACTATTGCTACTGGGGCCACTATACAAGGACACTATTACTACTGGGGCCACTATACAGGGACACTTTTACTACTGAGGCCACTATACAGGGACACTACTACTACAGGGACACTATTGCTACTGGGGCCACTATTCAAGGACACTATTACTACTGGGGCCACTATATAGGGACACTACTACTACAGGGACACTATTGCTACTGGGGCCACTATACAAGGACACTATTACTACTGGGGCCACTATATAGGGACACTACTACTACAGGGACACTATTGCTACTGGGGCCACTATACAAGGACACTATTACTACTGGGGCCACTATGGTGCCACTATTAGTATTTGGGTCACTATACAGGGACACTATTACAACTGAGGTCACTATGGTGCCACTATTATTACTAGAGCCACTATGCAGGGACACTATTACTACAGAGACACTATTACTACTGGGGCCACTATAAAAGGACACTATTACTACTGAGGTCACTATGATTCTACTATTACTAGTGGTGTCACTATGATGCTACTATTACTACTGGGACCACTATGGTGCCACTATTACTACTGGAGCCACTATACAGGGACACTATTACTACAGGGACACTATTACTACTGGGGCCACTATACAAGGACACTATTACTACTGGGGCCACTATACAGGGGCACTACTACTACAGGGACACTATTGCTACTGGGGCCACTATACAAGGACACTATTACTACTGGGGCCACTATGGTGCCACTATTACTACTGGGGCCACTATACAGGGACACTTTTACTACTGAGGCCACTATACAAGGACACTACTACTACAGGGACACTATTGCTACTGGGGCCACTATTCAAGGACACTATTACTACTGGGGCCACTATATAGGGACACTACTACTACAGGGACACTATTGCTACTCGGGCCACTATACAAGGACACTATTACTACTGGGGCCACTATGGTGCCACTATTAGTATTTGGGGCACTATACACGGACACTATTACTACTGGGGCCACTATACAGGGACACTATTACTACTGGGGTCACTATGATTCTACTATTACTACTTGTGTCACTATGATGCTACTATTACTACTGGGGGCCACTATGGTGCCACTATTTCTACTGGGGCCACTATGGTGCCACTATTACTACTGGGGCCATTATACAGGGACACTGTTACTACTCGGGCTACTATGGTGCCACTATTAATACTGGGGTCACTATACAGGGACACTATTACTACTGGGGTCACTATGATTCTACTATTACTACTGGGGGCCACTATGGTGCCACTATTTCTACTGGGGCCACTATGGTGCCACTATTACTACTGGGGCCATTATACAGGGACACTGTTACTACTCGGGCTACTATGGTGCCACTATTAATACTGGGGTCACTATACAGGGACACTATTACTATTGAGGTCATTATGGTGCCACTATTGCTACTGGAAATCAAAAATGGTAGAGAGCGCCACAGGTATATCCAATCCACACTTGCTGGGATATGCGGATGTAATCACAATGCGTCTTCTCCCCAGTACTCCAATCCTCTGATTCAAAGGAGAGCTGCAGATGCAAACTGGGGGGGTCTGAGAACAGAACTCCCCCAGGTATAACAGAAAATAAAATGTCAGAAAAAAACAGCATCATGTGGACGTCATCAATGTACGCCTACCCCCTGGGACGCCGGACACACGGCACTGACAAGCATGGGAAGGGTATGTCTTTTCCTTTTTATTATGTATAAATGTATGTATTGTATGTTTTATATGTATGGCTTGAGAAAGGTGCCTTGTTTTGCACTGAAACGCGTTGTCTTATTAAAAGTTTTGTTTACCTACCACTTCTGGATTAATACTATGCATCTTGGAGCATAGCTCTATATTTTGTGGAGGACACTCCGAGGAGGGGGCGTCTGTACAACATACCCCCCTCCTTCCAAGTAAGTGTTACACCGAACCATTACCTACATGTGGATCTGTCCTCAGTTTACTCCGTTTTGAGCGCAGATTTTTTTCTGACATTTTATTTACTATTGCTACTGGGGCCACTATACAAGGACACTACTACTACTACAGGGACACTATTGCTACTGGGGCCACTATACAAGAACACTATTACTATTGAAGTCACTATGATGCCACTATTACTACTGGGGCCACTATACAGGGACACTATTACTACTGGGGCCACTATGGTGCCACTATTACTACTGGGGTCACTATGATTCTACTATTACTAGTGGTGTCACTATGATGCTACTATTACTACTGGGGCCACTATGGTGCCACTATTACTACTGGGGCCACTATACAGGGCCACTATTACTACAGGGACACTATTACTACTGGGGCCACTATACAACGACACTATTACTACTGAGGCCACTATATAGGGACACTATTACTACTGGGGCCACTATACAGGGGCACTACTACTACAGGGACACTATTGCTACTTGGGCCACTATACAAGGACACTATTACTACTGGGGCCACTATACAGGGACACTATTACTACTGGGGCCACTATGGTGCCACTATTACTACTGGGGTCACTATGATGCTACTATTACTACTGGTGCCACTATGGTGTCACTATTACTACTGGGGCCACTATGGTGCCACTATTACTACTGGGGCCACTATACAGGGGCACTACTACTACAGGGACACTATTGCTACTGGGGCCACTATACAAGGACACTATTACTACTGGGGCCACTATACAGGGACACAATTACTTCTGGGGCCACTATGGTGCCACTATTACTACTGGGGCCACTATAATGCTACTATTACTACTGCTGTCACTATGATGCTACTATTACTACTCGGGCCACTAGGGTGCCACTATTACTACTGGGGCCACTATGGTGCCACTATTACTACTGGGGCCACTATACAGGGACACTGTTACTACAGGGACACTATTACTACTGGGGCCACTATACAAGGACACTATTACTACTGGGGCCACTATACAAGGACACTATTACTACTGGGGTCACTATGATTCTACTATTACTGCTGGTGTCACTATGATGCTATAATTACTACTGGGGCCACTATGGTGCCACTATTACTACTGGGGCCAATATACAGGGACACTATTACTACTCGGGCTACTATGGTGCCACTATTACTATTGGGGTCACTATACAGGGACACTATTATTATTGAGGTCATTATGGTGCCACTATTGCTACTGGGGCCACTATTACTACTGGGGCCTCTATACAGGGACACTATTACTACTGGGGCCACTATGGTGCCACTATTACTACTGGGGTCACTATGATGCTACTATTACTACTGGGGTCACTATCATGCTGCTATTACTACTGGGGCCACTATGGTGCCACTATTACTACTGGGGCCACTATACAGGGACACTATTACTATTGGGGATACTATGGGGGACGTTAGTACTACTAAGGCCACTATGGAGGACATTATTACTATTGGGGCCACTATGGGGGCACAATTACTACTGGGGCCACTATGGGGAACTCTACCAAACAGGAAAGCTGCAGGCATTGACCACATACCACCTGAACTGCTCAAACCAGTGTCAGTCATGATCCTAACCAACCCATGTCAAAAGATCTGGAGCTCCAAATCGTGGCCCATAGACTGGACAAGAGCTGTCTTCGTCACACTTCCAAAAAAAGGTGATGCTGAAGAATGTTCCAATTCCCACACCATCGCCCTCATACCTCACGCCAGCAAAATTATTTTAGAGATCATACAAAAACCCACTACGAAAATTGTTGAACGGGAACTGCCGACGTTCAAGTTGGCTTCCGCAAAAATAACACGGCAGCAGAGACCAAATCACGAACCTGGGCTGGATCATGGAGAAGACCCGGGGGTATCATCAGGACGTTTACATGTGATTCATCGACTGCAGCAAGGCATTTAATGGTGTCGAACATGACAATCTGTGGAAGTGCCTGAAGCAAATGGGCATCCCAGAACATATTGACCTGCTTATAAGGTCGAGAAAGGCGTACGGCGAGGCTGCATTCTATCGCCCGTCCTTTCAATCTGTACGCAGAAACGACCATGAGGCGATGCAATCTGGATGAATCAGAAACCAAAGTCAAAATTGGTGGCAGAAATGTGAACAACCTCCGATACGCAGATGACACCTCCTTGCTGGCGGAAAGTGAAAGGAACCTGGAATACCTTATCCAATGAGTGCAAAGGGGAAGCGAACACATGGGACTGTACCTAAACAGCAAGAAACGAAAGTCATGACCGTGGTAGGAACGGTACAGTGACCATGAACATCAACAACGAAGAAGTCAAGTCGGTCCAAAATTTCATTTTCCTTGGATCTAAAATCGATCACAATCTGGACCGGAGATCAAGAGGCGGATTACAGCTGGTGGGAATGCAATGCAAGGAATGGAAGAGATCTGGAAAAGCAAGAATATCAGCATTGCAGCAACGACCAGACTGGTCAATACAATCGTCTTTCCCATAATCCCTTATGGCAGCGAACGTTGGACGCTCAGGAAAAAAGACAGAAGGAAAATTGATGCGTTTCAGCTCCGGTGCTGGAAGAGAATGCTGCGAATACCGGACCGCCATGACAACGAACAAGGTAGAGTTAGATCACACCAAACCGAAAATATCACTAGAGGGCAAAATCATCAAACAGCAGCGCCCTTTGTGGCCACATGATGTGCGAACTCACTGGAAACAGGACTGATGCTCGGCAAGGTCAGTGGGAAGAGGAGATCAGGACCACAAAGAACAAGATGGTGAGATACAATCAAGGCCACCAACATGTCAACCGCTGAACTGAAGGAAGCCATGAAAGACAGGAATGTGTGGAGAACATTGATCCACATAGCGACCAAACAAAAAAACATCATCATTACTACTGGGGCAACTATAGGGGACACTATTTCCACTGAGGCCACTATGAGGGACTCTATTACTACTTGGGCCAATATGGGGGACACTATTACCATTGGGTATACTATGGGGGACTCTTACTATTGGGGTCACTATTACTACTGCAGCCACTATGGGGGTCACTATTACTATACAGCCTTACAATTACCATCGTCCCTTTGAACACAACCATAAGGCTGATGTGGCCCTCGGTGAAAATGAGTTTGACTTCCCTGGGTTAAAGGGTTAAGGGCAACTATAGAGGTCTGATGTTTTTGCCCATAGTTAGCTAATGAAGTTGGAATCTACAAAATATCCTTCAATGGATGAGACGTATCTAGAATAAACACAGCATGGATACAAGGATTTGGCTCGTGAAACATTTCTCCCTTCCCGCATCGGTTCCCATTAACATTTCATTGTATGCAGATGAGCTCTTCTCCGGCGCTGCAGATGTTGCTCTCGGCATGTAAAATTCTCGTGCTTCCCTTTAGTTTTTTATCCTTTGTTGATTTTCATTGACTCTTGTGCAGCTTGCAGAGACTCTGATGCTCACGGCGGCGTAAAATGTCTATTAAATCAGCGCACTTTGTAAAGAAAATAAAGGGGAATCTTCGTGTAATATTCCTGCTGCCGGCGGTGAACTATCCTGGGAAGTGGAGAGAAGTGCGACGTCCTGACAAGGGCGTCCGCGCATTATTATGGTGGAATATCCTCTGATGACCGGGGAGGGCGCCGCTCTCAGGGGCCTTCTAGAAACATACTAGGATGCAATATCCATAAAGCGCTAATGCTTCCTGCAGGTGACCGGATTCGTCAGTCTAAGGTTACGCCGTCCTTCATCTTTTTTTATATCCCTTAAATGATTGAAATGGGATGAACGGATGAGATTTGGTAATTTAGTTTAGTGAGCGGAACCCGTGTTTACGACTACACCGGGGCGGCGCAGAAGAACCCAGTTCTCTGTACTCAGCAGCTTTTTTGGAAGAATTTTGTCAATGTCGTTATGCTTTGCTTATAAGACTGTGAAGGTAAATATATCTACCTTAAAGGGCCGTTACATTTATTTTTTAACCATTTCAAAGCGACGTATAAACTATATTTTTATACTCATTAAAACAGTTTTTATTTTATGTATGTATAATATTTTTGTCTGTACTGACGATGGAGCGGCCATATTGCCCGGGACAAAGACACATTGGGCATAAAAGAACCAATTAACATCTATGATAAAGTGTTGTAGGCATGCTCAGTGCCCTGTGCAGAAAGCAGGAGGAGGTGAGCTGTGACATATTCTGAATGGTGGATCCTGTTATATCTATATATAGGTGTCACCTATATCAATAAAGGGACATAGCTAAAGGCTCAGCGGCCGGAGTGAAAAAGTTCCGCTCGGGGTCTGTCCACACACCTGTACCCATACCCATACCTAAACCATGCTGCATGCAGAAGCAAAATGAATTTACATACATGATCTGGTCCCTCGGCATAAACTGTCCAAACATGACTCTTCCCTGGACTATGAGAAAATCTGCTTGTAGCCCCTTAGACGGTTCTTGATTTTTGTTGCATTTTCGAAACACAAAAAAAATCACAAAAAACTACATCTGATTTTATAACACTACACAAACTAATAAAAACCGCAAGCAGATTTAAAAAATCTAAAATCGCATACAGCTTTATGTTGTCTTTTTTAATCATGTGTAATGTGGGTAATTATATACAGGAGATGTCCAATTTATACCAGCTGTACATATATAATTATATACAGGAGATACCCAGGTTATACCAGCATGCTCCATATCACTATATACAGGAGAAACCCGGGTCATACCAGCATGCTCCATATCACTGTATACAGGGAGATGTGTAACTTATACGAGCTGTACAAATATAACTATATACAGGAGATACCCAGGTTATACCAGCATGCTGCATATCACTATATACAGGAGAAACCCGGGTCATACCAGCATGCTCCATATCACTGTATACAGGGAGATGTGTAACTTATACGAGCTGTACAAATATAACTATATACAGGAGATACCCAGGTTATACCAGCATGCTGCATATCACTATATACAGGAGAAACCCGGGTCATACCAGCATGCTCCATATCACTGTATACAGGGAGATGTGTAACTTATACGAGCTGTACAAATATAACTATATACAGGAGATACCCAGGTTATACCAGCATGCTCCATATCACTATATACAGGAGATACCCAGGTTATACCAGCATGCTCCATATCACTATATACAGGAGATACCCAGGTTATACCAGCATGCTCCATATCACTATATAAAGGACATGTCTAACTTATACCAGCTGTTCATATATAATTATATGCAGGAGATACCCAGGTTATACCAGCATGCTCCATATCACTATATACAGGAGATGTATAACTTATACCAGCTGTACATATATAATTATATGCAGGAGATACCCAGGTTACACCAGCATGCTCCATATCACTATATACAGGAGATGTATATCTTATACCAGCTGTACATATATAATTATATACAGGAGATACCCAGGTTATACCAGAATGCTCCATATCACTATATACAGGAGATGTATAACTTATACCAGCTGTACATATATAATTATATACACAAGATACCCAGGTTATACCAGCATGGTCCATATCACTATATACAAGATGTATAACCTATACCAGCTGTACATATATAATTATATACAGGAGATACCAGGTTATACCAGCATGGTCCATATCACTATATACAGGAGATGTATAACTTATACCAGCTGTACATATATAATTATATACAAGAGATACCCCTGGGTTATACCAGCATGCTCCATATCACTATATACAGGATATGTATAACATATACCAGCTGTACATATATAATTATATACAGGGGATACCCAGGTTATACTAGCATGCTCCATATAACTATATACAGGATATGTACAGGATATGCCCAGGTTATACTAGCATGCTCCATATAACTATATACAGGATATGTATAACTTATACCAGCTGTACATATATAATTATATACAGGAGATACCCAGGTTATACCAGTAGGCTCCATATCACTATATACAAGACACATATAACTTATACCAGCTGTACATATATAATTATATACAGGAGATACCCAGGTTATACCAGCATGGTCCATATCACTATATACAAAATGTATAACTTATACCAGCTGTACATATATAATTATGTACAGTAGATACCCAGGTTATACCAGCATGCTCCATATCACTATATACAGGAGATGTCTAATTTATACCAGCTGTACATATATAATTACATACAGGAGATCCCCAGGTTATGCCAGCATGCTCCATATCACTATATACAGGATGTATAACTCATACCAGCTGTACATATATAATTATATACAGGAGATACCCAGGTTATACCAGCATGCTCCATATCACTATATACAGGATATGTATAACCTATACCAGCTGTACATATATAATTATATACAGCAGATACCCAAGTTATACCGGCATGCTCCATATCACTATATGCAGGAGATGTATAAGTTATACCAGCTGTACATATATAATTATATACAGGAGATACCCAGGTTATACCAGTATGCTCCTTATCACTATATACAGGAGATGTATAACTTATACCAGCTGTACATATATAATTATATACAGCAGATCCCCAGGTTATACCAGTATGCTCCATATCACTATATACAGGAGATGTATAACTTATACCAGCTGCACATATATCATTATATACAGCAGATAACCAGGTTTTATAAGCATGCTCCATATAACTATATACAGGAGATGTATAACTTATACCAGCTGTACATATATAATCATATACAGGAGATACCCAGGTTATACCAGCATGCTCCATATCACTATATACAGGAGATCCCCAGGTTATGCCAGCATGCTCCATATCACTATATACAGGAGATATATAACTTATACCAGCTGTACATACATAATTATATACAGGAGATACCCAGGTTATACCAGCATGCTCTATATCACTATATACAGGAGAAACCCGGGTCATACCATCATGCTCCATATCACTGTATACAGGGAGATGTATAACTTATACCAGCTGTACATGTATAATTATATACAGGAGATACCCAGGTTATACCAGCATGCTCCATATCACTATATAAAGGATGTATAACTTATATCAGCTGTACATATATAATTAGCTACAGGAGGTACCCAGGTTATACCAGCATGGTCAAAATCACTATATAGAGGTGATAAAATAACTTATACCAGCTGTAGATGTATAATTATATACAGGAGATACCCAGGTTATACCAACATGCTCCATATCACTATATACAGGAGATGTATAACTTATACCAGCTGTACATATATAATTATATACAGGAGATACCCAGGTTATGCCAGCATGGTCTATAGCACTATATACAGGAGATGTATAAATTATACCAGTTGTACATATATAATTATATACAGGAGATCCCCAGGTTATACCAGCATTGTCCATATCACTATATACAGGAGATGTATAACTTATACCAGCTGTACATATATAATTATATACAGGAGATACCCAGGTTATACCAGCATGCTCCATATCACTATATACAGGAGATGTCTAACTTATACCAGCTGTACATATATAATTATATACAGGAGATACCCAGGTTATACCAGCATGCTCTATATCACTATATACAGGAGATCCCCAGGTTATACCAGCATGCTCCATACCACTATATACAGGAGATGTATAACTTATACCAGCTGTACATATATAATTATATACAGGAGATACCCAGGTTATACCAGCATGCTCCATATCACTATATAAAGCATGTATAACTTATATCAGCTGTACATATATAATTAGCTACAGGAGGTACCCAGGTTATACCAGCATGGTCAAAATCACTATATAGAGGTGATATATAACTTATACCAGCTGTAGATGTATAATTATATACAGGAGATACCCAGGTTATACCAGCATGCTCCATATCACTATATAGAGGAGATGTATAATTTATACAAGCTGTATATCTACTATAAATAAGCCTCCCTGCTTCTTCTTGCCCCACACTTTGCCCCCTTTGATGTAACTTTCGTGTCTGATGTTGGGGTCATTAGATGACACACGCTCACCGCTGCCAGAACATCATCACATGTGAGTGTAATACATTCAGGGACTGTCAGGCGGGGTGGAAGTTACAATGTTACATCTACGGGCGGTGCTGCTGTGCTTCAGGTGTGCGCTTGAATGAGGGAAGCGTTGCTAAGCAACACTGCATATACTGCTAAGCTGCACCATACACTGCCCAACCAAGAGAGATAGAGAGACAGATAGGGAGAGAGAGTGATAGAGAGACAGCGATAGAGATACAGACAGAGAGAGCGATAGAGACAGAGAGAGTGACAGAGAGTCAGAGAAAGAGCATTAGAGAGAGAGAGAGACAGACAGAGAGAGCAATAAAGAGACAGAATGAGAGAGCGATAGGGAGACAGACCGATAGAGACAGCGATAGAGAGACACAGAGAGAGAGAGCAATAAAGAGACTTAGAGAGAGCAATATAGACAGAAAGAGAGAGTGATAAAGAGCGAGAGCGAGATACAGACAGAGAGAGAGAGACAGAAGAGAATTGTTAGGTTGTGCTGCTGGAGTTTGTTATTCTACAGGGTTCCAGGAGCACCTGCACAGGTGAGGGTTAATTGAGCTGGCTGGGTGTGGTTTCTCAGGTCAGCCAATCCCCTGGGTCTGGGTGTACATATATACCCCAGCCCCTCAGCGAGAGGAAGCTGTATTTCCTCAATCTTGTCTGCTGTGTGAGTAGTGTCTGGTAAGCTTGCCGCTTGCTGTGTGTGTAGTGTCTGGTCAGCTTGCAGCTTGCTGGGTGATTGCTGTCCTGTGCTGCCTGTTTAGTGTCTTGCTAAAGTAGGGATTGCAAGACACGAGGAGCCTTGTTGGGGCCTTGCAGCTTAAGTTCATTGGCCAATGTACGAACTAATCCCTCACTTTTATATTCAGCTTTACTATCTGCTTCAGTGTGCGAGGTTGTGTGATGAGTTTGTGCATTTAATGTGTCAGTTCCACTTGGTTGCGAGTGTCACCCTTTCCGGGAGAGCAGGGCCGAGGTTCCAGCGTGGGGCCGCCTTTATTGAGGCGATCACTCCACTTTTTGTAGGTAGGGCCTTGTCATCTTCCCTGCAGCACAGGGTCAGTTGTCCCTAACCCATGTTTTCGGGTCACATTCGTGTGGGCCTGGTTCTTAGTTGTCCACATGAACGTAACAAGAATGAAAAGGATAGACATTGAGACAAGGCGATAACGAGACAGTAAGAAAAAAGAGATAGACAGACAGAAACAAACAGAGAGAGAGACAGACAACGAAAGAGACAGAAAGAGAGAGAGAGACAGAGAGAGAGACAGAGAGATACCTGTAGACTGTTTATATTAGATATCTGTTCCAAATACAAAGTGGCTCTAAATAATCACCGACCAGCAGATTTAGAGGGTCACAACCAGCACTGCTGAAACATTTTATGTTCACATAGCAAACATCGGGTCAATCTAATATATATATATAATTACATGCAGAAGATACTGTATGTAAGCAGCTGGTATAATTTAAGGGGGGGCACTAGGCAATACGAACCCCTCCCCACCTGTTCCCAAATAATAAACACAAAATACTGTCCTGGAAGCAGAGGGTTGCTTAGAGTAAATGCAATATAACTGGACGTCAGCTTACACCCTATGGAATGGTGCGGGCTCAGAAGTTGAACCCATGCCATCAGCAGTGAAGCCAGCTGTGACTGTCTGCCAGCCTCCTGCTGCAACAATGTTGATCGCGGTGCAGTGGCCCGTAGTTGTGGTGTGAATGTACGTGACTGACTGCTGTGGATGAGCTCTGTGTGTGTCCCTTTAACTGCGTGAGTAACGTGATTAGTAGTCTTGGGTAGTTGAGGGGCGGAGTTTTAGAGAGACGGAGATAAGAAAATGTAGTCGGAGGTGGAGGACGTTCCTGCGCTGAGCTGGGCCTAGAGTAACAGGTCTCCTGCCACTCCAAAAGAAGGGAAGCCACTGAAGAAGCCGGAGAACCAGATAGAACACTTGAGTGAATGCTGTTACTGAGTTGGGAGTGCAGATCCCACGGACGGTCAGATAACTGGGACTGCAGACGTCTGGAGTTCAGAGGGGAGAGCGTCTCCCAGAAAGCCTGTAATATGGAAGGTGTGGCAGAGAAGTGAATATCTGTAAAGAGGATTGTTATGTCTGCACAATGTACTACTTGTTGGAGAATCCAAGAGTAAAGTACAGCCGTGCACCGCCGTGCGAGTTCTTGTAAAACTTATTATTGGACTGCGGACTCTTTATTTTGCACCGTGTGAATAGCGGCCTAAAAGAGGCACTGGCGTCACGTGACATTCAGATTCTTCAATACTATGTTTACGTACTACAAGCAACTGGGCCCGGCCAAGTTGGCGCCGCTGATGGGAGAGATCGCGGAGCCACCTGTGACGTTTTATCTTATTCCCTCGTGGTCGTCCCCGTAGTGGCGGGCCTCCCGTTCCAGTTGTCACAACGGCATGTAAAGGGTTCACAGAGGGCTGATGGGCTGCCCAGACAATGGGGTGTCAGACCGTAGCCTCCAGGTCTGCTATGGGCTATGATCGCTATGATTAGCAATAATGCATTTCAGTACAGAAGTACAGCAATGTATCACCATGGCGATCATGGCACAGCAGGTACAAGTCCTCAACAGGACATAAAAACAGTAAAAGAAAAAAATTATTAGTAAAAAAACCTTTTTTTCTTTCGTGAAGTTTTCCCTTGTTAGTTGAAAGAAATGTAAACCCCACACATTTGGTTTTGTCGCATCCATACAATTACATTGAATACATCTTTGCTTCTGAAAAAAACAATAAAAGTGACCAAAAAAGCCATCTGCAGAAGTCGGAAAACCTAAAAAATATATAGAATTCTGATATTGTCATAAAAAAATAATTGCCGGCTGGCCAGCAACTATACCAGTATGCAAGACACGGTCCTGCATGCAGTAACACCCCTCCCCCCCCCCCCCCGGTCTGTGTGACTGCATGCAGGCACCGGGAGAAGAGGTCAGGGGTCACACCCAGATCACAGTATTGGCAGACGCTGGTGGGATGGGAGCCATGGGGTGAGTTTGAGTTAGTTGATTGCTTCTGGGTAGCTCCTCAGCTGGTGGTAAACTACAGTGGACACTATTAATACTGATGCCACTAATGGGGCTCGCTATTACTATTGGGGCCACTATGAGGGACACTATTACTACTGGGAATGCTATGGGAGTTAGTATTACTACTAGGGCCACTATAGGCATCACTTTTACTACTGGGGCACCCAACGGGGTCACTATTACTACTAGAGCCACTGAGGGGGACACTTTCTATTGGAGGCACTATTATTCTGTCACTTCAGACTAGTTGCAGATGGTTCAAATCTGTGTTGGGTATCTTGTCTCTTGACACTTTCAATGCCTGTAAAATTGCTGTTTTCTTATTTTTTTGCAGGGGGAAGGGCGATTTCTCACTTTGCCTGAGGCAGCATAAGGCCATGGGGCACCACTGCACAGGATGTATCATCCATAAGTTCTGATAGGCTGTTCTGAGTCATCAATTGAAATAGACCCTCTTAGTAAGTGTTTCCAAAGTCACCACTAAACAGAGTTTTCTTCTGATGGACCTTTGGGGCTCCTTACTGTGGCGGAGCATGGGCCACCAAGGGATCCTCTGGTACTCTAGTGGATCAGTCCAACTCTGACCATTACACAAAAAGCTTGTAGAGCTAAAAAAAAGTCTGTTGGTATCGCTGGCCAAGAAGGTCATAACAGTGATAGACTTTCCTGCACAGAGCATGATCCAAACGTGAGCTCTTCGTATGCAACAGTCAGGAGCAGCGATCCAGTACAGTCAATGCTACTAATTCTCATGAGGTCCCTCTGAATTACTCTTCCCAACTCAACCTTCTAGACCTTTTGAACTCTTGTCCTGCAAATGTTCTGGGAATTTCACACCCGCCCGGTTCACTGTAGTATAGTAAGGGCGAGCATGACAAGTTTAAACACAAATTACCAAGAAGAATCAATTTGACACGGTTGTAATGTACATTCACAATGCAGGCCCTCATTCAGCTCCTATGTCCACTTCCGTTGCTCACCTCACAGAGAACGCGGTGTGAGAAGGTTCAGCGGGATGTCAGGACTCTTCCATATGCAAGGAACCTTTTATTTAGACTACTAGCTTACCCGTCGCGCGTTGCTGCGAAGACAGACAGACATACATACATTTGTTTTTATGTATCTAGATAACAACCAATCACAGCGCAGCTTTCATGTTACCTCAGTGCTATAATATATAACAACCAATCACAGTGCAGCTTTCATGTTACCTCAGCAGTATAATATATAACAACCAATCACAGCGCAGCTTTCATGTTACCTCAGTATAATATATAACAACCAATCACAGCACAGCTTTCATGTTACCTCAGTATAATATATAACAACCAATCACAGCACAGCTTTCATGTTACCTCAGCAGTATAATATACAACAACCAATCACAGCGCAGCTTTCATGTTACCTCAGCAGTATAATATATAACAACCAATCACAGCGCAGCTTTCATGTTACCTCAGTATAATATATAACAACCAATCACAGTGCAGCTTTCATGTTACCTCAGTATAATATATAACAACCAATCACAGTGCAGCTTTCATGTTACCTCAGTATAATATATAACACCCATAGTTGTACTATGCCAGTAATCTTCCCAGGAGTGTACTCAACAACTTCCCAAAGTTTCATGGTGATTGTATGAATTGTGTAGTGATGCATAAAGGAGACGCAGACAGACATACATTCATTTTTATATATATAGATGACATCAGGAAGTGAGAGAATTAGATTCCGTACGTAAAATTTGGACGCTAATTCTTTTGCGCTTAGAATTGAATAATCGGGTTGGGACCATTAACTTTTCCTATTTATGACATAATCAATGCTCATGCCAAATTTCATGTTTCTACAACATCGGGAAGTGAGAGAATTAGTGGCAATGATGGAAAGCAAACCATCTACGTGGGGGGGAGGGGCGTAACTGTCAACGACGCACGCATGCGCGCCATTTATCATAGCATAAATGTACTATGCCTATAATCTTCTCAGGAGTGTATTCAACAACTTCCCAAAGTTTCATGGCGATCGGATGAATGGTGTAGTAATGCATAAAGGACTAACAGACAGACACGCAGACAGACAGACAGACATACATTCAATTTTATATATATAGATAAGAGTAAAATAGAGAAGAAAACGTGATGAAGTGATGTGAGTCCGAGGAACGCTTCGAAACGTCAGATATGTTTGATCTTACAGAAGAGGATCGACACAGCGGCCCAACCAGGTGATTCCTACTGCTTGAATTTTAGCTCCTAAGCCTTCAAAATCCCAACATATTCAATGAGTTGAACAATAGACTGGTGTGAAGGGATCCAGACTATCAGCATTTGTAACAATGGGCTCAATTATAAGGACGTTTTTTGGCAGTTAAATAATTTCCATAAAACCATCTCTGTAGTTCCTGCTTAGTAGTCGTATATTTTAAAGCCATCATGTCAAGTTCTAAAGGATAGGGGATAACTTTATGATCCTAGTGGTTGGACCACCACCAATCCAGAAATATCACCCCTGGCACCACTGCTCCATTCACGTCAATGACAACTGCCAGAGAGAGTAGAATTCAAGCAGGTACCAGTCCTCTCATGGTCCCGCTGAAGTGATTGGCACCATGCAGATTTACGAGCTCTTGCACTCGGTTATTTCCGGCTGTTCTCAGTGAAGGGAATGGTGGCGCACGTACCTGTTGACAAAATTTCGGAACCTGCTGGGGACGATTTCTTTGGATGTACAGCCTCTTTGAGAATGCAGGGCTCGGAGTGAAGCTGCAGTCAGCCGGGCATATACCCTGCAGCAATTATATTACAGCACAGGCCTTCATATAAATGACAGGATGGCAGAAGGTTGGCCAGGATGGATCCATGGTGGCAGCTGAAAATACCCCCATCCTCCATGATGTTTGGCAGAGATTGGGACCAGCCGCAGACTTCAGCGCATGCGCCAATGTGGCACACATACGCAGAAGGCGGGAGAGCTCAGCAAATTTAAAATCTGCCTGCACCCAACTGTCAAAGATAGCCAAGTGCGGGGAAATGTGAGCGGTCGCGGTTCCCGGTCACATGATCACCGTTATCCATCTGATAATAGTGATCATATAACGTTAAAAAAAGTTAAAATAAAAAGTTTAAAAAGTTAAGTTTCCTCTCCCCTTACGGATCGTATCCATGAGGGGAGATAAAATTACATAACTAAGGTCCCCAGATTTCTCCAACAATGGGACCTTACCCGGCTTCTGCACATGTGCCCGTCAGCATGATGGCGGACGCATGCACAAAAGTCGAGGATTGCCCAGGAAATTTAAAATCTCCCTGCTCTTGGCTACTAAAGGTAGTAGAGCCTGGAGATGTCACAGGGGGCTGCGGTATGCGGTTACTGGTCATGTGATCACCGTTATCCAATGCTCCCGGCAGCCAACGGTCGCTGATAGTCTGCAGCAGTGAGTGGTGGCCTTGTAGAGCGGTCGCTGATCACATGATAAAAAGGTAGCGATCTACCTTAGGCCGGTCTCATACGACTAGATAGGAATTACGGATTTCACATGCGTTCGATTCGCGGTAATACAAGGATCAATGAAATGCATTGGATTACACAATTGCGCTCACATTAGTGGGTCAGAATTATGTAATCCACTCACAGAAAATAGAGCATATTCTATTTTACCGCGGATATCCGTGACACAGAGCCCATTGTGCTCCATGGTGGTGGATATACCCCATATGCTCCTACCTTGTATACGGGCTGCGGGTACCCGTGTCATCGCTAAGCGACGGTGCGGGAAATACAAACATAAAGCGGCGCACTGCGCATGACCGCCTGTGTGAGTACGCAGCCGGGCTCATAGATGGGATCTGCTGCGGGCCTCCACAAGTGGATTCCACATCCGGCCGTGTGAGCCCGGCGTTATTCAGACCGCTACCTGTGATACGTAATTTACAAGAAGCCCCGGGGACGCTCGCCTTCCTGCTGTTCCAGGAGAAGCTTGTTGAGCGCCTTTTGTGTGAGACCACCGCACCTCAGCGAGCATACGACGCCTCACAGCGCCACTTTTTACACCCCACCCCTGCCGCTGAGGAGGAGATACCCGGTTTTATTGTCCCATGTGCCCATCCCAACCAACCTCTGTAATTACCCCTGTCTGCCTGCTGAGACCACCAGCGATCAGCTGTGATCTGTGGGGAAACCTGGCAGTAGGTGTTCAATTTACCTGCAGCACCTCCACAGGGACAATGAAGGACTACACAGTGCTCATTGACACCAATGGTTTTTTGTGTAACACAGGACGGGTCCTCCAGAGCGAGAGACACTCTTTGGGCTCCCATAATCATGCGATGTCACTGCTCAGGGCCATTACCGTCCAAAGGATTGCCAAGCAGCCATAGACATCAAGCAATGGTTATTCATTTCTACAAATGCCAATGGAAATCTGAGCTTCTAATGGTGGATTGTCCCAGGTAAGGGCCCTCTGTCACCTCAGCCCGCTGCATGCAACAGACAACCATTGTCTATAGAAAGCCTAGTATTCATCTTTGGTCTTTGAGACAGGGAAGAAGATAATAGAGGCAGGGATGAATGTGCTGCGGCCCACACCAAGTTCCCACTACAGTACCCATCAACATACAATAAAAGTCTGATTTGGGAATGGAATTGCTCTGTCCCATTGAGCCATATGTGGTCACTCTCCATTAAAGAGGTTGTCAAGCAACCACTTCTTGTAGACCAACCGTTTGTCCATGATGGCCAGGAGTATGGACACCAACAGACACGCGGCGCTGGACTCCGGACAGCTGAATATAATTTTTATATTCTCATAGGATACAATCAGGTTTGATCACAAAATAGTCAGAGATGCCTTAGAGGGCATGTGCAGGAAATAACTAAGGGCCTGAGGGTGAATTATCAATGTGCTGCCAGTAGGTGTCCAACTTACAAGACCCCCAAAATGAATAAGGGGCGGTGCTGCTTGTCAGAACCCCCTCCACTGCAGTGGTTGTCTATAGTAAGATATCTCAGGCCCATTTGCTTGAATGGGATTCAGCTGCAGTCCTACAAACATAAATGGTGTTGTTACCTTCTGAGTCATAACAAGGAGCTCTTGGGCCCCCATGCAAATTCTACACCCCGCTCCTACCTCCCATGCGGCATTTCTAACAATGGTGTCTTCTTTGTGAGCTTTGTCCCCCAGATTCCAGGAATGGATGTGCTGCCACCTGTGCACCCCCCTATAGCAGTGATGGCGAACCTTTTAGAGACCGAGTGCCCAAACTGCAACCCAAAACCCACTTATTTATTGTAAAGTCCCAACATGTCAGGGGGCGGGGCTTATCACGACCTATGATTTTTACCTCTGTCGTTCTTAAAAGGACAAGGCTGTTTCAAAATAGACAGCGTGCAGATTTTGATTGATTTTGGATGCGGAAATGCTGTGGAATTTGCTACGGAAATTTCCGCTGAGGACATTCTGCAGCATTTCCACCTCGTGTAAACATATCCCAGCGGTGACATTGACACCCCCCCTCAGAGCAGCCCTAGTGCTAATAGTGACCCACCCCAGAACGGCTTTAGTGGTTATAGTGACCCCGCACAGTGGCCCCAATCGTAATAGTGACATCCCACAGTGCCCCCCCAGTAGTAATAGTGACACCACACAGTGGTCTCAGTGGTAATAGCGACATCCCACAGCAGCCCCCAGTAGCAATAGTGACACCTTACAGCACCCCCAGTAGTAATAGTGACATCCCACAGTGCCCCCCCAGTAGTAATAGTGACATCCCACAGTGGTCTCAGTGGTAATAGCGACATCCCACAGCGTCCCCAGTAGTAATAGTGACATCCCACAGTGGCCCCCAGTAGTAGTAGCGACATCCCATAGTGGCCCCTGTAGTAATAGGGGGAGGAGGATCCCGGCTGCACACTGACATCACAGTGTGAGCCGGGATCAGCGCCTCTAGCAGCGCTGCTGAGTGAATACCAGCAGGGGAGCTGCAGCAGACCTGCCGGTATTTACTAATGTGGTGAGTGGCCGATGGTGGCGAGTGCCAGCTGGGAAGGCTCTGAGTGCCACCTCTGGCACGCGTGCCATAGGTTCGCCACCACTGCCCTATAGCTACACCCCTGGTCTACAGTCATCGTAATCATACATTTTAGGAGCTTTGATTTGCCATCCAATCTCCTAACCGCTTGAATTGTTGCAAAGTTCCCATCTGTCATTAAGTAAAGTGACTCATGAAGCACAGGAATTCCTAACTCAATATGACTCCCATCATGCATAAAACTTGCAGGAAGCAATGACCTGAGTTATTGGTTGAGCCCGGAACTGGGCAAACAAACCTAAATCTAGATCAATCACGCTCCACAGTACTTTTACTTTCTATCTACAATGAAAGGCTCCGAACATGAAGAGGATATTATTACTCATCCTGTGGGCAAACACATTGAGTAAACTGAATTCCCTAAGTGGGGACAGGAGATAAAGCAAGGTATTGCTGGATATTTGCTGATTTACGACATCCGTCTTGTCCATGCAAGTCATTATATATAGCAAATATGTGTATAGTACTAGAGCTGTGGGAAGAAGCAGTCATGTGACCAGGGGTAGATTGGCTATTGGCCCTAGTGAGAGGAATCCCGATAGTTGGGTTTGGTTAAAGGGCCGTATTTCACCTTTTCTAGTTCATCCACTTGTCCTACCATAAGGGGAAGCAAATACTTTCAACGGACAGAAAGGAGAATGACAGAATCAGTTACCAGACAGAGGCGGCATTCAACAAATGGAGCAGGAGAGGAGGCGGGGTCACTGGAATAGGCGGAGGAAGTGCATGTGGGAAAGACTGTAGCATGTTGAAGGGACCATGGGCAGCTAAATGTGCGATGGCAAGGAAAGCAGAGCAACAGTCTAAAGCTGCAAGAAGAGCAGAAGACTTGAAGTACAACGGGCACAGGGCCAACCAGAGGCATAACCTGAAGTTGCTAGACCTCCATGCAAGATCTGTAACAGGGCCCCCAACTATAATGCTTCATTCATATCACTGGTCTTCTCATATAGGAAAAAGAGACCTAAAGGGTCCCTAAGGCTCCAGGGCCCAGGTGTGACTACCTCCTCTGCACTTATTAGGTATGCCCCTGGCTAAGTGCTACCTGGATGCACAAGGGGGAGATAGAACACATGGCAGAAGATCGAGGTGGCCCCACAGAGGCTCAATAGGGTTCAAGCCTGGGGAATTAGCAGGCAGGGAAGTACCTGGAAGTCTTCCAACCACTGTCAGACATTTCTAGCTATGTGACATGTTGCATTTTCTCATCTTCCCCAGTGAAGACAATTCGCATGTATGGGTGTACTTGGTCTGCAAGAAAGGATTCATAACCAGAACAATTTAGAGTGCCTCCACATGGATGAGCAGCCCAGAGAACACCACACACACGCATTCCCAAGACTGTAACGCTGCCGCCACCGGCTTGTGTTCTTCCAGTAATGGCTGCAGGGTATTTGTTCTCTGATGTTTCTCGCCTGACACGCCAACGTCCATCCGTTTAATGAAGCAGAAAACGTGACTCATCGGAGAAGGCGACCCTCCGCCAATCTGTGGTGCTCCAATTCCAATACTGCCACACAAATTGAAGCCTTTTCTTCCAGTGCACCTTTTTCCGCATAGATCCTGTGACTGTCCATCTGCTAAGGGAGCCTCAAACATAGGCGGGTACTCTGAACTGCAGACACATGTCTAGTAGTCCATTGGTTCGTATTAATGGTGAGCGGCTCCACCGTAGAGTATCAGTCGGCCCTCCCGTATCTTCGTAGCCGACATTCACTTTGCATATCAATGGCACATGATGCCCCGCAGTTTCCATGTCGGTTATTCCCAATGGCGCCATTTGTCCACTCACAATACACTTTCTCCACAGCAGCACGTGATCAGTTCATAAACTGCTGTTTGAAAAATACCGCCACTCTCAGCCAGAAAACCAATAATCGTCCTTTTATGCAACTCTGATAAATCTCCCCTTTTACCCATAACAACAAGCGATGTGGAGCAGATGGCCCATCGCACACCTTACATGTCCACCAAGCCAGCCCACCACACCTCACTTCCTTCATGGGCTACACACTGCCAACGCCGAAAGTAAGAGGTGTCATAATAATGTGACTTGACTGTGTATTTTCTGTGTTGCTATATTAAAGATTTTGAGCATTACTGTGTGGTTGAGACCTGTGGTTCTACAGGTTCCATGAGCACACCTTCACAGGTGAGGGTTAATTGAGCTGGCTGGGTGTAGTACTCTCCGGCCAATCCTCCTGGTCTGCTGCACATAAATACCAGCTTCTCTTGCCAGAGGATGCCGGTTATTTTATCATGTTTATTCATTCTGTGTTAATCCCACTCTGAGTTTGGTTTTATGCATGTCTAGTCTGTAGTGTGTCTCTCACCTTCCCTGTGGACTGTCTGGACACCTGTAGTCCCCGTCTGCATCTTATGAGGACTCCCTCTTCCCTTCCCTTTTACAGGTGTGGCCTCCAGACATCTGATGTCTTATATGTGTGTCAGATGGGTGATGCCTGACACTGTTCCTTGTATGTCAGTATGGCGTCTGACTCTTTCTTCTTGGATTGGACATAAGCGCTAGCTAGGTTTATCTGTATGCATGTGAGCTCTGAGTGGGGTTTCTGTGTCATCCTAGGGTTTTGCTTTCATGCATGATGTGTGGTGCGTGTCTTTGCAGGTGGCCGGACATGTGTGTGAACAACGTTGTGTCCATTGGGCCTGTGCAGGTGCCAGACAAGGTGTATGAATTGTCCTGTTCTATTTTGTGTGCAAGTCCCTGGGGTGTTGGTGTGAACAGTCCTGTTCTGTGAGCTGGTGTGAGCTGCATCCTGTCCTGCTGTGGATTGTTTGCCATCCAGGGATAGGTAGGTCCCCTAGATTCTAGCGTGGGGTCATCCTTATTGGGACGATCGCCCTGCTTGCTGGCAGGTTTCCTGTTTTGAAAGATCACCAAACAGCTATTAGATGGGGTAGTGCAGGCTCACTGGGTCCCTGAGGTGGTGAAGACCCCCAATAGCACTATCAATACTGAAGCCACTATAAATACTGGGGTCACTCTTAATACTAGGCCACTATTACTACTGGGCCCCTAACAGGGATCACTATTACTACTAGGGCCACTATGGGGGAGTCATTATTACTACTGCGGTTATTATGGGGTTACTATAGATACTGGAGTCACTATGGGGGCACTATTAATACTAGGCCACTATTGCTACTGGGGCCACTATAGGGGGTCACTATAAACACTCAAACCACTATGGGGGTCATTATTGCCACTGGGACCATTAAGGGGTCACTACTACTATTGGGGTAACATAGAGGATGACTATTGCTCAGTTAACTCAGCGAAGTCTCAATGGTTTAAATATGTGTTGGATATCTTGTGTATTGGCACTTTCTATGCCTGTAAAATAAGTCTCTTTCTTGCGGGGGCATCATTTCACACTTCGCCTCAGGCAGCATAAAGCCCTGGGTCTCCCCTATATATATTGTAGGCAGTTAAAGAGTGAAGTTGTGGGTGGAGTATATCTCCCTCCCAGGCTCTTAGTCTGGCCAGGATGGCGATCCAGTCCACAACTTCAGCCTGATTCTCAGAGAACTCAGCTGTAGGCACTGACCCCATACTGGGGCCTAAAGGACTGCAGCTCCAGGGAGTCAGTGCCTGACGAGCTGAGGAGGGAGTACAACCTTACAGCGTGGAGCTGAGGAAGCCTCTGAGCACCCTGCGTGGTGCATCGCTGCATGTGTTATGTAAATGGACTTTTTGCTGCTTTGCCTGGAGTCTGCTTTACAGAATAACACTGAAGTAAGTTTTATGCACTTTCTAGTCCAGAGTGTCACTGCTGCCCCCCCCCCCTCGGAGGACTTTGTTACAATATATATATATACTGTTAGTGTGAAATTTCTGTTAAAATCCATAATTTCGAGTAACTTGTGCCCTCCCTCCCGTGAAGTGAGACCGAGCTTGTTGGTAAAGTTTATTTGTTAAAAAAAAAAAAAATCCTGCCTCCATCTCCACCTGCCACCTGTCACCTGTCACCTGTCATGTCACCGGTCACCTGGCCACCCTATCAGAGACCTCTTACACTTTTGGAGCTGGAAACAACTTTCAGTCCTGAGGGCAAATACACATCGTCCTACTGATACAATCCCCAGTTCTGCCATTCCGGATTGTGGAAAAGCTGAGTGGCTGACAATCCCGGAGGGAACTGGAATGGCCATATTTGTCATAAAGCTGGCCTGAATCCCAAAACCTATTATTCATCATGAGAAGATGCTCCTCGTTAATGACCAACCACAGAGTGATGCTGCGAGTAATGAGTAATGTCCCAGGACTGCATCCAGCGTCGGACATCAGAGTATCAGCGCGGCGCTTCGGAGAGGTCAGAGCTAAACGTCAGCCAGCTGCCCAGTTACAGGAAAGCGTTTAATCACATCGTCTTCCGTAGCGCCCGCTCACCAGGGAAAATGTGAGGCGGATAAAGATAAAACACATCATCGTAACCATTCTAGTTAGTCTAGTTAGTGCAGCCATCAGACGGATGTACAGGGGAGGCCGTTCTCAGCATCCCTGCTATAGGTCTTATAGTTAGTGCAGCCGTCAGAAGGATGTACAGAGGAGGCCGTTCTCAGCTTCCCTGCTATAGGCTTTATAGTTAGTGCAGCCGTCAGACGGATGTACAGGGGAGGCCGTTCTCAGCATCCCTGCTATAGGTCTTATAGTTAGTGCAGCCGTCAGACGGATGTACAGAGGAGGCTGTTCTCAGCATCCCTGCTATAGGTCTTATAGTTAGTGCAGCCGTCAGACGGATGTACAGGGGAGGCCGTTCTCAGCATCCCTGCTATAGGTCTTATAGTTAGTGCAGCCGTCAGACGGATGTACAGGGGAGGCTGTTCTCAGCATCCCTGCTATAGGTCTTATAGTTAGTGCAGCCATCAGACGGATGTACAGGGGAGGCCGTTCTCAGCATCCCTGCTATAGGTCTTATAGTTAGTGCAGCCGTCAGACGGATGCACAGGGGAGGCCGTTCTCAGCATCCCTGCTATAGGTCTTATAGTTAGTGCAGCCGTCAGACGGATGTACAGAGGAGGCCGTTCTCAGCTTCCCTGCTATAGGCTTTATAGTTAGTGCAGCCGTCAGACGGATGTACAGGGGAGGCCGTTCTCAGCATCCCTGCTATAGGTCTTATAGTTAGTGCAGCCGTCAGACGGATGTACAGAGGAGGCTGTTCTCAGCATCCCTGCTATAGGTCTTATAGTTAGTGCAGCCGTCAGACGGATGTACAGGGGAGGCCGTTCTCAGCATCCCTGCTATAGGTCTTATAGTTAGTGCAGCCGTCAGACGGATGTACAGGGGAGGCTGTTCTCAGCATCCCTGCTATAGGTCTTATAGTTAGTGCAGCCATCAGACGGATGTACAGGGGAGGCCGTTCTCAGCATCCCTGCTATAGGTCTTATAGTTAGTGCAGCCATCAGAGGGATGTACAGGGGAGGCCGTTCTCAGCTTCCCTGCTATAGGCTTATAGTTAGTGCAGCCGTCAGACGGATGTACAGAGGAGGCCGTTCTCAGCATCCCTGCTATAGGCTTTATAGTTAGTGCAGCCGTCAGACGGATGTACAGGGGAGGCCGTTCTCAGCATCCCTGCTATAGGTCTTATAGTTAGTGCAGCCGTCAGACGGATGTAAAGGGGAGGCCGTTCTCAGCATCCCTGCTATAGGTCTTATAGTTAGTGCAGCCATCTGACGGATGTACAGAGGAGGCCGTTCTCAGCATCCCTGCTATAGGTCTTATAGTTAGTGCAGCCGTCAGACGGATGTACAGAGAAGGCCGTTCTGAGCATCCCTGCTATAGGTCTTTTAGTTAGTGCAGCCGTCAGACGGATGCACAGGGGAGGCCGTTCTCAGCATCCCTGCTATAGGTCTTATAGTTAGTGCAGCCGTCAGACGGATGTACAGGGGAGGCCGTTCTCAGCATCCCTGCTATAGGTCTTATAGTTAGTGCAGCCATCAGACGGATGTACAGAGGAGGCCGTTCTCAGCATCCCTGCTATAGGTCTTATAGTTAGTGCAGCCGTCAGACGAATGTACAGGGGAGGCCGTTCTCAGCATCCCTGCTATAGGTCTTATAGTTAGTGCAGCCGTCAGACGGATGTACAGGGGAGGCCGTTCTCAGCATCCCTGCTATAGGTCTTATAGTTAGTGCAGCCGTCAGAAGGATGTACAGAGGAGGCCGTTCTCAGCTTCCCTGCTATAGGCTTTATAGTTAGTGCAGCCGTCAGACGGATGTACAGGGGAGGCCGTTCTCAGCATCCCTGCTATAGGTCTTATAGTTAGTGCAGCCGTCAGACGGATGTACAGAGGAGGCTGTTCTCAGCATCCCTGCTATAGGTCTTATAGTTAGTGCAGCCGTCAGACGGATGTACAGGGGAGGCCGTTCTCAGCATCCCTGCTATAGGTCTTATAGTTAGTGCAGCCGTCAGACGGATGTACAGGGGAGGCCGTTCTCAGCATCCCTGCTATAGGTCTTATAGTTAGTGCAGCCGTCAGACGGATGCACAGGGGAGGCCGTTCTCAGCATCCCTGCTATAGGTCTTATAGTTAGTGCAGCCGTCAGACGGATGTACAGAGGAGGCCGTTCTCAGCTTCCCTGCTATAGGCTTTATAGTTAGTGCAGCCGTCAGACGGATGTACAGGGGAGGCCGTTCTCAGCATCCCTGCTATAGGTCTTATAGTTAGTGCAGCCGTCAGACGGATGTACAGAGGAGGCTGTTCTCAGCATCCCTGCTATAGGTCTTATAGTTAGTGCAGCCGTCAGACGGATGTACAGGGGAGGCCGTTCTCAGCATCCCTGCTATAGGTCTTATAGTTAGTGCAGCCGTCAGACGGATGTACAGGGGAGGCTGTTCTCAGCATCCCTGCTATAGGTCTTATAGTTAGTGCAGCCATCAGACGGATGTACAGGGGAGGCCGTTCTCAGCATCCCTGCTATAGGTCTTATAGTTAGTGCAGCCATCAGAGGGATGTACAGGGGAGGCCGTTCTCAGCTTCCCTGCTATAGGCTTATAGTTAGTGCAGCCGTCAGACGGATGTACAGGGGAGGCCGTTCTCAGCATCCCTGCTATAGGCTTTATAGTTAGTGCAGCCGTCAGACGGATGTACAGGGGAGGCCGTTCTCAGCATCCCTGCTATAGGTCTTATAGTTAGTGCAGCCGTCAGACGGATGTAAAGGGGAGGCCGTTCTCAGCATCCCTGCTATAGGTCTTATAGTTAGTGCAGCCGTCAGACGGATGTACAGGGGAGGCCGTTCTCAGCATCCCTGCTATAGGTCTTATAGTTAGTGCAGCCGTCAGACGGATGTACAGAGGAGGCCGTTCTCAGCATCCCTGCTATAGGCTTTATAGTTAGTGCAGCCGTCAGACGGATGTACAGGGGAGGCCGTTCTCAGCTTCCCTGCTATAGGTCTTATAGTTAGTGCAGCCGTCAGACGGATGTACAGGGGAGGCTGTTCTCAGCATCCCTTCTATAGGTCTTATAGCTAGTGCAGCCGTCAGACGGATGTACAGGGGAGGCCATTCTCAGCATCCCTGCTATAGGTCTTATAGTTAGTGCAGCCGTCAGACGGATGTACAGAGGAGGCCGTTCTCAGCATCCCTGCTATAGGTCTTATAGTTAGAGCAGCCATCAGACGGATGTATAGGGGAGGCCGTTCTCAGCATCCCTGCTATAGGTCTTATAGTTAGTGCAGCCATCAGACGGATGTACAGAGGAGGCCGTTCTCAGCATCCCTGCTATAGGTCTTATAGTTAGTGCAGCCGTCAGACGGATGTACAGGGGAGGCCGTTCTCAGCATCCCTGCTATAGGCTTTATAGTTAGTGCAGCCATCTGACGGATGTACAGAGGAGGCCGTTCTCAGCATCCCTGCTATAGGCTTTATAGTTAGTGCAGCCATCTGACGGATGTACAGGGGAGGCCGTTCTCAGCATCCCTGCTATAGGTCTTATAGTTAGTGCAGCCGTCAGACGGATGTACAGGGGAGGCCGTTCTCAGCATCCCTGCTATAGGTCTTATAGTTAGTGCAGCCGTCAGACGGATGTACAGGGGAGGCCGTTCTCAGCTTCCCTGCTATAGGCTTTATAGTTAGTGCAGCCGTCAGACGGATGTACAGAGGAGGCCGTTCTCAGCATCCCTGCTATAGGTCTTAAAGTTAGTGCAGCCGTCAGACGGATGTACAGGGGAGGCCGTTCTCAGCTTCCCTGCTATAGGCTTTATAGTTAGTGCAGCCGTCAGACGGATGTACAGCGGGGGCCGTTCTGAGCATCCCTGCTATAGGCTTTATAGTTAGTGCAGCTGTCAGACGGATGTACAGGGGAGGCCGTTCTGAGCATCCCTGCTATAGGCTTTATAGTTAGTGCAGCCGTCAGACGGATGTACAGGGGGGGCCTTTCTCAGCATCCCTGCTATAGGCTTTATAGTTAGTGCAGCCGTCAGACGGATGTACAGAAGAGGCCGTTCTCAGCTTCCCGGCTATAGGCTTTATAGTTAGTGCAGCCGTCAGACGGATGTACAGAGGAGGCCGTTCTCTGCATCCCTGCTATAGGCTTTATAGTTAGTGCAGCCGTCAGACGGATGTACAGGGGAGGCCGTTCTCAGCATCCCTGCTATAGGTCTTATAGTTAGTGCAGCCGTCAGACGGATGTACAGGGGAGGCCGTTCTCAGCATCCCTGCTATAGGTCTTATAGTTAGTGCAGCCATCAGACGGATGTACAGGGGAGGCCGTTCTCAGCATCCCTGCTATAGGTCTTATAGTTAGTGCAGCCATCAGACGGATGTACAGAGGAGGCCGTTCTCAGCATCCCTGCTATAGGCTTTATAGTTAGTGCAGCCGTCAGACGGATGTACAGGGGAGGCCGTTCTCAGCATCCCTGCTATAGGTCTTATAGTTAGTGCAGCCGTCAGACGGATGTACAGGGGAGGCCGTTCTCAGCATCCCTGCTATAGGTCTTATAGTTAGTGCAGCCGTCAGACGGATGTACAGGGGAGGCCGTTCTCAGCATCCCTGCTATAGGTCTTATAGTTAGTGCAGCCGTCAGACGGATGTACAGAGGAGGCCGTTCTCAGCATCCCTGCTATAGGCTTTATAGTTAGTGCAGCCGTCAGACGGATGTACAGGGGAGGCCGTTCTCAGCTTCCCTGCTATAGGTCTTATAGTTAGTGCAGCCGTCAGACGGATGTACAGGGGAGGCTGTTCTCAGCATCCCTTCTATAGGTCTTATAGCTAGTGCAGCCGTCAGACGGATGTACAGGGGAGGCCATTCTCAGCATCCCTGCTATAGGTCTTATAGTTAGTGCAGCCGTCAGACGGATGTACAGAGGAGGCCGTTCTCAGCATCCCTGCTATAGGTCTTATAGTTAGAGCAGCCATCAGACGGATGTATAGGGGAGGCCGTTCTCAGCATCCCTGCTATAGGTCTTATAGTTAGTGCAGCCATCAGACGGATGTACAGAGGAGGCCGTTCTCAGCATCCCTGCTATAGGTCTTATAGTTAGTGCAGCCGTCAGACGGATGTACAGGGGAGGCCGTTCTCAGCATCCCTGCTATAGGCTTTATAGTTAGTGCAGCCATCTGACGGATGTACAGAGGAGGCCGTTCTCAGCATCCCTGCTATAGGCTTTATAGTTAGTGCAGCCATCTGACGGATGTACAGGGGAGGCCGTTCTCAGCATCCCTGCTATAGGTCTTATAGTTAGTGCAGCCGTCAGACGGATGTACAGGGGAGGCCGTTCTCAGCATCCCTGCTATAGGTCTTATAGTTAGTGCAGCCGTCAGACGGATGTACAGGGGAGGCCGTTCTCAGCTTCCCTGCTATAGGCTTTATAGTTAGTGCAGCCGTCAGACGGATGTACAGGGGGGGCCGTTCTGAGCATCCCTGCTATAGGCTTTATAGTTAGTGCAGCCGTCAGACGGATGTACAGAAGAGGCCGTTCTCAGCTTCCCGGCTATAGGCTTTATAGTTAGTGCAGCCGTCAGACGGATGTACAGAGGAGGCCGTTCTCTGCATCCCTGCTATAGGCTTTATAGTTAGTGCAGCCGTCAGACGGATGTACAGGGGAGGCCGTTCTCAGCATCCCTGCTATAGGTCTTATAGTTAGTGCAGCCGTCAGACGGATGTACAGAGGAGGCCATTCTCAGCTTCCCTGCTATAGGTCTTATAGTTAGTGCAGCCGTCAGACGGATGTACAGAGGAGGCCGTTCTCAGCATCCCTGCTATAGGTCTTATAGTTAGTGCAGCCGTCAGACGGATGTACAGGGGAGGCCGTTCTCAGCATCCCTGCTATAGGTCTTATAGTTAGTGCAGCCGTCAGACGGATGTACAGGGGAGGCCGTTCTCAGCATCCCTGCTATAGGTCTTATAGTTAGTGCAGCCGTCAGACGGATGTACAGGGGAGGCCATTCTCAGCTTCCCTGCTATAGGCCTTATAGTTAGTGCAGCCGTCAGACGGATGTACAGGGGAGGCCGTTCTCAGCATCCCTGCTATAGGTCTTATAGTTAGTGCAGCCGTCAGACGGATGTACAGGGGAGGCCGTTCTCAGCTTCCCTGCTATAGGCTTTATAGTTAGTGCAGCCGTCAGACGGATGTACAGGGGAGGCCGTTCTCAGCATCCCCGCTATAGGTCTTATAGTTAGTGCAGCCGTCAGACGGATGTACAGGGGAGGCCGTTCTCAGCATCCCTGCTATAGGTCTTATAGTTAGTGCAGCCGTCAGACGGATGTACAGGGGAGGCCGTTCTCAGCATCCCTGCTATAGGCTTTATAGTTAGTGCAGCCGTCAGACGGATGTACAGGGGAGGCCGTTCTCAGCATCCCTGCTATAGGTCTTATAGTTAGTGCAGCCATCAGACGGATGTACAGAGGAGGCCGTTCTCAGCATCCCTGCTATAGGCTTTATAGTTAGTGCAGCCGTCAGATGGATGTACAGGGGAGGCCGTTCTCAGCTTCCCTGCTATAGGTCTTATAGTTAGTGCAGCCGTCAGGCGGATGTACAGAGGAGGCCGTTCTCAGCTTCCCTGCTATAGGTCTTATTAGCCTATTCTGTACACTTTTCCTTGAAAACCCCTCTTGCTACACAGCTAGGAAACATTAGTAATCCGTATTCACTTAGCTGCATAGGCAGCAGTAGGGGGCGCTCCAGCTGTGCCAGCACTATTCTCACTAGCGCAGCAGTAGGGGGTGCTCCAGCTGTGTTGGCACTGGCCTCACTAGTGCAGCAGTAGGGGGCGCTCCTGCTGTGCCGGCACTGGCCTCACTAGTGCAGCAGTAGGGGGCGCTCCTGCTGTGCCGGCACTGGCCTCACTAGTGCAGCAGTATGGGGCGCTCCGGCTGTGCCGGCACTGGCCTCACTAGTGCAGCAGTAGATGGGCACTCCAGCTGTGCCGGTACTATTCTCACTAGTACAGCAGTAGGGGGCGCTCCAGCTGTGTCAGCACTGGCCTCACTAGTGCAGCAGTAGTGGGGCACTCCAGCTGTGCCGGCACTGTTCTCACTAGCGTAGCAGTAGGGGGCGCTCCAGCTGTGTCAGCACTATTCTTACTAGTACAGCAGTAGGGGGCACTCCAGTTGTGGCGGCACTGTTCTCACTAGCGCAGCAGTGGGGGGTGCTCCATCTGTGGTGGCACTGTTCTCACTAGCGTAGCAGTGGGGGGTGCTCCATCTGTGGTGGCACTGTTCTCACTAGCGTAGCAGTAGGGGGCGCTCCAGCTGTGTCAGCACTATTCTCATTAGTACAGCAGTAGGGGGAGCTCCAGCTGTGCCGCTCTGGTCTCAGTAGTGCAGCAGTAGGGGGCGCTCCAGCTGTGCCGCTCTGGTCTCACTAGTGCAGCAGTAGGGGGCGCTCCAGCTGTGGTGGCACTATTCTCACTAGTACAGCAGTAGGGGGCGCTCTAGCTGTGCCGCTCTGGTCTCACTAGTACAGCAGTAGGGGGCGCTCCAGCTGTGTCAGCACTATTCTCACTAGTGCAGCAGTAGGGGGCGCTCTAGCTGTGCCGCTCTTGTCTCACTAGTACAGCAGTAGGGAGCGCTCCAGCTGTGGCGGCACTGTTCTCACTAGCGCAGCACTAGGGGACGCTCCAGCTGTGTCGGCACTGTTCTCATCAGTGAAGCAGTAGGGGGCGCTCCAGCTGTGTTGGCACTGTTCTCACTAGTGCAGCAGTAGGGGGCGCTCCAGCTGTGTCGGCACTATTCTCACTTGTTCAGCACTAGGGGGCGCTCCAGCTGTGTCGGCACTGTTGTCACTAGTGCAGCACTAGGGGGCGCTCCAGCTGTGTCGGCACTCTTGTCACTAGTGCAGCACTAGGGGGCGCTCCAGCTGTGTCGGCACTGTTGTCACTAGTGCAGCACTAGGGGGCGCTCCAGCTGTGTCGGCACTGTTGTCACTAGTGCAGCACTAGGGGGCGCTCCAGCTGTGTCGGCACTGTTGTCACTAGTGCAGCACTAGGGGGCGCTCCAGCTGTGTCGGCACTGTTGTCACTAGTGCAGCAGTAGGGGGCGCTCCAGCTGTGTCTGCACTGTTCTCACTAGTGCAGCAGTAGGGGGCGCTCCAGCTGTGTCGGCACTGTTCTCATCAGTGAAGCAGTAGGGGGCTCTCCAGCTGTGTCAGCACTGTTCTCATCAGTGAAGTAGGGGGCGCTCCAGCTGTGGCGGCACTGTTCTCATTAGTGAAGCAGTAGGGGGCGCTCCAGCTGTGGTGGCACTGTTCTCACTAGTACAGCAGTAGAGGGCACTGTGAAGAAGAAGCTGTTCTATAGATGCTGCAATCAATAGCAATTGCGTCATGTGAGCAGATGAGAGGGCAGGATGCTTCTTCTGTCACCCATCAGCACCTCACAGAGTGAAGATATTAATGGGTTCCCATGGCATCCATAGTCCTGACAAAGACCTCTATATCTGCCCTGTAGCTCAGCCTATTACAGACCGCCTCCGGCAGAGTCTAATAGGCTGCTGTCATAGCCTTAGTAGAATGCACTACATAAGTAATGCAGTGTACTATCCTAGTGATCAAAGTATTGCAGTGTCTGAGGAGCAGGTCTTGGCCTAGGAGACGGCGGGGATTAGAGTAGGGCCTCGTCATGGTGGCACTACCGCCTCCCACCCGGAGGGTACCTGGAGAACAAGTCCCAGGGCCGAGGGCAGGCTATTAAATGGAGTTGGTTGCTTACTTGGTTCTGCGGTTGTCACGAGTGATATCACTGTTCCTTCCTCCGTGGTGAAACTGACGGTGTAATAAAGTCCACACAGACAGAAAGTAGTGAAAAACACACAATTGCCGGAAACAGTCAACAACGGGAACTTTACTTGAATAACGCGCATAAAGTACAATGTGGTGGATGGAAGTACTTGTAATACTGGGATGGGTGGGCGGCTGCATATTAGTCTGCACTGGGCAATTAGCTCCTCCAGTCTATAGTCTGGCTTACTGCATCTTATTAGGGTCTATGGTGATTGTGCCTACCCTACGGCGATTGTGCCAGCCTTATGGCAAATGTGCCTGCTCAGCGGTGATTGTGCCGGCTCTGTGCCTTACCAGGTCCGGCATTGTTGGCTCTGTTCCAGTGAATAATGCTTTTGTTTTTCCTCTCACCTCTGTGATTTCGAAGTAGCTGTAATAAACACACCAGTGCAGGCAGGATTAGTGATGGGGACAGGGAGGCAGATACAGGATGATACCGGGCCCACAGTCCAAGTTATCTGTGTAGCACCGATCCTGGAAACATATATACTCCGTAGAAGAACACAAACTCTCTACCGGTCACTCATTCGTTAGGCAGATTTGAACTCTGCACGGCGGACTCCACACATCAGACACACTGCTTAACCATTTCCAATCCAATTTGTATCCTGGGTTTCCTAGGGGGCTTACTCTTTTTCTGCCGTTATACAATGGCGCTATCTACTGGCTAAAGCCAGTACTGCATGAGGTGACACATTGGATAGGCTCCGACAGCAGAGAGGCTGGCTATATACAGTAAGAGAACCCCGACGGACGTCTACCAACAACGGAGCTGTACAGCCTTAAATCATAATGTCTTAAGACGTCAGACAGTGGATTGGAAAGGGTTAAGTAGGGGTCCTAGGGAAGACTTCTAGGCCACCTCTCTGCTTTCTCCACTTTCTCCACATGCAGGTTGAAGGTACCTGCATGCGGGCAGCATTCCTCAGCAAGCCCTCTTGTCACACTCCACTCCAACCTCCAGGCAAAGGCAAAAACTCAATCATGCATTCTACAAACACATTTATATAAGGTCACATGACTTACAAAAGATACATTTCCAGACATAACCCAGACAGTAACCCATTCAGTGCTGCAGCTGGGCAATACACTCCATATTCATGCAAGCTAAAACATACTCACAGTACACATAGGCACGAGACTACATAGAGCATCCAGCACCTTCCAGAAACTTCCATACATGAATTTCTGTACACCAGTTTCCGCATCTTCAGCTGTCCTACAAAACAGTGTCAGAAATGTTACATTTAAAGAAAAAAAAAACTTCTGTTAAAAAAAAAAACAATTTTTCCCACAAAAACCCTATTTAGTAAATAAAATGCAAAAAAAATAAAAATTTAAAAGCGGCACATAATCGGATCAGTGTGTTTGTGACGATCCAAATAATGACAATATTTTGCTATTTCAGAAACAATTACCAGCAGCACATATAATGAAGCACTTTTAGGGCTCACACCCACTTGTGGTGTTTTAACCCTGTGATATCGCTACGTGTTTTAACACGATTGTCCATGGGACTTTCTAATGTTAATAACACATCACAGGTTGGCGCTCTGCGATTTTTGTGCGACGCGTTATTAACATTAGAGAGCCCCATTGACAATCGGGTGAAAAAACGTAGCGATATCACAGCATTAAAAAAAACGCAAGCGCTGTGAGCCCCTATGGTAGGACCTTTAAGTGATGCAGCAGCCAACTGGAACCGAACCTCATCCGCACGTTTGTAGAGATACAAAACGTGTCAGCAGCATCCATGGATGAGAAGAACTTACAAAAAGTGCTTGATTCTCCCGTAGCATCAACAGATAGAGGCGACGTTTCGGCCCCCAATCGGGCTATTCGTCACTCATGGAGAATGCTGTCAAAATAATTCACAAACTAATGCCAGAATTTCTATTTTTCTTTTGTTTGCCTCCCAAAAAATGTAATAAAAAGCACCACAAAGGTCAGCTGTATCTCGAACCGGTGCCAATACGAGCTCCACCCACAAAAACAAACCAATACAAGCTCCACCCACAAAAACAAACCCCAATGAGCTCCGCTGACGGAAGAATAAAACGCTCTTGGGTTTTAGGGTACCTCCTCACTTGCAATAAAATCGTGCGACTTTCATGCGATGCGAGAGGGAGTGAAGCAATGATTTTCAATGGTTTATTCCCATTTGCGATGTTGCGTAGAAAAAGATAAAGTGCAGCATGTCTTATCCTTTTGTGATATTGTGCATTGTTCTCAATGGGCCAGCGGCAGCAGCGCTGGTCCCATCATAAGCAATGGGAGAGGTCTGCAATCCTTTGCTGCGGCTGTGACAGCCACGGCAGAGAAATCGCTTTGTCCCCGGTGGGGGAATCCCTTCATTCCTGGATGGGGAATTCCTTCATTCCTGGATGGGGAATCCCTTCATTCCCACAGTAATGCAAGGCTATTTTCACATAGTGGAAAGTGCAATATTGGATTGTGAATCACGGCCCGATATTGCCCACGCCAGTGTGAAGGGGCCCTTAGAAGGCGGAGGGGCAGAGTCAATTGTTTTTCTCTAAACTTGGTGTTGCAGTAATCGCGCCGATACGGTAGGAAAGCTATCAGGTTATTTGTACTGATTGGGAAGACTGAAAAAAAATAATACAAATAATGGTGGAATTTTTGTTCGTTTTTCCCAGCTGCCCCCAAAGAATAGAATAACAGCTGAACAGCACGTTATATGGACCCAGAGCGATGCTATTAGAATATACCATTCATCACACAAACACGCGCCTCATCCGGCTGGCAGCGAGGTCTGGCTCTTGCAATGCAACAATGAAAATTGCTTGGTCCTTAAGACACAAAATGGGCCGGTCACTTAGGGGTTAAGAGATGGAGCGCACCTTATGGAAATCAGCGCAGAACCTTCCACTTGGCCCACAGCTGCAGAACACGGAAACACAGTTGCAAATACTTTGGCGATGCTGGCTTTACTACTTGGGCTGGGTTCACACGGGGCGGCATTGCATGGAGACTCCGCCTGCAATCTTGAACCCCGAGCCTAAGCAGTAAAGTGGATGAGATTTGCAAAAATCTCTTCCACACGCTGCGGATTAGTCCGTAAATCTGCGGCATTTCAATTGTATCGCCGTTCCCGCTGAGGGCTCTCTCCTCTCGATGGGCAGAGCTTCCCGCAGGCAGACAAGACACTTCAAACTCACGCAGAATAACGCAAGTTTTGAAGCTAGCTTTCAGCTGCAGAAATCTCGTGGAATGCCCGTGCGCTCAGGAGTTGTGCCCCGTGTGCCCAGCCTTACACTGGGTCACAGGAAACAAATTGTGCCTGCTACTTGGGGTATTTCATGTCCGGTCCTAAACCCAGTGAGGGGTTGGATTTTGCCTGTTCACACAGATGCGACTAACTGATTGCAGCCTCGTTATCCGGACTATATTGCACTTCACACCTGAGAGATTACAGAAACATGTAAATAAAAGGTTCCCTTGAGTCTTTCCAGGAGGCGCAGACCGTTCTCAAGGGCTTCATGTGATTGTTCCCAGCAAGAGAAACCAAGTCATCTAGGCACTTGCTCTTGTGTCTGCTGCTGACCGCTGCAGGAACCAGCAGGAGCCGCCATCATGTTGGGGTTTTGGTAGCCTTGATATCTTTCTTCCATGGTAGCAATATCCCAGAGGAGTCTGTCCCCATGTTCATCATCACGGCGCCCAACACATCCAGAGGAAAAGGTAAGACATGAATTTTGAGTGACATTCCGCAGCGAGTTGCTTATCCGCTGTTGCATACAAGTTCAGCGCTGTTGTCGTCCCGCTGGTTGTCGTCCCGCTGGTTGTCGTCCCGCTGGTTGTCGTCCCGCTGGTTGTCGTCCCGCTGGTTGTCGGCCCCCTGGTTGTCGGCCGCCTGGTTGTCATCCCACTGGTTGTCGGCCCCCTGGTTGTCGGCCGCCTGGTTGTCGGCCCACTGGTTGTCGGCTGCTTGGTTGTTGGCCCATCGGTTGTCGGGCCCCCTGCTTATCGGCCCCCTGGTTGTCGGCCCGATGGTTGCCAAGAAGGTTTTGCGCAACTAGCACAAAGGCATCCCAAGGGGCGAGTTCAGGCGGTCAGTGTGGATCTGAATGTATCGTCACACATTAATTCACAGATTTCAAAAATTCCTGCTTTTAGTTTGACTTCTTTTTGGGTTTTCCATACTTGTCCTTCAGATACTGCAAACCATTTCCATTATGATCCACAGCCACAACAAAGTTTTTCATTAAGCCCGGCTAATTGTGAAGCAGTGGAAGGTGCTCTATCATCGGATCCACCAGTCATGCATGAAGCACATTGCATCTGCCAGCAGTGCGTTCAGCTCTGGACGGTCACAGCGGCACTCTGTAAGGGCGCCCACCCACTGGCGTTTTTTTTCCCCTGCGAAATTCGCAGCATTTTTTTTCTGCAGGGGTCTATGGGACTTGTAATGTTAAAATCGCGATCGCGCAAAATCGCAATTAACCGCGAATCGCGGTAAATTGCGATTTTGCGCGATCGCGATTTTAACATTACAAGTCCCATAGACCCCTGCAGAAAAAAAATGCTGCGAATTTCGCAGGGGAAAAAAAACGCCAGTGGGTGGGCGCCCTAAGGATAGCTCACAAGCAGGAGCAACATTGGTCGTGCAGAAACAGCAGAAGGGTAGGTATAGGGTGTCAGACCACATGATACGTGTAGTGCACCATGCAGGCTTGCAACTTAGTATGCACAAGGAAAGACTAGAAGCAATGGGATGAAACTGAAAGGGAGGAGACACAGATTAGATAGTAGACAGTGAGGGGGATCAATGGGTGGAACAGGTTTCTACGAGAGGTGGGGAGTTCTCCTTCAATGGAAGTGTTCAGAGGCTGGACAGACATCTGTCTGGGATGATCTAGTGATCCTGCACTGAATTGGGGGTTGGACCAGATGACCCTGGAGGTCCCTTCCAACTCTACCATTCTAGGATTCTATGACTTCACTATAACCAATGGCCCTCGTCCTTCATAGCAGAAACACCCCCAGCACCATAACAGAATCTCCTCCAAACATCACTGTTGGGTCAATGCAGTCACATAAAAACTGCTCTCCAGGCAACCACCACACCCAAGTGCTACCATCTGATCGGAGATGGTGTCCTGTGATTCATCTGTCCACAACACTTGTTTCCACTCACATACAGTCCGACACTTCGAGCCCCATCTCAGGCGCCGCTGTGCATTCACTGCTGTGATGTTGTGTGTAGCCGCTTGTCCATGGTAACCCTTCACATGCCGTTCCCTACGTAGGGTTCTGGTGCTAATGGATGTTCCAATGGCTAGTGAGACCCCCTGAGTGAGGGCAGACGATGTGTGATGTCTTCACAGCTTATACAAGGCTTCGTTGTCCACGTTCTTTCAGTTTACGAGGTCTTCATTAATGTGACGGCACCACACACAATAGATGGCCTCCATCTCCCAGTAACATGGCCAACAGTGGACTCTGGAAGGTCCAGAAACTGTGATGTCCTGTACTGATTGGTTGGTGACATCCCCCCCACCAGACCCAGTTTTCTGCTCTACACCTGGTGACATCCCACCACCACATTCCGTTGTCAGCTCTACACCTGGTGACATACCACCACCAGACCCCGTTGTCAGCTCTACACCTGATGACATCCCACCACCACACCCCGTTCTCAGCTCTACACCTAGTGAAATACCACCACCACACCCCGTTGTCAGCTCTACACCTGATGACATCCCTCCCACCACACCCTGTTGTCAGCTCTACACCTGGTGACATTCCACCACCAGACCCTATTGTCAGCTCTACACCTGGTGACCTCCCCCCCCACCAGACCCCGTTGTCAGCTCTACACCTGGTGACATCCCACCACCAGACCCCGTTCTCAGCTCTACACCTGGTGACATCCCCCCACCAGACCCCGTTGTCAGCTTGACACCTGGTGACATCCCCCCACCAGACCCCGTTGTCAGCTCTAGACCTGGTGACATCCTCCCACCAGACCCCATTGTCAGCTCTACACCTGGTGACATCCCCCAGCAGATCCATTGTCAGCTCTACACCTGGTGACATCCCACCACCACACCCCGTTGTCGGCTCTACACCTGATGACATCCCTCCCACCACACCCTGTTGTCAGCTCTACACCTGGTGACATCCCACCCACCACACCCTGTTGTCAGCTCTACACCTGGTCACATCCCCCCACCACACCCCGTTCTCAGCTCTACACCTGGTGACATTCCACCACCACACCCCGTTCTCAGCTCTACACCTGGTGACATCCCACCACCACACCCCATTGTCAGCTCTACACCTGGTGACATCCCCCCACCAGACCCTGTTGTCAGCTCTACACCTGGTGACATTCCACCACCAGACCCCGTTGTCAGCTCTACACCTGGTGACATTCCACCACCAGACCCCGTTGTCAGCTCTACACCTGGTGACATCTGATGATTTTTGTACTGGGGTCTCCTGTGTGATCCTCTCCTTTATAATGCATTGCTGACACATCACCTGATGGCACAGGATTGCTGGGGGGGGCAATACTTTTGTCAATATAATGTATGTGGAAAACCTGAAAATTGCAGATTTGACATGGACCGCAGCGTGAGTCCTGTAACTTGGTGACTTTACATCTCCCTGAAGATCCCCTCCTCGTGTTGCACAAATGCTCATCCTGGTCGGTACGTAAATATTCTCTTCACTTTCCCAATAGCTCAAATCTTATGAATTGCAACATAGAAGAACTAACAATGAAAGTGAAAGGTCACAATCCATCCGAGACAGGAGTAGCAGCTATACTGGATGGAGAGCGGCAGCTAGGTGGCGCCAAGACCTTGCAGAAAACTGGGGGACCTCCAAAGATGGTGCAAGCAGGCAAAGGAGGACAATCAAGAGCAAATGCTATTACAGCAGGCAGTTCCTGGAGTCATTCTAAGCGGATTGATGGGGTACAACGTCTGCAGCGGGGAAACAAGACGGAGGACAAAATGCATTTCTAGATATTTATTTCATACTTAGATGAACTCGGAGCGAGAGCTGGAACAGACGTCTTCCACGCATTTGTGCCCGGTGTGCCCACCAGCGATACTATTAATCTATGCCGGTGTTTATTATTGGTCTGACAGCGGCTCTTGGTTGCCATGGAGTGAAACAAATACGAGTTCACGACGCGCATCAGGCAATGAATTAGCAAAAGAGCGAAGACGTCTCCCCTGCCGCCTCTTACATGACTATTCTAACACCGGACGTGTGCGCTCTCAGCGTTACTCATCCACTGGCCACATGACATCTTTTATCAAAGGGCTTGTGCCAAGTTGGCATCACCTCGCTCAGGACCCCCTCTATGTCCCAGTAAGCCCCCATCCTGGTGGAGCTTCGTGTGAATGGCCGTCCCATATTACCACTACAGGGGAAATCTCTGGCTGGCTGAAACTTGTTTGTTTGGGGTGCTGAGAGCAAGTGTTGGGGCGATCAGCTGATCACTCCCCACATTCTCAGAGGCTTGTCTGATTACAAACATTGCTGGCATGTTGCTGAAATATGCCACCGATTTCTGATGAAGGGTTCCAATCATGGTATCATAGTAGTCGCTCCGCCATCAGTCTGCGATTGGTTGCATATCTTAGCAATATGCCAGCGAAGTCTGTAATGGAAGGATAAGGGAGGGGCATGTGAAAATGGTGGGTGTCCAAGACTTCCCTTATTGAAGACAATCCCCTTCAATATAAGAAGTAGTTTGCTGATATTCTTCTTTTCTGTCCATACAGTACACAGCATCAGGACACGCAGACCGGTAGTGTAAAGCATGGGGGACAAACAGAATAGCAGCCTGAAACCATAATACAACCTTTGTCCAAAAAAAATCCCGCACCTTAAGAGGAGTTGTCACTTTGCTGCAAAAAGAGTTGTGGTGATTAGATGAACGGTCACCTGAGGCCCTAAAAGTGCCCCCCGCCTCCCCCACCCCTCCCCCCCTTGGCCTATAAAAGGCTCTCGAAGGCTCCTTGTGTGTAGTGACCTCTTCTTCTGCTTGTGTAGAGCTTGTTGGCCACTTGGTAAAATGGAGAACGTTTGGTCCGGTGTCGCCAGTAGAGACAATGTGATTGTTCTCAGTAAGTGAAACCAAGTCCTCTTGGTGTAATAGAAAGCTTTCCAGCCTACTCAGAGGTCTTCCTCAGACGTAATAGAATAGATCCCATATATGGGCACAGACATGGTGCGATTAATTTGCACTTAATACCAGAATAGTTTGAGCAGAGGACTAAATACTTAAGGGCCTTTTACACGCAAAGATAATCTTTCAAAAGATTGAAAGATTTAGCGATGTATTTGCATAAAGCGTTATTGGACTTTAATGGCCATTAACACTTTATCATCTTCATGTGCATGTAAAAGGACCTGCAGGAGTCCTTTTCAGAGCCCAGCATGTTTAAACACACTGCCAGCTATGCACATCTCTGCCTCCACATTTCATTGTTCTCCTCATGGCTAGTGTAAACATTCCATTGTTCTCCTTGTGGCTAGAGTAAACATACTGTGGGGTGGGGGTGGGGGGTCTTATGAAAGATGAGCAAAATGCATTCAAATGGAAAGTATTTGCTAGTGTTTCAGCGGGTGAAAGATGGATTTTAAGTGAACTATAAACTGCACGATGTTCGCGTTTACATGTAATGATTATCGCTAATTTTCGGCCATATGGACAAATTTTGAGCGATCATTGTTGCGTGTAAAAGAGCCCTAAAAGAACCTTTAATTAGTCCACTGATAAGGATGTGAAGGTTTTGTGGTTTCTAGTTTGGTGTTGGGGTCACCAGGCCAGAGTGTTATCTCTGCTATAGATTTCTCACATTCTCCAGTTTATTCCGCTCTTGGAAGTGTCAAGGATGGTTATAAACTTGCACTCCCAAATTCTTCTGTGGCGCTGAGATCTCGTTTTCCTGGTCCCAGTTAATGCTGGTGATGAGCTCGTATTAGTGACCTACAGACACGTAGCACTTATAATCTTTAGTAACCATTAATTAACCCCTTCCCTTGGGTTTTGATTGACAGCTCAAGTATGACACTAGCAGCCAATCAGGAGCCCAGAAGAGGGGTTAATAATTGCTCGCCAAAGTAAGCCCAGGACTAATATGAGCAAAGAATCGCCCATCAGTAGCAGCATTTACATACCGTCCATGGGGATTCTGGGACTTCCAAGGTAGGCTGAGCAGTGGGGAAGGTTAGCCCATCCCCCATGATTAGCCCATCCCCCCTGGCAGCACCCTTGCCATGCTGCTAGTTTAGTAGCTGGTAAGACGCTGACAGACTATGTTGGTGGTTATATACAAGTTTGCAGTTAAACCTACCACAATCCATCAATTTAAAGGGGTCTCCCACCAAAAACATGTATCACCTATCCACAGAGTAGCTGATAAATGCATAATTTTTGGGGGGGTCTGACCACTTGGCCCCCTGTTGATCACAAGAATGGTGCAACCGAGTCTCCCTGAGCCATGTTGTGCATGCATGACCCACCACGCCATTCACTGTCTATAGAAATAGATGAGCGCTATACTCAGCTGTCTCTATCAGTGCCACAGAATGAATGGAGCATAGAGTAAACTATTCTCCTAATCCTTGGGGGTCCCAGCAGTCAGACCCTCAGCGATCAGACATATACCATCTCATGTGAATGGGCGACACTTTGGGTGGGACAATCCATTTAGCTCAGTGAGGTGCAGCGCTGTACAGTACGGGTGGGGCAGGAAAATGCACCGCTGCACAGCCAGAATGGTGGAGTTAGATGTAGCGCTGTACAGTCGGGGTGGTGGGGTTAGATGCAGCGCTGTACAGTCGGGGTGGTGGGGTTAGATGCAGCGCTGTACAGTCGGGGTGGTGGGGTTAGATGCAGCGCTGTACAGTCGGGGTGGTGGGGTTAGATGCAGCGCTGTACAGTCGGGGTGGTGGGGTTAGATGCAGCGCTGTACAGTCGGGGTGGTGGGGTTAGATGCAGCGCTGTACAGTCGGGGTGGTGGGGTTAGATGCAGCGCTGTACAGTCGGGGTGGTGGGGTTAGATGCAGCGCTGTACAGTCGGGGTGGTGGGGTTAGATGCAGCGCTGTACAGTCGGGGTGGTGGGGTTAGATGCAGCGCTGTACAGTCGGGGTGGTGGGGTTAGATGCAGCGCTGTACAGTCGGGGTGGTGGGGTTAGATGCAGCGCTGTACAGTCTGGGTGGTGGGGTTAGATGCAGCGCTGTACAGTCAGGGTGGTGGGGTTAGATGCAGCGCTGTACAGTCAGGGTGGTGGGGTTAGATGCAGCGCTGTACAGTCGGGGTGGTGGGGTTAGATGCAGCGCTGTACAGTCGGGGTGGTGGGGTTAGATGCAGCGCTGTACAGTCGGGGTGGTGGGGTTAGATGCAGCGCTGTACAGTCGGGGTGGTGGGGTTAGATGCAGCGCTGTACAGTCGGGGTGGTGGGGTTAGATGCAGCGCTGTACAGTCGGAGTGGTGGGGTTAGATGCAGCGCTGTACAGTCATGGTGGTGGAGTAAGCTGCAGCGCTGTACAGTCGGGGTGGTGGGGTTAGATGCAGCGCTGTACAGTCGGGGTGGTGGGGTTAGATGCAGCGCTGTACAGTCGGGGTGGTGGAGTAAGCTGCAGCGCTGTACAGTCATGGTGGTGGAGTAAGCTGCAGCGCTGTACAGTCGGAGTGGTGGAGTTGGATGCAGCGCTGTACAGTCGGGGTGGTGGGGTTAGATGCAGCGCTGTACAGTCGGGGTGGTGGGGTTAGATGCAGCGCTGTACAGTCGGGGTGGTGGAGTTAGATGCAGCGCTGTACAGTCGGAGTGGTGGAGTTGGATGCAGCGCTGTACAGTCGGGGTGGTGGGGTTAGATGCAGCGCTGTACAGTCGGGGTGGTGGAGTTAGATGCAGTGCTGTACAGTCGGAGTGGTGGGGTTAGATGCAGCGCTGTACAGTCGGGGTGGTGGGGTTAGATGCAGCGCTGTACAGTCGGGGTGGTGGGGTTAGATGCAGCGCTGTACAGTCGGGGTGGTGGGGTTAGATGCAGCGCTGTACAGTCGGGGTGGTGGGGTTAGATGCAGCGCTGTACAGTCGGGGTGGTGGAGTTAGATGCAGCGCTGTACAGTCGGGGTGTTGGGGTTAGATGCAGCGCTGTACAGTCGGGGTGGTGGGGTTAGATGCATCGCTGTACAGTCGGGGTGGTGGGGTTAGATGCAGCGCTGTACAGTCGGGGTGGTGGGGTTAGATGCAGCGCTGTACAGTCGGGGTGGTGGGGTTAGATGCAGCGCTGTACAGTCGGGGTGGTGGGGTTAGATGCAGCGCTGTAAAGTCGGGGTGGTGGGGTTAGATGCAGCGCTGTACAGTCGGGGTGGTGGGGTTAGATGCAGCGCTGTACAGTCGGGGTGGTGGGGTTAGATGCAGCGCTGTACAGTCGGGGTGGTAGAGTTAGATGCAGCGCTGTACAGTCGGGGTGGTGGGGTTAGATGCAGCGCTGTACAGTCGGGGTGGTGGGGTTAGATGCAGCGCTGTACAGTCGGGGTGGTGGGGTTAGATGTAGCGCTGTACAGTCGGGTTGTGGGGTTAGATGCAGCGCTGTACAGTCGGGGTGGTGGGGTTAGATGCAGCGCTGTACAGTCGGGGTGGTGGGGTTAGATGCAGCGCTGTACAGTCGGGGTGGTGGGGTTAGATGCAGCGCTGTACAGTCGGGGTGATGGGGTTAGATGCAGCGCTGTACAGTCGGGGTGGTGGAGTTAGATGCAGCGCTGTACAGTCGGGGTTGTGGAGTTAGATGCAGCGCTGTACAGTCGGGGTGGTGGGGTTAGATGTAGCGCTGTACAGTCGGGGTGGTGGGGTTAGATGCAGCGCTGTACAGTCGGGGTGGTGGGGTTAGATGCAGCGCTGTACAGTCGGGGTGGTGGGGTTAGATGCAGCGCTGTACAGTCGGAGTGGTGGAGTTGGATGCAGCGCTGTACAGTCGGGGTGGTGGGGTTAGATGCAGCGCTGTACAGTCGGGGTGGTGGGGTTAGATGCAGCGCTGTACAGTCGGGGTGGTGGGGTTAGATGCAGCGCTGTAAAGTCGGGGTGGTGGGGTTAGATGCAGCGCTGTACAGTCGGGGTGGTGGGGTTAGATGCAGCGCTGTACAGTGGGGGTGGTGGGGTTAGATGCAGCGCTGTACAGTCGGGGTGGTGGGGTTAGATGCAGCGCTGTACAGTCGGGGTGGTGGAGTTAGATGCAGCGCTGTACAGTCGGGGTTGTGGAGTTAGATGCAGCGCTGTACAGTCGGGGTGGTGGGGTTAGATGCAGCGCTGTACAGTCGGGGTGGTGGGGTTAGATGCAGCGCTGTACAGTCGGAGTGGTGGAGTTAGATGCAGCGCTGTACAGTCGGGGTGGTGGGGTTAGATGCAGCGCTGTACAGTCGGGGTGTTGGGGTTAGATGCAGCGCTGTACAGTCGGGGTGGTGGGGTTAGATGCAGCGCTGTACAGTCGGGGTGGTGGGGTTAGATGCAGCGCTGTACAGTCGGGGTGGTGGGGTTAGATGCAGCGCTGTACAGTCGGGGTGGTGGGGTTAGATGCAGCGCTGTACAGTCGGGGTGGTGGGGTTAGATGCAGCGCTGTACAGTCGGGGTGGTGGGGTTAGATGCAGCGCTGTACAGTCGGGGTGGTGGGGTTAGATGCAGCGCTGTACAGTCGGGGTGGTGGGGTTAGATGTAGCGCTGTACAGTCGGGTTGTGGGGTTAGATGCAGCGCTGTACAGTCGGGGTGTCGGGGTGGTGGAGTTAGATGCAGCGCTGTACAGTCGGGGTGGTGGGGTTAGATGCAGCGCTGTACAGTCGGGGTGGTGGAGTTAGATGCAGCGCTGTACAGTCGGGGTGGTGGGGTTAGATGCAGCGCTGTACAGTCGGGGTGGTGGGGTTAGATGTAGCGCTGTACAGTCGGGGTGGTGGGGTTAGATGCAGCGCTGTACAGTCGGGGTGGTGGGGTTAGATGCAGCGCTGTACAGTCGGGGGGTGGTGGGGTTAGATGCAGCGCTGTACAGTCGGGGTGGTGGAGTTAGATGCAGCGCTGTACAGTCGGGGTGGTGGGGTTAGATGCAGCGCTGTACAGTCGGGGTGGTGGGGTTAGATGCAGCGCTGTACAGTCGGGGTGGTGGGGTTAGATGTAGCGCTGTACAGTCGGGGTGGTGGGGTTAGCTGCAGCGCTGTACAGTCGGGGTGGTGGGGTTAGATGCAGCGCTGTACAGTCGGGGTGGTGGGGTTAGATGCAGCGCTGTACAGTCGGGGTGGTGGGGTTAGATGCAGCGCTGTACAGTCGGGGTGGTGGGGTTAGATGCAGCGCTGTACAGTCGGGGTGGTGGGGTTAGATGCAGCGCTGTACAGTCGGGGTGGTGGGGTTAGATGCAGCGCTGTACAGTCGGGGTGGTGGAGTTAGATGCAGCGCTGTACAGTCGGAGTGGTGGGGTTAGATGCAGCGCTGTACAGTCGGGGTGGTGGGGTTAGATGCAGCGCTGTACAGTCGGGGTGGTGGGGTTAGATGCAGCGCTGTACAGTCGGGGTGGTGGAGTTAGATGCAGCGCTGTACAGTCGGGGTGGTGGGGTTAGATGCAGCGCTGTACAGTCGGGGTGGTGGGGTTAGATGCAGCGCTGTACAGTCGGGGTGGTGGGGTTAGATGCAGCGCTGTGCAGTCGGGGTGGTGGGGTTAGATGCAGCGCTGTACAGTCGGGGTGGTGGGGTTAGATGCAGCGCTGTACAGTCGGGGTGGTGGGGTTAGATGCAGCGCTGTACAGTCGGGGTGGTGGGGTTAGATGCAGCGCTGTACAGTCGGGGTGGTGGGGTTAGATGCAGCGCTGTACAGTCGGGGTGGTGGGGTTAGATGCAGCGCTGTACAGTCGGAGTGGTGGAGTTAGATGCAGCGCTGTAGAGTCGGGGTGGTGGGGTTAGATGCAGCGCTGTAGAGTCGGGGTGGTGGGGTTAGATGCAGCGCTGTACAGTCGGGGTGGTGGGGTTAGATGCAGCGCTGTACAGTCGGGGTGGTGGGGTTAGATGCAGCGCTGTACAGTCGGGGTGGTGGGGTTAGATGCAGCGCTGTACAGTCGGGGTGGTGGGGTTAGATGCAGCGCTGTACAGTCGGGGTGGTGGGGTTAGATGCAGCGCTGTACAGTCGGGGTGGTGGGGTTAGATGCAGCGCTGTACAGTCGGGGTGGTGGGGTTAGATGCAGCGCTGTACAGTCGGGGTGGTGGGGTTAGATGCAGCGCTGTACAGTCGGGGTGGTGGGGTTAGATGCAGCACTGTACAGTCGGGGTGGTGGGGTTAGATACAGCGCTGTACATTCGGGGTGGTGGGGTTAGATGCAGCGCTGTACAGTCGGGGTGGTGGGGTTAGATGCAGCGCTGTACAGTCGGGGTGGTGGGGTTAGATGCAGCGCTGTACAGTCGGGGTGGTGGGGTTAGATGCAGCGCTGTACAGTCGGGGTGGTGGGGTTAGATACAGCGCTGTACATTCGGGGTGGTGGGGTTAGATGCAGCGCTGTACAGTCGGGGTGGTGGGGTTAGATGCAGCGCTGTACAGTCGGGGTGGTGGGGTTAGATGCAGCGCTGTACAGTCGGGGTGGTGGGGTTAGATGCAGCGCTGTACAGTCGGGGTGGTGGGGTTAGATGCAGCGCTGTACAGTCGGGGTGGTGGAGTTAGATGCAGCGCTGTACAGTCGGGGTGGTGGGGTTAGATGCAGCGCTGTACAGTCGGGGTGGTGGGGTTAGATGCAGCGCTGTACAGTCGGGGTGGTGGGGTTAGATGCAGCGCTGTACAGTCGGGGTGGTGGGGTTAGATGCAGCGCTGTACAGTCGGGGTGGTGGGGTTAGATGCAGCGCTGTACAGTCGGGGTGGTGGGGTTAGATACAGCGCTGTACAGTCGGGGTGGTGGAGTTGGATTCAGCAGAACTGCAATAAATTCAACTACAAAATAACAAATAGTAAATTTCACGTATTAATATCTAATTCATATTAACATTTGTCTGCAGTAAATGAGGAGTCGGTGTTAGAGCTTCACTGACTCCACAGCCCTGCTGAGGTGTACAAGAGAAACAGTGGAACGACAAACTCCTTCCTGCTATGTTTCGGTAATAGAAGCATTCGCCTTTAAGGCTCCGTCGCCCTGTGAGAGTCTTTCATCCTTCTGTTTGCTCGTTTATTCTTTCCTCTGGTGGAGGAGCCGTGTAATTTGGCGACTTTCCTGGAATGATAATCCAGCTTCATCCTTCCTTACCCTAAATTACCTTAGTCACGAAGTGAGGTCCTGAGCGCTGCAGTCACTCATCACCATGTACAGCCCCTGCCCCTCCCCCTCCGCCACTAGGGGGCAATGTTGCTTCATGAATCCCATCCTTTATGATAGGAGTGGTTGCTTCATAGAAACAGTAGAAGCTTCATCTTCTCACTACACACAATAGAAGACTTCCAGCGCCTCCCAGGGTCTGTGTGACCTGCAATGGGATGGATGGATAGGGATATGAAGGAAGGAAGGATGGATGGATAGATAATTAGTCAGTCCTTCTACACAGTTTAGAACTAAATGTCTCTTTAAACAAAAAGTGACATTGTGGTTTTGGAGACATTCCTGTGGTGTTTTATGAATGAAGCTTGTAGTGACACGCGGGCGGTCTGTCCTCTACTCTTATGTGACACAGCTGACAATCTAACCCCGTGCTACAGTATTATTACCCATTAATAAAGGGTTAATCGGCTATCTATAGGCAGAGGTACAACTTGAAGCTGCTTGGCTCCAATGAAAAATATGAAAAAAGGTCCCAACTGTAATACTTCATTCATAGTGTTGGTCTCCATATATGGTGATTAGAGAGCTTATGGGGTCCCTAAAAGCCTCCAGGGGCCGAAGGTGACTGCATCTTCTGCACCCACTTTAGGGTCACCCCTGCTTGTATGCTCAGAACGAACGATCAGTGCTGTAACAACTTGGAATTATATCTATGAAGGATACGCTGGATGATGTGTGTGTATATATATATACACAACGGGGTGAAGGATAGAATTGGCACGCTGTACCCTGCATATATACCTTATATCACATACACTGCTGATCTGCCTCCACATTGTAAACCTGCTCCACTGATATTATCCAGCAGCGAGTCAGGAAACAGTTAAGTCTGTCTGCTTCATCCTCAGAAGGGGAAGTAGAGCGCCCCCTACTGGTCACAATTATCGTATAGCGCCAGGTATGTAACATGATGGGAGGTACAGGAGGGACCTCCAGTATTGTGAATCAGGGGACACACATGACATCCTGACCTCACCAATTACTGGGAAAGAAGAGACACAGAGGGACTACAACTCTTACCATCCTCTGTCCAGCCCTGGGGCAACTCCTCCCATCCTCGCTCAAGCCATGAAACTACAACTCCCACCATCCTCTCTCCACTTAGGAAACTACAACTCCCACCATCCTCTCTGCACTGAGGAAACTACAACTCCCACCATCCAAGTTACAGACTGGGGCTATAACCCCCACCATCCTCTCCCCTTCCATGTGACTACAACTCCCACCATCCTCTCCACATTCGGGGACTACAACTCCCACCATCCTCTCTCCACATTCGGGGACTACAACTCCCACCATCCTCTCTGCACTGAAGAAACTACAACTCTCACCATCCTCTCTACAACCAGGGACTACAACTCCCACTATTCACGTTGCAGACTGGGGCTATAACCCCCACCCTCCTCTCCCCCTTCCATGTGACTACAACCCCCACCATCCTCTCTACAGCCCTGGGATTACAATTCCCCCCTTCGCTCTCCAGCCCCCCCGCGCGCGGCGCTGAGAATAAACACGGCTGATACAATGTTGCAGCTGCCCCCACGTGACCCGCCCGCCCCGCACACTCAGCGCCCCGGGATTGGCGCAGTTCTGCATTGTATCCGGCTGTGTGTGCACACAAATGGTTAACCCCGCCTCTTACTACATTACCGCACACACCCCGCCCTCTGGCCACGCCCCGCCCTCTAAGATTTGGCGCGAACACGGAGGCTGCGCCGGTATATAAGGCCGTCCCGGGCGCCTCCTGCCTGTGTTGCTCGGAGTCTGCGGCGGAGTGTGGATCTAGGGGGGCGGCGGAGAGGGGCGCCTGTGGATTGTTACACGCCTGGCATTGTGGATTGGATTGCAGGGTAAGGGGATCCCTGCTCTGCTTCTCATCGGGGGGCTTCTCCACTGATGTGGGGGGTCCCTGGAGCTGTCTCTAGAAGGGGGTGGGGCTGTTGGAGGTCTCTACTTTCCCATGTGACATGAGTGTGAAGGGTGGGGGGCACTGCTGTTACAGCTGACAGTATGGGGGTGCTGCCTGACACTTGGCAGTGGTGGGTGGGCAGCTGGTAGCCCCCTCTATGCTGTCATAGTGCTGGGGGTCTCCCAGGGTGTTGTCATTGCAGTGAGGGGCTTCAGCACTGCATACTCCTGCCTTGTATGTGGTGCCGGTGTAGTATTGCGGGGCTGACCTCGCCGCCATGTGACCCCCTCCCTCCTCCCCGCACAGCCGGCTTTTTCCTGGAAGGTGCATGCCTGACACTCAGCCCTTTGTTCCCAGGGAAAGTTTGAGGTTGCCGTGTATCGCTGCCACGCTAGACGAGCCCTAAATGCCCCTTGTGTGGCGTGCCGAGGGCTCGGTGACAGATGGGCTCTGTTGCCTTGTAGCGGTGGTTTTCTAGGAGGTGGCAGCGGGATTCCTGACTGTCTCGCTCCTGGAAGTGCTTTAAAGGTTCGTTTCAGTCTAATCACGTGTTGGTCTTGCAGGTCGCCAGTGAAGGAGTCCAAGATGCCTCTGAACTCCAGCTATCCGAGCCGCAACTACGACCTGGATTACGACACCATGCAGCCCGTCTTCTACTTTGATGAGGATGAGAATTTCTACCAGCAGCAGTACGGCCGGCTGCAGCCGCCGGCCCCCAGCGAGGACATCTGGAAGAAGTTTGAGCTGCTGCCCACCCCACCACGGTCCCCTAGCCGGAGGTCCAGCCTGTCCAACCTCTTTCCATCTACTGACCAGCTGGAGCTGGTCACAGAGTTCCTGGGAGGGGACATGGTGAATCAAAGCTTCATCTGTGACCAGGATGACGAGACGTTTGTAAAGTCCATCATCATCCAGGACTGTATGTGGAGTGGCTTTTCTGCAGCAGCCAAGCTGGAGAAAGTGGTGTCGGAGAAGCTGGCATCTTACCAGGCTTCTAGGAAGGAGAGTTCTGTCTCTGCCCAAAACCAGGAGCAGCAAAGCCCACAGAAGTCTCCTACCTGCCAGGGGAACCTCAGCCCCATAGGAACCAGTAGGACCGTCAGCGGATACCTACAGGATCCAAGTTCTGAATGCATTGACCCTTCGGTGGTCTTCCCGTACCCCTTGAATGATACAATTGCCAAAGTTGGCTCTCAGTGCTTGGTTCAGGAGCTGAATATGGAAACGCCACCCATCAGTAGCAGCGGATGCAGCTCAGAATCTGGTGAGTACATGGCTTGGGTGCTCTTGCATACAATTGCTGCATTGCCTAGGGTGGGGGTGCCTCTGTATCGGTCAGCCATTGACTATTCCCCATGTTGGTGAGGGAGGGGTCCGTGTAGTGCATATGTGCTGATATATCAGCGTGATGTTTCACAGCTGTTGGAAGTTGTCGCTCTGTAGATCTGCAGCACTGCAGTGGTGGGTGGGGTTTCCAGTGAAAGTGGTTGAGCAATGAATGATAGTTTAGGGCAGGGACGCGGCACGCTTTCTAAGAATGCTATGGACAATGACTTGTGTCTTCGCCTTTGTCACACTGTCTTGATCGCTGCTACTATAGAGGAATGCAGTGCTTGGCATTACTAACTTGTATGCATCTCTCTTTCCAGAAGAGGAACAAGAGGATGAAGATGACGACGACGATGAAGAGGATGAGGAAGAGATTGACGTTGTCACAGTAGAAAAAAGATACACGGCATCCAAGAAAAACGACTCCTACACCCACCAGTCCAGACCCCACCACAGCCCTCTAGTCTTGAAGCGGTGTCATGTACCGATTCATCAGCACAACTACGCGGCACCTCCTTCAACAAAAGTGGACTATCCCTCCTCCAAAAGGGTTAAGCTCGAAAGCAACGGTAGAGTTCTCAAACAGATCAGCAACAACCGCAAGTGTTCGAGTCCTCGGTCGTCGGACAGCGAGGAGAACGACAAGAGGCGGACACACAATGTTTTAGAGCGGCAAAGGCGGAATGAACTGAAACTTAGTTTTTTTGCTCTCAGGGACCAGATACCTGAGGTAGCCAATAACGAGAAGGCCCCCAAAGTAGTTATCCTTAAAAAGGCAACGGAATACGTCATCTCCATGCAGGAAGACGAGCGCCGGCTCATACGGGAGTCGGAACAGTTAAAACTTAAAAGAGAACAATTAAAACAGAAACTCAAACAGTTAAAGAACGGGAGTTTGTGAATCTCCTAAAGACTTAAAGACTTCTTGAACTGTGACGTCTATTTCAAGGTTGTAGTCTTGAAATCCTCCAAGATGTTGTAGACTATGGACTAATGCATGCAAAGGATTGAGAAAAATACAAACTACACAACCTTGGCTTGGTCTTCGATAAGATTTTGCCAGCACCTTAATACTGCCTCAATATATGAATGAGTATACGGGAATACAGAACTTTTTTTCTTTATTTGCTCGAAGCGATTTTGTTTGTTTTTACATATCTTTGTATTTAAAACCTTTATTTTTCTTATAAACAGATACTGAAGTTTTGCTCTAAATAGCTTTACGACTCTCTACAACGTGGCTGACGTGTCATAATATCTTAACAACAATCTCTCTAGATGTAACTTGTATTAATCACTTCTAACAGCAAGAAAAAGGGCAAAGTCTAACATCGCTTGTTACTGCCGTTATGCCTATAATTAAACTCTTTTGTTTTGTTAAATGTCAATATTCTATTATAAAAGTCATTTGGTTGATATTTCTATCTGATCTGACAAAGTCTGAAGACCCAACGATGAAGGTGCTGACCAACTCATTAGCAGTGTCCTGTAAAGCTGGTTTCCTTTACTCTTAAAGACGAGGTTGGGGATTCTTGGGTGGTCTTTTGAGGGATTAAGGAGGTAAAAAGGTTCACAATTTGGATTTCTTGTCTATTGATTCTTGTAATGATATTATAACATGCTGGCGGTCTAAAATTCATCAATGTCTCTTTACAAGGCTTGTTTGCGTAAGTTAAACTATATATTGGGCTGTGCCCAGGTTGATATAGTGGCCTTTAATGCGGCAAGCTGTTTGGAATAAGCTTCAGAAAATAAAACAAAAAAAAATCAGTTTAAATGTTTTTGGCTTCTTTGTGGTCTTGAATATGTCTTTGGTCTAGGTGTAATGGGTAGGAACTGTATACTATCTATTACACCTATAGTGTATAAACTGAATGAACATGTCTGCTTCCATATGATAGCTTGGTCACTTGTCATTATGGTCTCTTCTGTACATGGCAATCACTTTTAGCATGTCTTATGAATGTACCTTTTTTCTTTCTATTCCTCAGGCTTGGTATAACACCCATTCACTTCAATGGGGACTTCTGCCTGTAATACCAACCCTGGCCTCTAGTGGAAACAGCTGTTTGCTTACTGCAGATATATACAGGGGTCCCAGGAGGTGGGCACTTGCTAGCCTACTTATTGATTGCATTGCCTCGCCTCAGACTAGACCATTGGTTTGCAACTGGACAACATCCCCCACCCTCCCTAAGTTAGATATAACTTGATCATGGAATGACACACCAATAGTAGCTCTGGGGTTGTGCTGTCTGGAACCTCCACTGATCAGCAGCTCTCTGGGATAGTGTGTCTTGTAGATGAAGCAGACAACTCTGTTCCCACTGCAGTGGCCACACTTGATATTACAGGTGAAAGTTCCCATTGAAGTGAATGGGTGTAATACCATACTTGGCCACTGCAGTGGGAACAAAGCTGTCTGCTTCCTGCAGAAATCCTCTGCCCATGAGCACACCAGCTTGCTTGGCAGTGAGGGCCCCTGGGAGTTAACCTCACCCCCTGATGGACTGTCTTCAACTGGATCTCCCTTCTTAAATGCCACTTTAACATGTATCTGGAAGACTACCTTGTGTTTTGTTTTTAATCTTTCTAGCAGCTTTGTCTCAGTCTATGGCTCTTCAACTGTTGCAAATCTATGACGAATATGCTTGCTGGTGGGAGGCCGAGGGTTATAACTGCAACAGCTGGAGAACCATAGGTTGATCTACTGTCCAACACCTTGAACCAGTCTAATGTAAGTGATCTAGAACAATGTCCCAGCACGGGCAGAATTTCTTTTTTTCCTTACTGCACGAACGGGCAACTTAAAGGTGTTTGGAGCCAACTGAAGTGGCTACTGTAATTAGGCTGGTGTGCTGGCCCACCACTAAGCCCCTCTTTACACGGGACAAACTGCTAGGCAAACGCTGCCTACGGCCCATCCCAGGGGAGCACAGCAGCGAGGATCACTCCCAGGCTTCTGCTTACATTGAACGGCTGGTCCAGGTTTCTGCATGCATTACACGGGACGACGATGCTTAAATCCTGCTGTAAATGCGGGGTTTTGAGCAATTCTTTAATCCTCTCGTGTTAGGGCCAAGAAAGAGGCTAAAGGCTCTACTGGCTGCAAGGGTGGGAGAAGCTGCCTGGCTCGGAGGCTGGTGGGCAAATGATTGTATTTATGCTTCATTCTCAGATGACCCTGAACTGCCTAACTGAGCAGTCAGACGCAAACGCTGGAGTGTCTAATGGGCAAATACAGCTTGTCTCCGTGTCACCGGAACAAGGTTGTGTAAAGACTTTAATGTGTCTGGAGGTTAAAGTGTAGAGCAGACAAGTGGCTGGTGGAGGTGTGGAAACACAAGACTTGGGATGGCAGAGACTAGCCGTGGTCTGTGGTGCTGCAGCTGTTGGGGGTCCAGCAGCTGGTAGTCACATCATGTAACAAGCATCTCCCGAGAAGACCGGTGGCAGCTGTAAACCGGAGGAGCCCAACTGCATGATAAAGCTGTCAGGCGGTGAGTAAGGGTCTTCTTGTTCCAAGACCCCAATCGGCCAGTGCAAAATATAAACTGCACAACTAGGATGCCCCATGAGGCTTCCAACATAACCTATCTCCAGTTGTGCCCTAATTATAGGATATCTTCAGCTGCTACTTGCCATTACTTAAAGCGGTTGTCCAGGGTTCGGAAAAGACATGGCTGTTTTCTTCCAGACCGAGTGTCACCCTTGTCCATGGAGGAGGAGGGGGGGGGGGGTATTGAAGTGAGTAGGAGCTGCAGTACAAGACTCAACCTATGGGCAGGGTGGTGCTGGTTTTTAAAGAAAGTTGTTTTTCTAACCCTGGCCAAGCCCCTTAAATGTCTGATAGCCTATCCTCAGGTGAAGCCATTGATAGTAGATCGGCAATGGTCAGTCACCCAAGGCTACCACTGATCAGCTGTTCTCTGGGCCAGTGCACTAAGCTGATGTCTTCTTAAAGCTCCATCCCCTCTAGAGTGGCCAGGCTTGGTATTACACCTTCATTTTATTGGGAACTACACCTGTAATACCAAACCTGGCCACCCTAGTGGGAACAGAGCTATTTGCAGAAATCTGCTCTGTGCATGAGCACACCTACCTGCCTGCAAGCTAAATGGTGGAGGCGCTGGGCTCCCAACCTGCATGAATCTGCTGTTAATGACCTAACCTGAAGGTAGGTTATCAATATTTTACTACTGGATTTCCCATTTAATTCTGTTCCCACACTGATCGTCTTGTCTGCGGTTTGCCGGTTGCTTTTGAGTTATTTCCATCTTGTGAATTGTTGATGTACGGCTAGAATATGCCATCACTTTAATCAGGAGCGTTCTCCCTTCCGGGCCCTCTGGGGGGCCACCTGCACACAGCAGAGCTGGTTCCGCATGCAGAATCTGGCCCTGACCGCGGCCGGCGACCCTGTGTACCTGTCAGCCGCTTTCTTTCTGTACTGCAGATGGTCCGGACAGCTTGCCACTAGACATGCGCAGTGCAGATTCTGCTACGCCGCCGCTACGCGATGATGTGTAATCCGCAGCCTTTCTGCAATGTTATTTCCAGAATGGCGGCTTCTATTGACTTCAATGAAAGCCGTCGGTGGAATCCGCTCAAACATAGTGCTTTCCCCTCCTGTGCAGGAAGAGTCACTTTTTCATCTCCTGCTACGGACGGTATTTGCTGCAGAATGCCCCTCCACCGCCCGTTGCGTGTAGCTAGGAAGGTAAGGAAGACCCTCCTGCTTGTTCTCTAACCTCAGTGCCTATTGTGATAAAAGCTGCCCATGACGATGAGACCACCAGAACTCTCTTCTTCAGGAACCCCGTAGAGAGCATGCGCTCAGACATGGCAGGGTTGTCGCAGCATTATGTGCATGGATTACTACAGCCCTCATTCAGGGGCAAGGTTTTACCCTAGAGTACTACTTGAAGACCACCTTAGTGTGACCTATAGCCTGATTGTGCAGTATCCACATAGGTGGGACTATTGTGGGAGCAGAAGATGTGGGTCCTAGAGCCTTGGGGGGCCCATGAGATCTGCCATCCCAATATGAGCAGACCAGTAGTATATAGAATGCATTATGATTGGGGGGTCCCAGCAACTCAATGTGACTCATACTGTGCCTCCAATCATTACAGGCCTTAGCTTAAAGGGGTTGTCCCGCGCCGAAACGGGGTTTGTTTTTTTTTCCAATAGGCCCCCCGTTTGTCGCGAGACAAACCCGATGCAGGGGTAAAAAAAAAAAATCAGATAGTACTTACCCGAATCCCCGCGCTGCGGCGACTTCTTCCTTACCTTGCTAAGATGGCCGCCGGGGTCTTCACCCACGGTGGACCGCAGGTCTTCTCCCATGGTGCACCGTGGGCTCTGTGCGTTCCATTGCCGATTCCAGCCTCCTGATTGGCTGGAATCGGCACAAGTGACGGGGCGGAGCTACGAGGAGCAGCTCTCCGGCACGAGCGGCCCCATTCAGAAGGGAGAAGACCGGACTGCGCAAGTGCGTCTAATCGGGCGATTAGACGCTGAAATTAGACGGCACCATGGAGACGGGGACGCCAGCAACGGAACAGGTAAGTGAATAACTTCTGTATGGCTCATATTTAATGCACGATGTACATTACAAAGTGCATTAATATGGCCATACAGAAGTGTATAACCCCACTTGCTTTCGCGGGACAACCTCTTTAAGGCCCATTTACACGAAGTGATGATTGCTAAAAGGCGATAGTTTTAGCGATAATCATTGCGTCTAAACATGCGCCCATCGTGCACTTTTGGAGCATTGCTAGCTGATCGTTAAATTCAATATAACCTAAAAATCGTTGTTAAGCCTTATCAGCAGTTCTCCACGGGGAGAACAAAGGAGCTGAATGCAGATAAGAGCCCTCTGGCTAGTAACTGCATTCAGCAAAGGCTTCATTTGCACACTAATAAGCTATTACGCGGCTGAGTAGCTACTTAATAGTTTATGCACATGACATCATTATGGAACGGGCTGAATGTCGGCGTTATCTCCCCTAGCAGGTAGTGATGGCCGGCTGCTGGATAGCATTGGGATCATCTGGGCAGATTAGATGTGACTCAAATCCCAGGAATGTCCTCTTATCACAAGCAAATTTATTTCAACACTTGGAATATCCCGTTACTGAGCGGCAGGCGAGGAGCCTACGAGGGGGCGGGGCGAGGAGCCTACGAGGGGCCGGGGCTCAGTGCTGATCTTGGGGCGGCTGTCTGCCCGGCATAAAGTGCCATTCTGAGAAATCTAGGAATACAAATCTTGTGAAATTCTGTAATATTATAGTGTAAAAGGGGCTCAGAAGAGAGAAGAAGCTGTGAGGGAGGAGAAACCTGTTAGGCCGTGTCAACAGCATGACGGCCATTTTGAATGCAGCCATCTTGGATTCAACTCTAATGTTTCCGATGGGGAGGTTGGTGTGTGATATATCAAACTGGAGCAGAACTTCACCCGAAAGGAGCGGGGCGCCTCATGTTATCATATTTGTATTTGTTCTCCTGGTAACACAGAGATTGTTCATCATTACGGACAGCGTGACAGATATTGTCCGTATCGGGCATATTCACTGCGTATTTGCGCATTTTCATTTCAGTGTGTAATACGGACCAAAATAGGACGTGCGGCATATTTATATTCACGACACAGAAAGTCGTGTGAAAAATACTCCCATCTGAATACCCCAATGCAATCAATGGAGATTCAGCACTGGGTATTGTGCGCACAAGAATATGCCGTCCGTGTGAATGAGCAGTAAGCCAACAGCGAGGGTTCATTAACTGGAATGAGCAATTCTTTTGCGCGGCTGAGAATTTATTGGCTCTGCACCTTTAAGGCTGAATATCCCGTCACATTCCAGACCCGAGACAAAGTGAACCAACCGTCCCAACAAGCGCATTAGGAGCTAACCCTGTCCTAATGGCCCAAGGATGTCCATACCGGCCACTTGGGGCCGAGCAGTAGTATTTGGATTCTTTAGGGAGTATTACTAGGATACGGCATATTATCGTGGCACTGTATGGCGCTATTATGTGAGCTAAGAACTGTCTAAGGGTAGTTTCACGCTTGCAATAAAATTGCGCGATGACAGAGTGAGCGAAAATGCAGGATAATGAACTCAATGATCTTCAATGGTTTCCTTCGATGTTTTTGCGCATGCGATGTTGCCATCCTACCTTTCTGCGTTTTGTGATTTTTTTATCGCCCATGTTGTCCTATAGAGCCTCCTTTTTATCGCATCCCAAAGCACAATCGTGTGATTTTCATGCGATGCATTTTTTGGGGTGGACGCTCGCAGCCCACACGCACGGTGTAGCTCGCCGCGGGCCCTCTGAGCATCTCTAAGTGATAATCGCTAGGACTTTACCGCGCATCTTTATAGCCAGAGCCGCCAACCTCCCCGTAGATCAGCCGCCTCCAGGATCCGCCGCCGTCTAATCTCTGCCAACCAACAAAGGATACTCTTGTATAGTGCAATGCTAAGCAGCTTTTTACTGCCAACTGGTGCAGAAAATGCGCTGCCCAACAAAAGGCCCGTTCTCAGCCTCAGCACAGAGCAGCCATGGAGGGGTATTAATCTACGGGGGACGGGAGTCACCAAACTCCATAGACGTCCCTCAAAGGGAGGGGGCCTTACATCAGAAGCAAAAGCAGCCGCTGGTGGAAAGTGAAGTGGCAGAAACTGATAATGCAAGGTACAGAAGGGGTTAAAAAGCTACACATATACTGTAAGTAATCCGGGCAAGGAGGCAGCAGAACCAGTTCTATCACTAACGCATACGAAAACTTACATGCTTCCCATCATCACTTTGCAGTGAGTTCCATTTCCGTACCCTAGAGGCACCCCAGAAGGCTCCTTGGAGAAAGAGGTCCGAGCCCAGGCTGTCCCGTCCCCTTGGCTACTAGGTGGCAAAAACCGGACAATCCCCTAAAAAGGAACTACATTGATAGCGTTGAATCGGTCGTGGGTGGTGGTGCGATGCAGCCGTCCTGGAGCTCCCCGCATGTTGTATGCAGCCGGTCTGGAGCTCCCCGCATGTTGTATGCAGCCGTCCTGGAGCTCCCCGCATGTTGTATGCAGTCAGTCTGGAGCTCCCCGCATGTTGTATGCAGTCGGCTAATTAGTTTTATAAGTTCTATAGTCCTAATTACTTTAGTGAATCATTCATTAAGCCAACAATTAGCTTTCTATATATTTCTCATTGTATTCATGTAAATTAGGGAGTGGACTCTTGTATGAAGACATGTCAGCCTTGGGATTTGCCACCCGGGGGAGGGGCGGTGGATCCTTGTAGCTCATGCTTACTACAGGTAGATACATTGATAACTGTGTATCCATCCCCTCCCCCACCCCACCCCACCCCCACCAGCACCTCCAATCACGGCAGCCAAGGAGAACAATATGGGGGATAAAATGGGTTTGTTTTTTTCCCAAAAACTCTCTGTGAGTAAAATAAACAATAGAATGAAAGAAGAAGAACTAACAGCTGACCCTTCGATCAGTGGATTCCCATACGGAGACCTGGAGCTCTAATCAGGGAGGGGGATTAAGAATGAGTTTTCTCAAACCGGAAATGAATGTTATTGGGTGGTAATGATTGTGCTCCCCGTCATATGAGGCGTGATGGAAGGGGATCTTGTACGTAATATTGTAACTGGCCGCCTCCAGATGTATCACACGGATGTTGCACTTTGATTTTTGATTTAAAGTCACGGCACATATAATTCTTGCTCTGAGCTGACCAATCGGATGGATGAACTTTTGTAAAGAACGTGGGTTGGCCTCTGGGTTTGCGGATGAGCGGACTTTCTCCATCACACCTTTCACGCATGGTGATGAATGATGCAGATCGATGAGACGGAACAATTAGATAATTCGAGGCCCTGGAATTGGTCACTATAGGTTTTCTTAGCAGGATACTTGAAATAACTAAGTTTGTACTTCGTTAGGTAACCGGAGGGGGTAAACCCATTAGGACCAAAAAAACACAGCAGGAGGGCAGCAAGGACCAATACTTCATGCTGAGCTTAAGGGTCTTCAAACAATGGGCTGCACTGAGTTTACAGTAGACCCTGCAGTCATTAATGAATTCCTGCAGGTCATGCGGAGACAAAGAGCCAAAGCAAAAGGTTGTTCCTCACTTGGTCCACTTCTTTGAGTATGGCTAAGCCCCCCACCCCCACCCAAGTGACGTTACTGGGCCCAGCCAAGCAGGCTAATAATACTAATGCCCCTTTTAGACGAGCTGCTTCTTGACTTACCTCAATGGGAAACAGTGAGTGGGGGGTGGGGGGTGTTTAAGCAGACAGAAAAAGGGACTTAGAGAAGATCAGTCCCAAATGTTCTAAAGATGGTGCACAGGCCTAGAGACTTGAAAATGCCAAAATTACAGAGTGGACAGTACTGATCCCCACATTAGAGAGTAGACACACCTTACTATAAGTGCAGTAAACCTGAAATACATAATGGAACCTATAGAAGTCAATATAGGCCAATTCCATCTTGTGTGAGTAGGACTTAGCCTCTGGATGGAATGTCATCAACTGTACCCACAGCCAAACATGGTTCATCTAACACCACACAATCACCAATACAAGCTCCGTGTACACCAGCTATATCTTCCAGAGGTGGAGCATGTGGAAGTATCCCAGCTCTCATAAATTGTGATACAAGGAATGTTATCAGTACATCACTGCCACTAACAGCTATACAAAGCCAGGTCACCAGATGATATCTAACGGCCCGTCTCATCATTCGTCATGCACAAACTTACCTACCCAGATATGACACCCCCAACTCCAAGACCCCCAGGCATACAATCCAGTCATGGGGATAATTCTAAGATCATCAACTTATCATTTCACAAGCTATCTGATATTGAAAAGCAAGTACTATGGAGGGACCTTCCTCTGTTCCCATGCCTGTATTTTCCCATTTCAGCTGGATCAAGGATATTAACCAGGAAACTTGCTCTACATAAATACCATCTAATTAAACATACCAAAGCAGTAGCCGAGCACAACGATGATGACAAACTCCTGGCCATTCTTGAAGATCTTCTCAATGATAACGATATGGGTGTCCGAGAAAAACAGCCCCTTTTACCAATTTATGTCCGAGATCTAAATGCCTTGTTCCCCTATCTCAATATAAAAATATTGATACAATCACCCAAATGGTCACGGAAGAAATTATGGAAATTAGACCACAGAAGAAAATGATCCACTTCAATCTAAATATGAAAGAACACAAAGCCTTACAGCTATTGATGAATGATAATAGCATAATCATAGAACCGTCGGACAAGGGGGGCAATGTCATGGTGATGGACAGCCTGGACTATAAGGTCACGGTGGAAACATTACTCATGGACATAGACGTTTATGAAGACCTTCCCCATGACCCAACATCAAATTATCTTGTAGAACTTCAAAATATTCTCAACTCTGCTAGAGAACATCAGCTGCTAAGTCTTGAAGAATATCGATGTCTTCAACCCCAATCCCACAATAGCAACGTTATACATATTATCAAAAATTCATTAAACAAATCTTCCCGGGACTGGGGGGGCCTAAAGTCTCAGGTAACGATAGCCCTAGCATAAGTATGTACATCGATAACATACTTCGGCCCTTTGTCATGACATTGCCCTCCTACCTGAGGGACACTACAGATACTACCAAAAAGATTCCTGACATCTCAGTCCTATCTGGTTCCATTCTTGTAACCAGTGATGTTGAGAGCCTGTTCTCCAACATTGGCCATACTCTTGGAATACAGGCCGTCAAGTATTTATGTCCTCTAAGGGTCTACATTCTTCATCTCATAGTAACTTTGTTGTTCGGCTATTGCAATTCCTTCTAACCCACAATTATTTTTTGTTTGGTCATATCTTTTATTTACAGCAGCGTGGCACTGCTATGGGCACAATTGGTGCCCCGACATAAGCAAATCACTTCTTAGGATGGTGGGAGGCCAAACATATCTTTTTGGATGACACGGAGGAAGTCTCTAAACACATCCTCTTTTGGGGGGTATATTGATGACATCCTCCTCATTTGGCAGGGTGACCTTTGTGAATTGACATCTTTCCTTGAGTCCCTTAATAATAACACAAAAGGGATGAATTCACTTAGAATACAGGAAACCAATGTGTCAAACTCTTGGATCTGACAGTTTGCCTGGATGACTCTGGAAGTATCCATACAGAAATATAAAGAAAACCAACTTCCACTAACAATTTCCTTCTGTGGCAAAGTCATCACCCTCTCTCCCTCAAGAAAGGAATCCCTATGGGGCAATATCTTCAGATACATTTAGCTTCAAATCTGAATGTGATACGCTATATGGAAGATTCAAGGCACAAGGTTACCCGAATACCATCCTCAAAAAGGCATATAAATGTGCCGATTCTGTAAGTAGGAAGATGTTTCTTAGACCAAAGCTAGCATAAAAAGCCCCAACCTGATAAGATGCAGAGGCACATGTGATGGATACGCTGCACACATTACTAGCATCATCTTGTCCATTCCTGGTGGCAGACTCACATCTAAAAGAGGTCATACTTAAACATCCTGGCATCACATTCAGGAAAGGCGCCAACCTCCGAGATTTATGGGTTAAAAGCCACTATAGATCTGAAATTGAATTTAACAGAGAGGCCCATCACAATGGATATGGTTGTGCTCCATGTGGAAGATAAAGTGGATAAAACTAAAATATTTATAAATCCCAGTGATGGTAAAAAATATTTCATCAAACAAACCATTAATTGCCGTGGGGGGGGGGGGGGGGGGGGGAAGGGGGGGGGCTACTGTGGCTGCCCAACAATGTATGTGGGAAAAACCCCTCAAGGGCTGCGAGGTAAAATGTCACAACATCTTAGCCACATTAGGACTAAAGCGTGTACAACTATTGGCCGACATATAATAGGGTTCACGGTGGAGATAAGGATATATGGAGTCGGATCCCACTGGGACCCCCTGGTGGGGATTTAGATATCACATTAAGAAAAGAAGAATCCAAGTGGATTTTCAGACTCCATTCCATGAGTCCCACTGGCCTGAAGGAGGATCTTCCCTTCTCCCCATTCCTCCTTACCAGCATTGTATATGAATATGGGATGCGATATTCGAGTCCATTTGGATATTATATTCCAGTTCCCATTATCGCACATAAAACCCACCGTCCTCATCATATGGTCACCATATGGTCAATTGGGCAGAAAATGCAGAATATTTGGGGCTGATGTCTAAGTCCCTCCTTATGTGTGATGATTGTTTTTTCAGCTCCCATTTCTCCTAGTCCATCTGCATTTCTCTTCTAGGTCCCTACTTATACAAGATGGAGTAGGTTCTTACAAGTTACATTATATGCCTTGATTCTAGTGCAATCTCTAGTAGAGGAGGCTTACTTTGTAGATGTGGGAGTCAGCGTATATTCACTCTGCCGACTTCATAGTCCATAGGCATTATCACCACTTTTACAATAATTGGGACTACATGTTTCTGAGTCCCTCGTTATGTGAGGTGTTTGTCTTTTTCAGCACCCATTGTCTCCAGTCCTCCTGCATTTTTGTCCTAAGTCCTACTCACACAAGATGGAATTGGCCTATATTGACTTCTATAGGTTCCATTATATATTTTAGGTTTACTGCACTTATAGTAAGGTGTGCCTACTCTCTAATGTGGGGATCAGTACGGTCCACTCTGTAATTTTGCCATTTTCAAGTCTATAGGCCTGTGCCCCATCCTTAGAACATTTAGTCCCTTTTTCTGTCTGGTGTTAGTCTTTTTAGCACTTATCTTTCTAGCGCCATTCCAGCAGACGGCCCATGTGCATCCGTCTCCCATTGGACTTCGCCTCCTGTCATGTGTATGGAGGAGATCGCTGTCAATCATTCGCCCTCTCTGCATTGCTTCACAGTGATAGGCCCAATTGCTTCTCTTTTCTGGATAGGTTGTCCTCTCCTTTGCTCCGCCCCTCTACTATATACATTGTGTCTCTGAGCGCCCGGCTCACTATAGTAACACCTCGTCCCCCTGATGATGCTGGTTAGACAGCGGAACATGTTGGAGCTTCACTATTAGGAGTTCTACAGCTTGTTGTTAGATATCGGTCTCTAACAGTCAGAAAGTGTATCTGTCCTAAGAATCTGTGATCGGCCGTCCTCCATAGATGACTTCAGTCACCAAACTATTACATAGGAGCAGCCTTGATGCTGCCATGTTTATGGACGGAGCGCTGCAGACCGGGGTTATAAATCTAGGGGTTTGTCCGTCTACGTTATAATAAAGGTTTATATATATTTAGAATTAACACCGAAGGGTTAACTTTGCTCATGGCAATTCACATTCAGTATCTTTAGACCCGGATTATTTGTAGTCATTCAGTAATGTTAGTTTATGAGAACAAGGATGTTCCTCTTTACCCAAAATCTACCATTGTGGATGCTTGTTGACCTAACTGACGGGTTGAGTAGCTTCTCTCCACTCTCAGCATGTCTAGCATCTCTTACCCCATTTTCGAGAACTAACCAAAGACTAGAGCAGTAAATTGGGATGCAGTCAATGTAAGGCGCTGCTTCTTGCCAGAATGAAACTCAATGCATTGTTGAAGTTTACATCCTGGCCTCTTAGCAGAGAGATTGGGCCTTCCATTGAGCGGTGCTTCATACTGCCATAGACTACTTCATTTGAGAAAAGATGGCTGGTTCTTGGTTAACCTCTTCACCAGTAATGGTCCTTAGTAAGATTTGAAATGTCCTTGACTACTAGGGGGGAAGGGACTTGTCATTTGTATAGCGCCAACTTACTCCGCAGGAAGCTGGGTACTCATTTTACTGACCTCAGAGGATGGAAGGCTGAGTCAACCTTGAGCCGGCTACCTGAAGTTGAACTCACGACCTTCAGGTCATGAGCGAGAGCTTAGGACTGCATGCTGCCACTTAAACACTCTGCTCCACACTAATTCTAATACTAGAGAGGAAAACCCAATTCATCTTCTCACCACTCATTAGATAGGGATGTACACTGAATGGCCCTTTTAGCAGAGCCCTTGCCCCTTTATTAGAATCGCCAACCTTTTTTTAAGAACCTCCGGCCCCCTTATTAGAACCCTCGACCCTTTATTAGAGCACTGGAATTTTATTACAGCTCCTGATGCTTTATTAGAGCCCCGGCCCTCTCACAATTGGCCCTTCCCTTTCACGTGACCCCGGAGTGCGGCAGAAAATCACATGACAATTTTTCTGTGGATCAGTTTCAGTTGGAATCCACATTAGAGAATCCGGCGATCGGAGCGACTTCCAACGAGGCCGGTCATCGGTGCTGGACTAGCCGGGGGCTCACTGCCAACGGTGGGGGGTTTCTTTGGTAACGGTGTGAAGAATGGCATATTAAAAGCAAAACGTCCAGCGAAAGAGTCAGAGGAGGATGTCAGGAATCGTTCTGCCCAGCAGGCTGCACAGTCAGCTGAATACAATGCTGGAGCTCCAGCTAACGTGTCCGAACGCACAACTCGCCGTTCCTCCACACGGATGGTATAACAGCGGGCGACCAGTTCCAGCGCCATTGTGTCTAAGAGAAACAGAAAGACTCCAGCGGGCAAAAGAGCACAAAACTTGTATCACTGAGCAGCGGGAAAACATCCCCTGGTCAGATGGAGCCAGATTTCTGTTGCTGATGGGAGGGCAGAATTTGGCACAAGCAGCATGAATCGCTGACCCCTTCCTGTCAGGCTGGTGGAGTAATAGTGAGGGAAGGTTTTAAGGTTTTATTGGCACATACTTCTTCTACCCCCGGTGATCTCCCATCATCCGTGTCATGGTTCACAGTTCAGTTGGGTGCATGTAAATGAATTGAGGGTAAGCAGTTGCAGCACATGATGTGTCTCCTTGTCTGAGGTTATCTTACTTTCACAACTACTGTTTATAATATTATCACCTTTCCATCAGCTTTATGATGCTACACCACCCTGAACAAGTCCAGTCATGTAGGGTCGGGCCTGGCTACTACCTGGATGGGAGACCTCCTGGAAGCGCCAGGTGCACTATGTACCCGTGCTGCTGGTTTTTAATTTTTATGTAACTCATTCTTGTACTTCAAAACATGTTTAGCGCTTACACAATATAAATGAGGAAGACTTTTCACCATTTGGTATTGCAGCTCAGTCCTGTTCACTTGAATGGGAATGAGCTGCAGTACCAAGCACAGCCACTACTAAAATGTATGGCGCTGTGCCTTATAAACAATGAAGCAGGTAGTGCACTCAGCTCCTACAATCTGCTAACCTCCACCGATCTCAAGAATATGCCATAAATATTAATCTCCTGGATTGTCCAGTTGTAAATTAATGATGACCTATTCTTAGGAGGATCGGCGAGTTCAGTCGCCAAGGATGCCTGCTGATCAGCTGTTCACCAAAGCCAGTACGTTTGTGCACTCAGCTGATTTCTGCAGAAGGCAGACAGCTCCGTTCTTACCGTAGTGGCCAGGCTTGGTATTGCAGGCCAAGCTCCCATTGAAATGATTGAGAACCTTGCCTGCAGTACCAAGCCTGGCACTACAGTAAGAATGGAGCTGTCTGCTGCCTGTAGAAATCACCCCAATGCAGGATTACACTGGCCTTACAAACAGCTGATCGGTGGGGTCCTGAGTGAGGGACCTATACAGATCTACTATTGTTGACTTGTCCTGAGGATATACCATCAATAGCTTACAACCGGACAACCCCTTTAACTATTGAACACTTTGCAAAATCTAATGCATTGGACCATGTGGAGCCGCCATACAGAGCCTGCAGCTGCCCCCGCCCAAGGTGCCGAAATGGACCCAAAGCCCCTCAGTTGGTGGGTCCATAGTGCAGATTTTGCATCGGCGCCAAGAAGGTCTAAGCTACACCTTTCACTGGACATAAACATAAAAAGTTATTAGGGTCAATCAGATATCAAATGACCCCCGAGCTCCACATGGGAAGTGGACATTGTAACATCACCGGGCGCCTCCTCCGCCTCCTCCGCCTCCAACATGCTTACAGCTACAAAAAGGTGCCGTCTTAAAAGCTTTGAGCTGCGGGGAATTGTTAAGAGCATTAGAGCTCATTAATAAGACAGTGCTGAGATATGTGATGCTGCATGGTCATTAGGACAACTAAGTGGGGGGGAGGGGGTTCGGCTTTTGGGAATAGCTCACATGTAGCAGAATTACAATAGGAGGGCAATAAACATCGACAAAGCCATTAGGAATCCAGAAGATAGAAGCCGCCTCATACATTATATCCTCCCAACAAAGCTTCAGATGGGGCTTAAATGAGCTCTACAAAAGTCCACGAATACAAAAACATCCACAATACAAAAACACCACATGAGCTTATTGTCCACAAGAATTTGCATCTGGAATTCAGAATCTCCTAACTGTAAGGTACAAGACTGGGAACTTGAATCCAAAGGTGTTCTCGGGTGGATAAAGCAGAATATAACCTATTGCTCTTGGTAGATCTAATTGATAGGGTGGGGTTAGCATTAAGGGGTTGTCCAGTTATAAACTAATCATGGCCTATTCTCAGAACAGATCACCAGTAGTAGATCTGCGGGGGTCCATCGCCCAGAGCCACCGCAGACCAGCTGCTTGCTGGTCAGAGGCACTGAGCTGATTTCTGCAGGAAGCAGATAGCTCCGGTCCCACTGCAGTGGCTAGGTTTGGTATTGCAAGCCAAGTTCCCATTGAAATGAATGGATGTAATTCCAAGCCTGGCCACTGCAGTAAGAATGGAGCTGTCTGCAGAAATCAGCTCACCACACAAGCATACTGGCCTGGCAAACGGCTGATTGGCAGTGGTCCTAGGTGATGGACTCTGATCTATTACTCGTGATCTGTCCTGAGAATAGGCCATCAATAGATTACAGCTGGATAACCCCTTTAGGGAAATGTCACCCTTTAATTAAATACATTACATGACAGAACTTTAAATGTCCCCCTCCTCCATTCAGACGTGCATCCATACAGTTACCCTGAAGGGTACACAGGCGGCACCTGCAAAGTTTCACTATGCCACCTAAAAACACAAATGACAACTGCACCGGTGTGAAGACCAACCACCAGGCAGGTGTCAGAGCTCAGGGGTGGTCTCAATCCGGTCTGTCCTAAAAACAGGGATACAATTGGCAATGACAGCGGCCCTGCAGAAAGCTGAACTCTTCCTGCTCCACCACCCAGCGCTGCGCTGTCATTGTGCCGCCTGCGTCATTCTGCACAATCCTGGCCAGAAGAGACTGAGGCGAAGGATGGAGGACGCTGTGGGAGCATGATGGAGGTAGGTGATGCCGTGGTACAGTGTGGCCCATGAATGGCTCAGGAGCTAGTGACACCTATAAATAACTCAGGGGACACAGTAGGGCCTTATTAATTACTCTGGGGGCACAATGGGACCTTTAAATAACCCGGGGGCTTAGTATGGCCCTATTAATTATGAAGTGGGCACAGCGAGGCCTATAAATGACCAAGGAGGCACAACAGAGCCTATAACTTACTAAGGGAGCCCAAAGTGCATCTGTCACCCAAGGGTCCACATAAACCTAAATCCGGCCCTGCATGACAACCCTTAGGAACTGAAGCTTACAGGTTAACAACTTCTGACTCTTGGCAGACAGGGGATTCTTAACCCTTTCCAATCCAACTTGTATCCTGGTTTTCCTAGGGGGCTTACTCTTTTTCTGCCATTATACAACGGCGCTATATGGTGGCTATACCCAGTACTGCATGAGGTGACACGTTGGATAGGCTCCAACAGCAGAGAGGCCGGCAATATACAGTAAGAGAACCCCGATGGACGTCTTCCAACATCGGAGCTGTACAGCCTTAAATCATAATGTCTTAAGACGTCAGACAGTGGATTGGAAAGGGTCAAGGTTAATGCTGAACATTGCTGGGTAAGGAGATGGCTTAGTGGTTGATAATATTATCCCTGGTGGGCTAAGGATGCATAAGATGCTCTATGAGTGAATTAAAGGGGTGTTTCATTAGAGATAACCTTTTTGAGGACAGGACCACCATGGTGATCAGCTGATCACCAGAGGTCGCACTCACAGCTGGTTTAGCCAGGGTAAGCTGCGACCAGCCAGGTATTTCTGGTGCATGGCTGTCCATGCTATAGAAGATTGACTTGAGTCCACCACAACAGGAGCTACTAAATACCCCTCTGTATAACACATTTATGCCTTAATAGGGGTTCATGAGACAACCCCTTTAATAGTAATAACCTCAATGAGCTAGGGTATAGAAAGGGATGACGCCAGATGTCCTGGTGGTCTAGAGTGTGGGAAGGTTGAATTAAGGCCTTGTATATAATGGCACTCATTCCCCTGCCTCACCAGTGGTCTGATGGGCCCTCTCTATCCTGGGGCCCCTCTACATGCCCTCTCAATGTTATGGAATAAGCCGCACCGTCAACAGAATGCTCTTCGTTTACTTGAAGGCCTCATAAAGAAACGTGAGGATGTTTCAGACACTGCAGTATCAGAGACCTCATCCTGTGAGAGAGACAAAGAGAGTGAACCTGAGAGACAGACTGAATGAGAGAGACAGCGGACGAGAGTGAGAGAGTGAATGAAAGTGAATGAACAGGAGCAAGAGATAGTGAAAAAGAGAGAGATACAGAGTGAATGAGAATGAGAATGAGAAAGAGAGAGAGAGAGAGAGAGAGAGAGAGAGAGAGAGAGAGAGAGAGAGAGAAAGAGAAAGAGAAAGAGAGAGAGAGAGAATGCAGGACGAGTTGTATTTTTCAGTGGTATTATTTAATGTACTGCAAAGCTTTTTAAAAATTCTTAGTGGAGTGAAATGGAAAAAACCAATATTCCGCCATCTTTCGGTGCGTCTTGTTTCTACGGCAACAAACTGCAACAAAGATGACATAATAACTTTTTCAAAGATATTTGAAGATTTTTTTTCTTTAATTTCTTCAGTTTTTTTCTCTTCTGACAGCTATAACCTTTTTATTCCTCCGTCAGCATAGTTATGTGCGGGTGTTCTTTGTGGGACATCCTGTAGTTCCCATTGGCAACACTTTGGAGTAAATGTATCTTTTTGATCACTTTTTATTACATTTTTCCTAGGAGACAGGGTGACCACAAAAGTGCAATCCTGGCGTTCTTTCTTTTTTTGTCTGCAGACGTTCACCATGCGGGGTAAATAATGCATGGCTTTGATAGATCAGACTTTTACCAATGCAGCAATAACACATTTTTTTATTATTTAGATTCTTTTATTATAATAAATTTGCCAAAGGGTTTTTTTGAACTTTTATTAGCTGTTTTAATAGTTAGTAACATTTTTTATACTTCATTTTAAGTTTTTTTAGTCCCCATAGGAGACAAGAACTTGCAATGCTTTCATCGCTCCTGCAGTATGATGTAATGCCATAGCAATCTGACAGTCATTCTATCAAGCTGCTCCACTGGCATAACTTGATAGGCACTCTACAATGGCAGCCCTGGGGCCTTTCCGAAGGCCCCCAGCTGCCATGACCACCGCACGGCAACACAGAATCTCATCGCAAGGGGCATTACGGTTGGGGCATTCAAGAACATCCGGCCATTGGATTCTTCCTCTTTCTGGGTTCATTGTAATCTGCCTTCCTGAAATCCAACCTTGAGGTCTGAGTCTTCTCAGGTCTTCCTCCCCTTGTTATCCAACATCCAAGGATATCATGATCACTGCCACCTAAGGTCCCAGCCACCCTTACTTCCTCAACCATTCCCTCCCTGTTGGTAAGAATTAGGTCCACGATAGCAGATCCCCTTGTTTTCTCTTCTACCTTCTGGAACATAAAGTTATCAGCCAAAGCGGATAAGAATCTGTTGGACCCATTACTTCTGTCTGCTTCTGCGCCAAAACAATGTGGAGGAGTAGTGATGCCCTCAGCTGGCGCTTCACTGACTCCACTACACCATCAGATCCCCATGGCAGCCAGTGAAGAAGCCTCTCAAGGTCCCATCATCCACTGTAAGAGTTATAAAAAAAATCTTTGTATTGATCACAACGGCGCCGGGTGCTTTGGTCAAAGAACAGGAGAAAGTTGAGGGGGGCCATGGAACTTGGGTGACTCCCAGGAAAGGTCCTGCAGTATTCGCTGCCATTTCTTCATCCCACTCTGTGAACTCATCGTAATATGATGAGAGAAACAAAAACAGAAGCCGTAGGGGCGACAACAGAACCAAGTTCACGGCCAACATCTTCTTACGTAAATGTCAACAGACGACACCAAGAATAGAGCCATAGTCAACCTGGAGGGTCTCAGGGTCCTCCCCGTCCTGTAACTCCTACATCAGGTCCTGGTGGTGTATAAGTAATGAACCATAATGTGGACGTCCTCTGACAGACACCATGAGGCCCGCAGGTGACATATGTGTTGATAGCCTTAATCATGTCGGATCAATGGGTCGCTGTGTCATTTATGGAGCTGCCTTCAGAGAATGACAAAAGGCCGGTGACTCCTGACCTCCAAGCTGGGATTTAGACCGCCCAACCTCTTTTAAGTCTGCTCTTCTGTCTTCTATCTCATAGAGAAAACATTCACCAGGGATCACTTCATCAGACAGATGAAGGAGAAGAGCGGCAATGCCAGCAGCTCCATCAATGACCCAACACCCCGCAGCAGAACTCTTCATACAGAACATGCGAAGATGCAGAGCAATATGAGGATGGCCAATGACAAGCAGGCGATTCGGTTTAATTATCCAAGTATGGAAAATAGAGAAAACAAAATGGCCTGTAAATATTAATTGTCAGTATATCTGTGCTGTATGTAGTCAGGTAGCAAAAAAAAAGCTTTTTTCTTTCCTTCCTCCTCTTCTTTCCCTCCCCATGAAAAAAACAAACATTCTGCAGTGACATAAGTATTCACACCCCGTACTCAGCACTTAGCTGAAGCCCCTCTGGCAGTGATTCCAGCCTCCAGGATTCTTGGGTTTGATGCCACAAGGTTTGTACCCCTGGATTTGGGTATTTTCTGCCCTCCGTCAGGTTGGATGGGGACCGGCTGTGGACACCATTGTCAGGTCTCCCCGGAGATGTCCCATTGGGTTCAGGGCTCTGGCATTCACAGAGTTGTCCCTGAGCCCCTCCTGTGTTGTCCTGGCTGGGGTCTTAGGATCATTGTCTTGTTGGAAGGTGACCCTTAACATAGTAACATAGTATGTTAGGCTGAATAAAGACAATGTCCATCTAGTTCAGCCTGTCACCCCCCCCCCCCCCCCCCTCCTTCCTTGTTGGTCCAGAGGACGGCAAAAAAAAACCCAAGGAGCAATGTAGCTCATTTGAAGCAGAAAAACTCCTTCCCAACTCCATATCGCAGTCCTACCCAACTCCAAAACCCAGATCACCAACCCTGCTGGTTACCTAATGTCGATATCCTGTAATATCATAGTGCTCTAGCAAGGCATCTAGTCCCTCTTAAACTCCTTTATGGATGCCACCATCACCACATCCTCAGGCAGAGAGTTCCACAGTCTCACTGCTCTTACAGTAAAGAACCCCCTTCTGTGTTGGTGATGAATCCTGCTTTCCTCTAGCCGTAGCGGATGCCCTCTCATTACCGTCGCAGTCCTGGGTATAAACAGATCCTGGCAGAGATCCTTGTATCGTCCCCTTATGTATTTATTTATAGTTATTTGGTCGCCCCTTAGCCGTCTTTTTTCTGGGGTGAATAATCCCAGTTTTGGTGCCTCTCTGGGTATTCCAGTCCTCTCATTCCATGTATTAGTTTAGTCGCCCTTCTGTGAATCCCCTCCAGCACTGTAACATCTTTCCTGAGCACCGGTGACCAGAACTGTGCGCAGTATTCCATGTGAGGCCTGACAAGTGCCTTATATAGTGGGAGGATGATGTTCTCGTCCCTCGCCCCTATACCTCTTTTACTGCACCCCAAGACTCTATTAGCTTTTGCAGCAGCTGACTGGCATTGGTTACTCCAGTTTAGTCTACAGCCCACTAGTACCCCCAGGTCTTTTCCCTAGCAGTACCCCATTTAGTGTATATTGGTGACATCCGTTTCTCTTGCCCATGTGCAGAACCTTACATTTATCAACATTGAACTTACTTTGCCATTTTTCTGCCCAAGCCCTCGGCTTATCTCGGTCCGTTTGTAGCCGCACATTGTCCTCCGTTGTATTGATTATATTGTATAATTTTGTGTCATCTGCAAATATTGATATTTCACTGTGCAGTCCCTCTATCAGGCGTTGATAAATATATTGAACAGAATGGGGCCTAGTACTAAAGCCTGTGGCCCCCACTAGCGATGGTGGCCCAATCAGAGTACGAACCATTTATTACCACCCTCTGCTTTCTATCTCTGAGCCAGTTCCTTACCCAGATACACACGTTTTCACCCAATCCGAGCTTCTCATTTTATATATCAGCCTATTATGCAACACGAAAAAAATGGTTCTGTCCGGTGTCGCCAGTAGAGACAATGTGATTGTTCTCAGTGAGAGAAACCAAGTCATCTTGTAGATATGAGACCTTTTAATGGCCAACAAAAACACATGATGTAACAAAGAGCTTTCGGGTTTTCTATCGATCCTTCATCAGGCTATTATGGAACTGGTTTGGATGGGGCACATATATATTATACAAATGCAGAGAGGACACTCCGCCTGATTGAAATACAAATGTTCATTGCGGTCTAGCTATCATGTCACTTAGTTCCCTAAGAACCCTTCTGCCCTGTCTGTGGTTCCTTGTGCTCAGGATAAGGCTGTCATTATCTCTGCACTTTGGTCCATTCAGCTTTCCATCCACCCTGACCGATCTTCCCTCCACCAGCATGATGCTCCACCACCAGGCTTCACTCTAGGGATGGTATTGGGCAGGTGATGAGCGGCGCCTGGTTTCCACCCACCCTGACCGGTATCCCCTCCTCCAACATGATGCTCCACCACCAGGCTTCACTGTAGGGATGGTATTGAGCCAGTGATGAGCGCGCCTGGTTTCCATCCACCCTGACTGGTCACCCCTCCCCCAGCATGATGCTCCACCACCAGTCTTCACTGTAGGGATAGTATTGAGCTGGTGATGAGTGGTGCCTGGTTTCCATCCGCCCTGACCAGTATCCCCTCCTCCAACATGATCCTCCACCACCAGGCTTCACAGTAGGGATGCTATTGGGCAGGTGACGAGTGGTGCCCAGTTTCCTCCAGACAGAACATTTAGAGGCCAAAAAGTTCCATCTTGGTGTCATCAGAGCAGATAATCTTGTTTCTCACAGTCTGAGGGTCCTTTAGGGGATTTTTGGTAACTCCAGATAGCTTTCATGTGCCTTTGACTAAGGAGTGGTGAGGAGCGATTAGTGGAATAATCGGTTTATGTTGGTATCAGGTCAGTTTAATGAAAATCACTGTGAGTCGGGACAGTCGATTCTGACTCCCATTAAGGTTAATGGGAAAAAAAATTGGGTTCACTTATTTGCCCTCCAGAATGTCTACAATGCAGCCAAACCCCCAAAGTGCATGTGAATACAGCCACACACCTGGGGTCACTGCGCTCCTCCCAAAAATTGGTTTAAAATAGAGTACAGTGGTGTGGGGGTCAATCGTACCACAGGGGTGTCACTGAAAACAAAGGAAGGCCCACAGAGGGTCTCCTAGATCAAAAATTGCACCAAGGAAGACAGAAAGTGTGCTACTTTTTTAAACACAACACTCAATCATAGGGCTACTCCAGTTGTAGAGCTACCAAACGTTTCGCTATGCCAGACAGCAGGTGGGCTGCTTGCTATAAAAGCAATGTCAAAGTTGTAAAGGACAAATTCTACTAGGTGAGCAGAACAGCCGAGCACGGGCCTCCTCCAAGGAAAAGCTGAGGAGATAAAGATGTTTCTTGGGCTTAAGAAAATGTTTGTTTTGGGAGAAGGAGGAAGAAACATGGTGGAAGCAGTGGAAGGAGAGCAGCAGGTCCACCAGCAGCAGCAGCACCTCGAGGGCAGAGTGTGCTCCTTGTGGAAACATGATAGCTATAACTCCATATTTCCATATTTTTCATTTGGGGGAGAGGGTGGAGGAGGAAACATTGCGGAAGCTGGAGAAGGACAGCAGCACCACCACCACCACCAGCACCTTGAGGACACAGTGTGGTTTTTTATATAAATCTATGCTCAGTCATGTGAGTAAAAAATTGCCAGTGTGTAACTAATCAGTGAAATGTGTCATGGGAGGTGCATAAGTCGGGTCAAATCCATGCCTGGCTCATGTTTCTAAATGTCAGGTGATCCACATTATCTGCAGACGGGCGGATGCATCCATCAGTTATCACACCCCAGCAGTGCTGAACATCCTCTCTGACAGCACACTGGCATCAGGGCAGGCAAGCTCCTCTAAAGCATGTTGTGCAACCTGTAGCCACTCATCCAGCATAGACACCCAGAAGTCAAAGGGGCCGACGCCATGTCTCATAACATCCATGCGGGAGCTGACATACTCTTGGACCATCATGGATAAGAGCTGCCTGTGACTGTCAGTCCTACACCGTTTTTGATGCACGCTGTGATAGGCTAAAAAAACTATTCCACAGCTCTGTTAGACTTCCCTGCCACCATTGGTGGTGCTGCTGTGGTGGCATCATGTTTGTCCACCATGAGCAACAGAGCTGCGATCTGCTGTGGATTCATCCCTGCGGCCATGGGGAAATGCTGAGGTCTATCATTCTAATGCTGCATTTTGAGGTCCCTCTCCACTGCTGGAATGAGACTTGTCATTTGGGCCTTGTAGCTGGGATCAAGGAGGGTGGCAGCCCAGTAATGATCTGATGCTTTGATGTGGGCTATACAATGGTCCTCCTGCAAGCACTGCGGCATAAAAGCACTCATGTGTTTAAAGGTGATGGCCCACATTCCTCAGGGTCAGGCCTAAGAGTGACTGTCCTCCACGCAGAATACCTGCGGTTAGTGATGGATGGAAGGAACATTGTGTAGCCTTTTCTCTGCCTCTGGACCTATATTATCCCCCTCCTCTTCTTCTTCCTTTATACTTCACCCAAGGGTGGAGAAACATGTTGGAGACGATGCCTCCCTTTCTTGCCCGAAGCCACCGTCCCTGGAGTGGAGTAATGGTGGGCTGGCTAGACAGTTGGGAGATTGGTATCCCTTTTGCCTCCTGTGACAAGAACACATCATTGTCCCTTTAGTGTCCGTTCCTGCAGGCAGACAATAGGGATGGTCAAACCGATCAGTGCATCATCACAACTGACCATTTAACTAGCTTCTTCAAAGAGGCTGAAACAGCGCAGACAACTTTGATCTGCACAGGCGTGAAGTGACCGACCTCCATACAGGGTCTGCTAATGGCATACACCATCTGGTACTCTGTGATCGCTCTCTGCTGCCGGCTTAATCTCTGCAACATGGAATTTTACCATGTAGGCATTGCACAGATGAGGCAGTTGGGTGGTAGCCCGAAGTGTCGCTGCACCTCCGCCATACTAGAGGTGGCTGTGTCTGAAAACTGAAAGTGTGAGTACTGTTTCAGGTCTTTTCCAGCAGTGGATGTAATCACTATTACTACTGGGGCAACTGTGGGGGTCACTATTACTACTGGGGCAACTGTGGGGGTCACTATTACTACTGGGGCAACTGTGGGGGTCACTATTACTACTGGGGCAACTGTGGGGGTCACTATTACTACTGGGGCAACTGTGGGGGTCACTATTACTACTGGGGCAACTGTGGGGGTCACTATTACTACTGGAGCCCTGAAATGAATGGGAACTTGTCCTGTAATACCAAGCCTGGCCACTGCAGAGATAAGCTCAGTGTTACCATACAGCGCGGCACGGGGTCCCGCGGTCGGCGCGCGTCGCTCCGGCGTCGGCTCCAGCAGCCTGGAGCCCTGTGTCGAGGTCATCCCAGCAGCTTGGGTTGGCCAGTGGGCGGCGGCGTGCCCGCCCGTAGGGTGCCGCCCGCACTCCTCTGTGCTCCTTATACAGCAGTGGGTGGAGTTGCCTCCTCCCACTCTCCGCCCCTGGGCGGAGGCTTGAAGTTAAAAGACTGGCAGTGAAGTGAGCTCATGGCCAGTTATTGGTTCTGCATGCACCTAGCCAGTCTGTCTGCGGTTCGCCTCAGCCAGTCCCTAGTTGCCGGTCAGCTCCCTCTGGTCCCCTATTACTCAGTCTGTTTGTGTGGGCTCGGTTTGCCTCTAATCTAGTCTGGCCCAGTCAGCACTAGTTGCTATCCAGCACCCTGCCAGTTTTCCTGTGAGTTCCATCTCCAGCCTTGTAAGTTTTGTTGGTCTGATTCACCTGCCTCCTCTGTCGGCACTCTGTTCCCCCCATTAGGTAGGTTCCTGCTTGTCAGCCGCCAGGTCCCTAGCCAGTGCAGGGACCGCCGTCCAGTTGTCCGCCTGGGGTTAGCCAGGGCCGAGGCAAGTAGGCAGGGACAGTGGGGTGCGGGAAGATCAGGGCATCCCACTTGGCGCTCGGGGGGCAGAGTGCCGCAACACTCAGTGGGTGAGCACATCAGCCTGGTTAACAGTAAAATGGTATTAAATGGTGACATTAAACGGGTTGTCCCGCGGCAGCAAGTGGGTCTATACACTTCTGTATGGCCATAATAATGCACTTTGTAATGTACATTGTGCATTAATTATGAGCCATACAGAAGTTATAAGAAGTTTTATACTTACCTGTTCCGTTGCTGGCGTCCTCGTTCCCATGGAGCCGACTAATTTTCGCCGTCTAATGGCCAAATTAGCCGCGCTTGCGCAGTCCGGGTCTTCTTCTTTTCTGAATGGGGCTCCGTGTAGCTCCGTGTAGCTCCGCCCCGTCACGTGACGATTCCAGCCAATCAGGAGGCTGGAATCGGCAATGGACCGCACAGAAGCCCTGCGGTCCACCGAGTGAGAAAATCCCCGCGGCCATCTTCATCAGGTAAGTAAGAAGTCCCCGGAGCGCGGGGATTCAGGTAAGCACTCTCCTGTGTTCTTTTTTAACCCCTGCATCGGGGTTGTCTTGCGCCGAACGGGGGGGGGGGGTTTGAAAAAAAAAAAAAACCCGTTTCGGCGCGGGACAACCCCTTTAAGTAATACAGCTGGTCCTGACAAAAAAAATCCTTCATACGGCTATGTCAATGGAAAACTTAAAAAGTTATGGCTCTTTGAAGGAGGGGATAAAAAAAATAAAAATGAAAAAGTGATAATTCTCTGGCCTAAAGTGGTTAAAGAGCCATCTAGCTCCACCGCTATTGGTGGGTTCGGACAACTCAACTCTAATATATATGGGGGCTTCTAGAGACCCTTTTGAAGGTTTCCCTTAGCAGAGGACATACTATTATTGGAACGCTATCATGTGTCATTATATGTTCTCTTCCTGCCTGTGAAGCCCTCTCAGGTGAGAATAAACCTCCTAATAAGTTAGTGCCCCCTTTATGTTCAGCAGTCGTTTGCAGCTGTGTTTATCCTGCCGTGACGGTTCTAATTTGCATGCATGGTAACAATGAGTAACCCAGACAAAGACAAAACCTGTTCCTAGGTGATCTTTATTAGCTTTTCAAAAAACTCTCTCCGTCTTCCCCCGTTTGGAAGCAAACACAGCAGCTCCCTGATGCTGCCCTACTTTCCCTTAACAGCCGGTGGGTTGCACAAGACTTTCCAACCAGCAAAGTTCTCACATGCAGAGATAGCCGGAGTCCAACAATTCTAAACATGTTCGCCTGAACACGTCCTGACTGTACCTTCAGCTAATTACAGTGGAGGGATAATTGGCTTGAAGCGCTGTCATGTGGAGCCGTTGTGGCTACGTTAAATATGGAGGGATCCAAGAGATTTTGATGCTTTCGGCTGTATAATAACTCGTACAACCAGTACAGCCCTCGGAACGATGCCACGCTCCTCTCCATGCGTGAGAGCAGAGCTACGGGCCACACTGACATTTAGAATATATATTAAGGCCAGGCGCCTTCCAAGATGTTCGACTATAAGGGTATTTGGGGGTAAAAGAAGAGTGGCTCCCCATAATGGCCCACCCCCAGAGGCTAAGGCTAAGAGCCAAGACCATTCCACCAAGTGGTTGTGGAATAATGGCACAAGGTGTTACTACATAACAATAGATATCCTGTCCTGCTCCGTTCTCATCTCTACAGTTCCTGGCAATGAGAGGACCCACAATGTCAGACGATGATTTCCGAACCTTCTGGGGTTGTAGTCACACAAGTGCTGGAGAGCCACAGGTCACCATTGATATAGGATTCTACAGCACAGAATAGTTTGGAAGCAAAGTGCACTGGGGGCGCTGCGGTGGCCTTACCTCATGATATCTTCTGATATGTCTCACTGATAGGCAAGGAGATATGCACAAGTGAATCTGCACTTTGAAGTAGTTATCACTAACCACCATTTACCCTTGAGATAACAGTATAAATGAAGCATTACATTTGGGGCCCTGCTACAGATTTTGCACTGGGGCCCCACAGCTACAAGCCTCTGCTAATGTCAATAGTTGGCTTCAAGAGTTCCCGTGGTCTGCACTATAAATGTGCCCCAATGCCATCCTTTGGCGAAGTGGCCTGTGTGTTTTATGCTGATGGATCTTGCACCCTCAATACCAAACTTGGTGCCCGGACCCACATAACGGCCGCTGTATTGGATCCAGCTACTGGACTGGGTAGTGTAATTTAGGCAATATTAATTGGGCCTGTATGGTTGGGCTACTGCCCAATGTAAAGGGGTATTCCGGGCACAGACTGGCATTTTAAGATCTAATGTCCATCGTCACAATAACTCGTTGTGTAGTGGACTCTCTGCACCCGCTTCAGCTACCATCTATGTCACGTGACTCCACTTCCTCTGACATCTTGTCCACGTTTTCTCCTTCCTCCCCTGTCCATAGCCTCCACCATCCTGTGAGCAGTGCATGATGGGAGGACAGGAGCGGCAGCACTGCACTGTATTGTCATGTGACTTCCGAGTGCCGGACAGTGCTGTCTGTCTGTTGGAACAGGCTGTCTCTGGCGCTCTATGGGAGGTAGGGTGGTGCTGGTAAGTTGCAGGATGTGTGCGCTGTGGGCGGAGCTTTAGTGCTGGCTCTATGCATGCTGGGAGTTGTAGGTCTGTTGTATTTACTGCAGAAATGATGCATTTACACAGCGGCAGATGGGGGGGGGGGGGGGGGCTGCACGGGGCGAAGAAGAGGGTCCTGAGCGGCAGATGAAGGTGCCGCTACTTAGCATCACCTCCTAGATTTCAGCATTTCCAGAATTTTCACTTTGTGCCCAGAAAACCCTTTGAAGGGGTTCTGACTGCAATTTCAATCTTTAACCATGAATTTGTATGTGTCTGAAGCCCCCGATGCCACTGGCAGGTCCACTGCTCAGACCGCCGCCGAGTCTTGGGTTCTGGAAGCGGCCGCGGAGCGACGGCTCATGAATCATTTAATCTCAGGCAATTACTCGAGAATTCGTTTCTCATACAGGGCAGCGAAGCCTTTTAATTGAAGGGATCAATGACGGATGTAACAATTACAGCAGATCTCATGGCCTGCGGCTAAACACACCTACCAGCGAATGGTGCTAATGAGCTTCACACATTACAGGGACAGCCGCCGCGTGACGCGCCGCCGCCATCACCAGCTTGTTCGTTTCCTGACCTTTCAGTTCTTGTACTCACGGACCCACGACAAGCCGGATCAGGATCCACAGAACGGAGGAACGCTGGGATCACGGGGATCGGAAACGGCAGAGTCTCTCAGGAGTGATAAAGTTTATGAAGACTAACTTGTTACTTTTTACTTCTGGCAATTTACTATTTTTTTTAGAAAGTCCGGCCCTTTAAATGCGAGAGCCCGCAGCAGAATGCAGCTGTGCAGCAGCGGCGTCCGCACGTACCTGTCTCTCCTTGTCTTCATCTGTACTGCGGTTGGACCCGGCGGCTCGCGGTTCTACATGCGCAGTAGGGATTTTTTTTTTCTTTTCCATCGCCGTCAATGGAAGCCATCTGTACGGAATCCGGGCAAAAATAGAGCATGCTGCGACTGTTCCTCTGCTTGCGGAAACCGTAATTGTTTTCCACTAATGTACAGGAAAAGCGTTTTTCCATAGCGTGCTTTGGATGGAATTTGCTGCGGATCTGCGGTGCGGTCTGTGGCCGCAGCCGGCCCTAGAATCCAGGTATAGAAGCGCCAAAGTTATTAAGAGTCATCTTTGGATACAAATGTACAGCAGCCATGAGCTGGGGTAAGTGTGGGCTATGCTTCACTCCAGTTTCCAGCATTAATTGTAGTAAATGTGCCCCTTCTAACTCCACCCACTTGTCTCACCACCTGCAAAGAAGCAGAGAAGCGCAAAAAGGTCCCATTTACACGGAGCAATGATCGCTCAAACGACAGTCTGACTGGCAGCTTTGAGAGATCATTTTGCATAAACTATTAAGTAGCTACTCAGTTACTTAATAGCTTATTAGTGTGCAAATGAAGCCTTCGCTGAATGCAGTTACTAGCCCGAGGGCTCTTATCTGCTTTCAGCTCCTTTGTTCTTCACGGGGAAACAATGCTGTCAGTGCTCCCCGTGGAGAACTGCTGATAACGCCACACAACGATTTTTAGGTTATACTGAATTTAACGATCAGCCAGCAGTGCTCGAAAAGTGCACGATGGGCGCATGTTTAGACGCAATGATGATCGCTAAAACGATCGCTTTTTAGCCATTTTTGAGCAATCATCGCTCCGTGTAGATGGGCCTTCCTGGTCAGCCTCCTGGAGGGGCAGGAAGAGACTCTTGTCTTGTGATCTTCAGGCTCTCTTATCTGTCTGCCATTAAAGCCTTTGATCTTCTGTTAACTCTTACATCACAGGAGCCTTGGATGCAGAAACATTCTCTTCTACGCTGCATGAATGAGGGCGTATTCAGACGAATGTGGGCGCAGCTACACTCGGCGACACGGAGCGTAGTAGTGCCTGAACGAGAGGAATCCCTTCCCCTTCTGCTCATACTCCACGCCAGAGCTGGAGTAATCACAGCTTTTATGTAGCAGCAACAATCTTAGGGGGTCGGCAGCGAACTGAACAGCAAAGAGCTGCCCGAACAACGGAGCTGCCCGAACAACGGAGCTGCCCGAACAACGGAGCTGCCCGAACAACGGAGCTGCCCGAACAACGGAGCTGCCCGAACAACGCAGCTGCCCGAACAACGGAGCTGCCCGAACAACGGAGCTGCCCGAACAACGGAGCTGCCCAAACATTGGCGCTAGGGATCACCTGGACTACAATAGGTCTACTGGCTCCATGCAGCTGAACGAGCCCCAATTAACAGGCATGTGGGTCATTCCCGATTAGCGAACGCGCCCATATGAAGGAGCCCGTAGTCCGTGAACGCGCACAAGAATAGGACGCCCTGCACAAGTATGCTTGTAATATGTCATGTACATCCGCTGGTGTGAATGAGCCCCTAATCGCACTGATTCCAGTAGTCAGCCGCTTCTGGCTGTAAAAGGTTCAGGCTGCTGACACTGGGTTGTCTAGACTGGATACAATGTAACAAACCCCCAGCTGTGAGAAGTATCAGCTCTGTGGAGTTTTACTGCTTGTTTAGAGTCCTCTGATATTTGGAATCCTTACAGGAGGGGTCAGAGGTCGCAAAAGGTCCTTAAGACTTATTTGCATAAATTAACTGAACTGTTTGAAATGTAAATGTGTTTCCCCTCTTTCTCTCGCCCCTCCAGCAGACTACAGGGGTCTGACTGAGTGGTTACGGGCCGACAGACTACAGGGGTCTGACTGGGTGGTTACAGGATGGCAGACTACAGGGGTCTGACTGGGTGGTTACAGGATGGCAGACTAGAGGGGTCTGACTGGGTGGTTACGGGCCGACAGACTACAGGGGTCTGACTGGGTGGTTACGGGGCAGCAGACTAGAGGGGTCTGAATGGGTGGTTACGTCCCGGAAGACTACAGGGGTCTGACTGGGTGGTTACGGGGCGGCAGACTAGAGGGGTCTGACTGGGTGGTTACGGGCCGACAGACTACAGGGGTCTGACTGGGTGGTTACGGGCCGACAGACTACAGGGGTCTGACTGGGTGGTTACAGGATGGCAGACTAGAGGGGTCTGACTGGGTGGTTACGGGGCAGCAGACTAGAGGGGTCTGACTGGGTGCTTACGTCCCGGAAGACTAGAGGGGTCTGACTGGATAGTTACGTCACAGTAGACTAGAGGGGTCTGACTGGGTGGTTACAGGATGGCAGACTACAGGGGTCTGACTGGGTGGTTACAGGATGGCAGACTAGAGGGGTCTGACTGGGTGCTTACGTCCCGGAAGACTGGAGGGGTCTAACTGGATAGTTACGTCACAGTAGACTAGAGGGGTCTGACTGGGTGGTTACGGGGCGGCAGACTAGAGGGGTCTGAATGGGTGGTTACGTCCCGGAAGACTAGAGGGGTCTGACTGGGTGGTTACGGGGCGGCAGACTAGAGGGGTCTGAATGGGTGGTTACGTCCCGGAAGACTAGAGGGGTCTGACTGGGTGGTTACGGGGCGGCAGACTAGAGGGGTCTGAATGGGTGGTTACGTCCCGGAAGACTAGAGGGGTCTGACTGGATAGTTACGTCACAGTAGACTAGAGGGGTCTGACTGGGTGGTTACGGAATGGCAGACTAGAGGGGTCTGACTGGATGGTTACGGGCCAGCAGACTAGAGGGGTCTGACTGGATGGTTACGGGATGGAAGACTAAAGGGGTCTTACTGTGTGGTTACGTCCCGACAGACTAGAGGGGTCTGACTGGATAGTTACGCCACGGTAGACTAGAGGGGTCTAACTGGATGGTTACGTTCCGGCAGACTGGAGGCTTCTTATTGGGTGGTTACGTCCCGGCAGACTAGAGGGGTCTGACTGGGTGCTTACGGGGCGGCAGACTAGAGGGGTCTGACTGGGTGGTTACGTTCCGGCAGACTAGAGGGGTCTGACTGGGTGCTTACGGGGCGGCAGACTAGAGGGGTCTGACTGGGTGGTTACGTCCCGGCAGACTAGAGGGGTCTGACTGGATGGTTACGTCCCAGCAGACTGGAGGGGTCTGACTGGGTGGTTACGTCCTGGCAGACTAGAGGGGTCTGACTGGGTGCTTACGGGGCGGCAGACTAGAGGGGTCTGACTGGATGATTATGTCCTGGCAGACTAGAGGGGTCTGACTGGGTGGTTATGTCCCGGCAGACTAGAGGGGTCTGACTGGGTGCTTACGGGGCAGCAGACTAGAGGGATCTGACTGGATGGTTACGGCCTGGCAGACCAGAGGTGTCTGACTGGGTGGTTACGTCCCGTCAGACTAGAGCGGTCTGACTGGGTGGTTACGTCCCGGCAAACTAGAGGGGTCTGACTGGGTGCTTACGGGGCAGCAGACTAGAGGGGACTGACTCGGTGGTTACGTCCCAGCAGACTAGAGGGGTCTTATTGGGTGGTTACGTCCCAGCAGACTAGCCGGGTCTGACTGGGTGGTTACGGGGCGGCAGACTAGAGGGGTCTGACTGGGTGGTTACGGTCCGGCAGACTAGAGGGGTCTGACTGGGTGGTTATGTCCCGGCAGACTAGAGGGGTCTGACTGGGTGCTTACGCCTAATGATTATGACTCAGAATTAGTTCACCCCCAGGACTGAGCGCTAGTCGCCCGTGTAGATGCAAGGAAATCGCTGACTATGCATTTGTTTCTCATTATCAGTGAGTTTCAGTCTCGCTGGATCGCAGGAAACAGATGAGAGTAATTCCTGCACTTGGCCTGAGATGGCGCCCTCCCGCCCCTCACTTTATCCTGTCTGTTAGGTCTTTATCAGTATTGGTCCAGGTGGGACCTCTGTGGTGTTATATGGTGGGCTGCCGGCTGGTATATACAGATGTGTAGCACATAATGTATGGCAGGTTATATAGGGGACGGCTCCTGCGCTGCCCCCCAAGTGCACGGGAATAATACCGATCGGACCTCCCGACAATGAAGGGATGAACCGCTGTTAATGGCGCGCATTTGGCCACACCTCTTCTGCTAAGGCACACCCCTTGCATCTCCTCAGGGCGCCTTCACACTGATGTGATGCCTTGCAGCGCTTTTTTTCCCATCTGCGATGTTGTGAGGAAATAAAATTGCAGCTGCTCCATCTTATGTTTTTTGCATTTTTCGTCCCCCACGGCGCCCGCTGGCGGTTTTTCTGCGATGCGTTTTTAACATTAACTGTTGACTCGCGGTAAAATATCTCGGTAGAATTGCGTCAAAAACACTCAAGAAAATTGCAACAAAAAGCATCGCTGACGCCGAACCATCTCAGGAACACAAGTGGCTGGCGGGGATTTTCTCCCTGCAATATCGTGATCGCCAGGGTGGGGCGCCCTCACAGTAACAGCGGCTGCTAGATACTCTCTCACAACACCAGTGTATCTCTAAATAATAGACACCAGCTCTGCACACTGATAGTGATTACAGTGCAGTTACCTCCAATGATGGTGATTACAGTGCAGTTACCTCCAATGATGGTGATTACAGTGCAGTTACCTCCAATAATAGTGGTTACAGTGCAGTTACCTCCAATGATGGTGATTACAGTGCAGTTACCTCCAATGATGGTGATTACAGTGCAGTTGCCTCCAATGATGGTGATTACAGTGCAGTTACCTCCATGATGGTGATTACAGTGCAGTTACCTCCAATAATAGTGATTACAGTGCAGTTACCTCCAATGATAGTGATTACAGTGCAGTTACCTCCAATAATAGTGATTACAGTGCAGTTACCTCCAATAATAGTGATTACAGTGCAGTTACCTCCAATGATGGTGATTACAGTGCAGTTACCTCCAATGAAGGTGATTACAGTGCAGTTACCTCCAATAATAGTGATTGCAGTGCAGTTACCTCCAATAATAGTGATTACAGTGCAGTTACCTCCAATGATGGTGATTACAGTGCAGTTACCTCCAATGATGGTGATTACAGTGCAGTTACCTCCAATGATGGTGATTACAGTGCAGTTACCTCCAATGATAGTGATTACAGTGCAGTTACCTCCAGTGATAGTGTTTACAGTGCTGTTACCTCCAATGATAGTGATTACAGTGCAGTTACCTCCAATAATAGTGATTACAGTGCAGTTACCTCCAATGATGGTGATTACAGTGCAGTTACCTCCAATGATGGTGATTACAGTGCAGTTACCTCCAATGATAGTGATTACAGTGCAGTTTCTTCCAATGGTGGTGTTTACAGTGCAGTTACCGCCAATGATAGCGATTACTGTGCAGTTACCTCCATGATGGTGATTACAGTGCAGTTACCTCCAATAATAGTGATTACAATGCAGTTACCTCCAATGATAGTGATTACAGTGCAGTTACCTCCAATAATAGTGATTACAGTGCAGTTACCTCCAATAATAGTGATTACAGTGCAGTTACCTCCAATGATGGTGATTACAGTGCAGTTACCTCCAATGAAGGTGATTACAGTGCAGTTACCTCCAATGATGGTGATTACAGTGCAGTTACCTCCAATGATGGTGATTACAGTGCAGTTACCTCCAATGATAGTGATTACAGTGCAGTTACCTCCAGTGATAGTGTTTACAGTGCTGTTACCTCCAATGATAGTGATTACAGTGCAGTTACCTCCAATAATAGTGATTACAGTGCAGTTACCTCCAATGATGGTGATTACAGTGCAGTTACCTCCAATGATGGTGATTACAGTGCAGTTACCTCCAATGATAGTGATTACAGTGCAGTTTCTTCCAATGGTGGTGTTTACAGTGCAGTTACCGCCAATGATAGCGATTACTGTGCAGTTACCTCCAATGATCGTGATTACAGTGCAGTTACCTCCAATGATGGTGATTACAGTGCAGTTACCTCCAAAGATCACATGTTATGTCTTCTCTGTTTCGTAATGTTCATTTTTGCTTTTCTTCTCTCTCAACCCAGACTGCCCAGAAGACTTCTTCCAGCCGCTGCTCATCTCTGCACAAACTCCTAATCCTGCAATTACCCACAATGCCCCTCTTATTAACCTTCTACATAGTAACAGTGTCCCTTCTGTGGCACCATTTACCTAAGCCCTCAATGGCCCTACAAAGTAATAGTGCCACCACTGTGGTCCCAGAATGTAATTCCCCCCCCTCCCCCTCCTTGTGGCCCCTTTTAATTATAGTGACTTTTCTGTGGCCCCACTTAGTTATAGAGTCCCATTTGTCGTCCCACCAAGTATTAGTGATCCTTCTGTGACCCCTTTTAGTTATAGTGCCCCTCTTAGTTGTAGTATACCCTCTGTAACCCTTCTTTGGCCCCTCTTACTTATAGTGACCCCCTGTGGCCCCACTTATAGTGCACCCACTGTTGAGTCTCCCCTCTATTAACTCTTTCCATCTGCAGTAAAGCCATTGTCTCCAGACTCCCAGACCACCTGACAGCGCACTACACACAGCATGTGCAGCCTGACTGCCCCCCGACTCCTTTCATCATGGTGCATCCGGACCCTCTGAGGTTTTGCAGACAGTCTCAGATTGGCTCGTGAATGCGGCGCCCCTGATCTCGGCCATGTTTGGCAAGATGGAGATGCCCCTTTAAGAGTTCCATTTGAAACTTTTTATGTGTTTGCATCCTTGGAAACAATCAGCCTAATTAATAACTGCCGCTTGTGTTGTATCATTAACCTCTTCCTTCCCAGGGGGTGGCATTACTCCGCTCCGAGAACAGAGGCCACGCTCTTGTTTATATCTTGGGTTGTAAGGAAATGCAGCGGCTTTGGAAGATGTCAGACCATTTAAGGGACCACTTCAAGGATGACACAGAGCAGAGATGAGGCTCCTGCGATCTCTTCATCAAGCGTTCTCGCCAGCGTCACGCACTCCAGCAAACATGGGGCGGCTGCCAGGAACACTTCAGCTTCCTGCGCCGACTCCTGATTGTCCCCTTGTGCCTCCGCCGCTCCTTCACAAGCACTAATAATAATAATTAGGAAATAAGTGTCGCCTGTGGGAGGCTGATGGTGCAATAGGGTCACTGTGGATGGAAGCACTGCGCACCTGCTAATGAAGGTGAAGTAGCGGTGGAGACCTGACGCGGTCGTCTGCAGGCAGTGAAGCAGCGCTAGAGACCTCACGGGGTCGTCTGCAGGCGGCGCAGCAGCGCTAGAGACCTCACGGGGTCGTCTGCAGGCGGGGACCTCGTTCCTATGTACATATCTTCAAGGAGCTTCCCCCCTTATGACTTGTGATGTCATAGAAGCCTCCGCATGTGCCCTCAGTGGCCGCCGGGTCGCAGGTCTCAGCGCTCCTTCACACCGGCGACTGCGATATCGCAGCTAGAAAATCCCGACTTTTTCCCGTGATTTTTGAGCGCCGGCGCTGCTTTTTCTCGCACTTGTGATTTTCTCGTACGTTTTTTTCCACATGATTTGCCGTGATTTTTTAACGCAATAGTCAGTAGCACTTTGTAATGTTACAAACCCTACGAAGATGGGGCACACGCAACATTACGAGTGAAAACGACTTGCGCAAAAACCACCAGCTCATGCGTTGCGGTGCGATAAAAAGCCGGCTCCATGGGAGATAAAAACTGCAAAAAACCGTAAGATGGAGCAGCCGCGAATTTTTTTCCTCACAGCGTGGCATAAGAGAAAACATCGCAGATGGGAGGAGCGGCGGAACGTCATCGGCTCCATAATTCTGCGTTTACATCGCACGAACATCATACAATTTTACCGCCGGTGTGAAGGCGCCCTGAGGGCCGCTGCACACTGCGAGGGCGATATCAGGCCGTGATTCACCCCCATATCACTCTCGCAAACCTTCTAAGCTGTTCTCCCCCTCGCCAGCAGTGGGAGCAGGCGGGACAAGGCGGGGCCAGTGTGCTAAGCTCCCACCCACTCTCAGGCGCCTCATCAGCAGCTAGCAATGGCAAGGAATGGGAGCTTAGCAGCTAGCTCCGCCCCTGTCCGGCACCCTCCAATTGCAAACAGCCAGGAAACAGTGGAGAGGAGGGAAGGGGGAGGGAGTTTAGCAGGCATGCTACTAAACTCCCTCCCACCTCCCTTCTCCGGCCGCTGTCATTGGCTCCCGTAGAAGTCTATGCAGCGGCCGACACATTCCAGGCAGAAAGATAGTTCCAGATAGTTAAGAGCGCCCAGCTGGCCAATATAGCGCCGGGCACTTTTACGCCGCGGTAATACGCCTGTGTGATCTGATGCATTGGAATCCAATGCATCAGATGGTAGCGTATATCAGCCGTCCGTGAAACGGCGGCCCGTATACGCAGGTGTGAATAGGCCCTAGGGCTAGTTTCACACGGACGATCACGATTTTGCTGCGAGAAAATTGCATCCAAATCCGGTTTTTGTTCCCGCGATGTTTGGGCATCAGCAATGTTTTTGTCATATAATCTCACATCCCAACACTCCGCCCACCATGAAAACACACAACTTTTACTGCAAAAGTCAATGGGACTCTCTAATGTTAGAATTGCAGCGCAGGTTTGTTGTGATGTGATAAAAGGGGCTCCATAGGGAAACATGGGAGATAAAAAATGGCGCATCGCAGAAAGATAGAGCAGCCGTGACGTTCAGTTCTCGCAACATCGCTGATGGGAAGGAAACCGTTATCAGTCATCGGTGTCATAATCTGCTTCCTCACTGACTATCACAGCAGGTGACAATGGCGCTATTACTATGATTCCAAATGTATTCCAAGTTGCGGGCTCCTAATGAGCAGCCTGGATTCTGGTTCGGGAGGAGGTAGGGGGGAACGTTTGAAAATTTAGTTCAGTCAGTTTGCCGAATTTCAAAAAAAGCTCGGTTTGGTCCGGATTAGTTTGAAGTGAACCAATACCAATAATGATGGAGGAAGAGGAGGAGGAGAGGATGAAGCGGAGGGGGACCATGCTGAAGCCGACATTAACAGGTCTGAAGGAAAACCTCGAGAGTCTGTTGTAGACAGCATGCTGGTGCCACCAAACACACCGGCCGGCTGAGGAGATGTCAGATCAGACTCCAGCAGTTTTCATGGTCTAAAGGGAGAGCTTCTGGAGAACCTTAAAGCGTAAGATTTCTAAACCACACCAGCTCCTCCTTATCCTCATTTACCGCTTTTTGCACCTTTCCGTGTCTTTAAGTTCTAATTTCCAGGTAGTCTTTCCCATTTTTGTGGCATCCTGTTGTTGGCAGTCCACTCTTGGGGGACAAGGAGCAAGCCTAGCATTCTTCCAGTAGTTCATTGTCCTGAACTTCCTTGCCCCAACGCCCCATGCTGAACTGCATTGTCTCTAGGCAGTCATCAGGGAGGCAGTATCAGACTGCCTGCCCCTCTTATCTCCCTGGATGATTTTGGACAAATTATGAGTAAACCCAATATAATTTTTTGTACAAACACAGAGACCCAGGAGAGGCAGAGACAATGGAGATTGTTATCATAGTGTCTGCAGATCTGTCAGCCTGCAGCCTGTAAGAGCACAAGAGCTACCTTAAAGATAACTCCTCCCCAAACTGTGCCCTTGTTACTAATGAAGCTTTGTATCTAAGGATAGAGGGTGGATTGTAGAGCAGGGAGCCCCCTAGTGGCGGCCACTTCAAGTGTGATTTGCAGCAGTAAAGCAACATTTTTAATGCAGGTATATTACAGAAATGATGACAGTCACACCGGCCGGTAGATGAGCAGCAGTTGGCTGCAGGGTTGCCGTCCCGTAACTTAGGAGCTTGCTGATGTAGCCCTTGTAGAATGAGCAGATGACGGGACATCAGGCTGCAGCAGAGACTGGCAGCTCCGGAGGAAGAACTTCAACTAAAAGTCACTTTAATGTTGTTATGAAATCAACAAGTTCTGCTGACCCCGCTGACCCCGCTGGACTGAGCCGAATGCTGACGGCGGAGCATTGATACCAGCGCACGCCGACTCTGTTTTCTGCGTGTTGCTCGTAAACATTCGTTGCAAGCGGCATCCAGCAATCCTGTAATTATATGTAACATGTTGTGACATTATACGGCGATGCATGTACAGCCATCATCACCCTGACGTGTAATTATACAGAGCCGTGGGAAGGAGGCGTCCTCTTCATTTCCTTTGACCTCCAGTAGAAGTTACTTCTGGTTGTCGGTTCACAGACACCCGGATCCCGACGCACGCCGGCAGCCCGGAGAGGCTCCATGTAATTACATGGTAATTGGCTGCTCGCTGCTCTGTCGTCCTACTCTGCATACACACCCGCCATGGGAGAGCGGGCACCAACTACCAGCTCCACCCGCAGACACATTTTAGAGTAACTCCACCTACGGAGACCATTTATATTAGGCAACTGCATGAAGAGCAATTACACAAACTGATGTCGTAACCTTACAGGGACAGACAGACCACACAGACAGACTATGTATCTGCTAAGGAGCCCAATAAAGGGGTGGTGGCAAGATGGCATCCCCTGTTCATATGCCCCATTAGGGCCTTTGAAGGTCATAGAGTGGGGTCTCGCGCTGAGGACCCCCTCTATGTCCCAGAATAGAATACGAGTAAGGGCTCACACCCACTGGTGATAGGTTTTCCTGCGATGCCAGAGAGAGTGAAAATGCATGATTATAATTCCAATGGTTTTCAATGGTTTCATTCCCATTTGCGATGTCTTCACTCAAGCCTCGCAGCGCTAAGAAAAATCTGTGATATCGCCCATTGTTTTCAATGGGCCGACAGCAGCAGCGCCGACCCCATTAAAATCAATGGGAGAAGGTCGTGAAGCGGGCAAGGAATCCCCTATAGACAGGAGAGAAAGGAGGCGGAGGCTGCCGGCCCCATTGAAAACAATGGGCGATATCACAGATTTTTCTTAGCGCTGCGAGGCTTGAGTGAAGACATCGCAAATGAGAATAAACCATTGAAAACCATTGGTATCATAATCATGCATTTTCGCTCCCTCTCGCATTGCAGGAAAACCTATCACCAGTGGGTGTGAGCCCGTCCTGTAATACCTCATTACCCCTGCAGGGAACGTCAGGCCATTGCTTTCCCAGGCAGAATCGACCCCACATTCTCGAAAGGGTGGGACATCTCATCACAGCTCCTCTAATATACAAGGAGTCAGGTATTGTCCCAAGTAGTGGGGAGCCAACTTTTGAAAAGTTTGGTTTGGCTGGTTCACTGAACTTTTTATTGAAGTCTGGTTTGGGCCGAATTAGTTGGAGCTGAACTGGAAATTCACCAAAACCCTTAAAAGTGGTATATAACACAGTAAAAGCCATAAGAGCCCCGCAGAGGACTCTGAGATGTTATAGGGGGCTTTCATGGCTCTTAGTGCTATAGGCCAGTGTTCAGGACTAGTGCAGAGTCAGTAGAAACCTGTTTCAGGTCCAGCTTTGCTAAACGCTCGGTTTGGCAGGGTGACATAACCCGGGGTCATAGTGAGGGGCCCATCTTTATCTCTTCTATGAGGCCCCCTCTCCCACTTGTTGTTTATAGAAAGTACTGCTATGACTCCCACCTATGTATGTCAATGTCCTTGGAGCCTCTCGGCACAGGATATATATGACATTAAAGGGACCCTATGGTTTTGGGACAACATTCTGTCCTTCTACTGGAGAGGGAGGCATTATACCGGTAGTCCTTCTTCTCTACTGCCCCTCCAATCAGCCATGTCTGGGTCGCACTTATGGCTGTCCATAATACTACCGTGTTTCCCCGAAAATAAGACAGTGTCTTATATAAATTTTTGTTCAAAAAGGTTTAACGTTTTTACATGTATAGCTGCCTGGACACTATGTAAATTGACTTCTTTATTTAACTGTTAGCAGGGCTTAATTTTGGAGTAGGGCTTATATTTCAAGCATCCTCAAAAAGCCTGAAAAATCATTTTGCATCCTCAAAAATTCTGGAAAATCATGCTATGTCTTATTTTCAGGGAAACAGGGTAGTAGCAATTTTCTAACCAGCTAATGCTCACTGTGCACCTCTCTGTGATTGGGCAGCACTGGTCACTTGAGCAGCTCTGGCCAATCAGGGGGCAGGAATAGTGCATTGGCAGTCCAACACTATTAGTGCAGTGTGCGGATTAGATAGTCTGAAGATTGTATCGTCTGAAAACAGGATTTGAAAGAGGTCTCTCACTCAGGACCTTCACTATGAGCCCCCCCATCTTGGCAGACTCAGGCCATCCATGCATTAGATGGTCAACCATTTATTTCAATGACCACCATGTAATATTACATTTTTGGTTGTGGCTTTCCCTGGGGAGTCAGGAGGGATCTGGACCATTAAGACATTTTTGGTTAAAGCAGAAAGTCCCTTTATTCATATTCCTAATCGTATTGGCAAAATAATGACCCTCTGAGTGTGCCAGGAAGGAGCTGACAAGCCGGGAGTCTGCGGCTTCCACCACTGAGGGATTCTAACACTTCGGAGGGTGCAGAAGGAGGCCAGAGGTCAGGAAACACCCGGTTTCCTTCCACAAGGAGCCGACCCAGAGAGCAGCACACATGTCCCATGTTTACATGATGTAACAGCCGGAGGTTCCTTCTCCTAACTGCTCCATTGCTCAACCCTCGAGTCTTCCTGGCAGCGCCGAGACGTTTCATTTACTTCTTATTATGTTTAAGATTACTCCTTTATATTATGCAAGAAGCAGATGTTCGCGATCCGCAGCCCTCAGTCCCGGGAAAGCGGCGGTTATCTCACCTGAGGCGTTATCTCGTGTTCTTGCTATTTGTATTTGTACTCTCGTACCTGACAGAGTCGAGCGCAAAAACAATCCTTCAGCAAAACTTCTTCAAGAAAGTCATCAAGGAGCCCAATACAACCCCAGCTGCAGTCTCTATATTAATCACTGTGAGGGAGCCTGTCCAACGGAGGGGACGAATGTTACCCTTATTGTGATAGCAGAAACTCATCTTATCGTAACCCATTAAAAACTACACTTGTTGACAAAAGTACTGGGATGTACGGGGATATCATGGGATTTTATCCCATTTCTCCATCCAGTATTTGGGCCCCTTTGGCCTCAATGACTGCAGTCCCCTCCGCAGCCGCTTCCACCAGATCCTCATACATGTGTGGGGGGATTTGCCTCCATTCCTGGAGGAGCTTCAGATAGGAAATCTTCACATGCCGTTCCCTACGGAGGGTTCTGGTACTATAGAATGTCCCAATGTCCTGTGAGCCCCCCCGAGCGAGGCCAGACGATGTATGTGATGTCTTCACAGCTCCTACAAGGCTTCGTTGTCCACAATGTCAGTTTACGAGGTCTCCCTTAATGTGGCGGCACCGCACACACCAGATGGCCTCCATCTCCCAATAACATGGCCAACAGTGGACTCTGGAAGGTCCAGAGGATACGATGTCCTGTACTGATTGGTTGCTGACCTCCCACCACCAGACCCCGTTGTCAACTCTACACCTGGTGACATCCCCCAGCAGACCCTGTTGTCAGCTCTACACCTGGTGACCTCCCCCCACCTGACCCCAGTATCAGCTCTACACCTGGTGACATCCCACCACCAGACCCCAGTATCAGCTCTACACCTGGTGACATCCCACCACCAGACCCAGTATCAGCTCTACACCTGGTGACATCCCCCAGCAGACCCTGTTGTCAGCTCTACACCTGGTGACATCCCACCACCAGACCCCGTTGTCAGCTCTACACCTGGTGACATCCCCCCACCAGACCCAGTATCAGCTCTACACCTGGTGACATCCCACCACCAGACCCAGTATCAGCTCTACACCTGGTGACATCCCCCAGCAGACCCTGTTGTCAGCTCTACACCTGGTGACATCCCCCAGCAGACCCTGTTGTCAGCTCTACACCTGGTGACATCCCCCCACCAGACCCAGTATCAGCTCTACACCTGGTGACATCCCCCCACCAGACCCCGTTGTCAGCTCTACACCTGGTGACATCCCACCACCAGACCCAGTATCAGCTCTACCCCTGGTGACATCCCACCACCAGACCCCGTTGTCAGCTCTACACCTGGTGTCATCCTACCACCAGACCCTGTTGTCAGCTCTACACCTAGTGACATCCCCCCACCAGACCTCGTTGTCAGCTCTACACCTGGTGACATTCCCCCACCAGACCCAGTATCAGCTCTACACCTGGTGACATCCCCCCACCAGACCCAGTATCAGCTCTACACCTGGTGACATCCCCCCACCAGACCCCGTTGTCAGCTCTACACCTGGTGAGATCCCCCCACCAGACCCCGTCATCAGCTCTACAATTGGTGACATCCCCCCACTAGACCCTGTTGTCAGCTCTACACCTGGTGACATCCCACCATCAGACCCAGTATCAGCTTTACACCCGGTGACATCCCACCACCAGACCCCATTGTCAGCTCTACCCCTGGTGACATCCCCCCACCAGACCCAGTATCAGCTTTACACCTGGTGCAACTCCACTTCACAAAAGCCCTTAACCCTTTTCTTTTTCCGTCGACATGGCTGTCTTGGGCTGCCGACATGCGAACGGAATTGCATTGTGGAATGCCCGGCCGGCGCCTGCACCGCAGTTCCGCAGCAAATAGCATTCATAGCATGCAGTGGAAAATCCCTTCTTCCTGCACACTCGCGGAAACGAAAACCTGTTTCCATGAGCGGAAGATAAATTGCAGCATGCCCCATTTTTGTGTGATGTCCACACGGATGGCTCCCATTGAAGTCGTCCGAACCCTGGCCTGCCCACTATTGACAAAGTGAACAGGTTGCAGATTGGCGGTGATGACGCTGGGAAAAAAAAAGATTTGAAAAGAATCGCATGATGAGGCTGACCCGCCGGGTCCATCCATGGTACAGATGATGAAGAAAGCAGAGAGGTACGAAGGGTCGCCAGGCGGGCACAGGGGCAGACTGACCCCTTCGTGTGCAGGCAGTCTGGGGGTATTTTGTGTGGCGAGCTGCAGATTTATTAGCATCACTTTGGGGTCCAAATAATCTTTTGTAGAACTTTTCTGAACTGTTTTGGAGAGGCGGCAGAGAAGACACGAGCGTCAGTGCTGCTTAGTGACAGGATGCGTGTTTTCTGCGGGTCGGTACGATTACAACAATACTATGATTTTATATGTTTTTATACGTTTTTTGATATGTATCATTTATTAATTTGTTTCCATCGTTGTGTTCACAGTCCGATCACTATTCTTTCCATGGACGGTTTCCGCGAGGGTTTGGTTTTCGTGTGATGAGCCGTCGTTTTTTCTTTTGGTGCCATTTCGCGGAACGGGTGACTTTTTTGTTCACCTTTAATGCATTTTTTTTAAGAGTTGCAATGAAAAAAAAAACAGCATCGATTTGGCTCCTTTTTTTGCCCCTTTTTATAGTGTTTGCCATGCAGGATAAAGAGAGGGTTCAATTTATTGCACGGGTCGTTGTGGAGGCGACAATACAAAAATGTGGATTTTTAGTTAGTTTTTTTAAAACAAAGAGATGAAAGTGCTTTGAAAAAGTTTTTTTTATGTGTAATTTTCTTTGCTACTTCTTTTACATATTTTATGTCTCTATAGGGGATTTAACCCGTGATGCTATAATCTCTCTGATGCTTAGGTGGCAGAGGGGCAATGACATCATGGAGGGAGTGTCTTCTCTCTGTATACCCTTTACATGTTACTATCAACAGTCACCGTGGCAAGTAAAGGGTTAAAAGTGGGAATCCGTGTTCTCACCCATCCTTGCTGTCGCAGCGGGAGCCGGCTGTCAGTCACTGCTAACTCCCGCTGCGGATAGTGACGGCTCAGCTTCTGAAGCTGCACCATCCATAGGGCGTAAATGTGCTCCCATTCAGGGGAACTGAGCCAGGGGGCACATTTATGTCCCGGGGCAGGAAGGAGTTAAGTCACAGCTGGCGGCTATGATTACCATATGGCACGGCTGGGTGTCAACATGCCGCTGGGAAACTGGTTGGACGGGTTTATAATGCCAGCAGCTGCTCATTTCATACACCAAAAAACGTCCTGAGCACTGTGCTTGGCCAAGTGTCCGGTGGTCCATGTTGGGTCGGTGCGTGAGCCCAGCGCTCCTCCATGACCGGTCAGGAATTATTGCAGGCTTTTTTGAGAAACTTTGGAACGTACCGCGGTGGCAGAACGCCCCTGTTGGCTACTGCGTCACCCTACTTTAGGTCATGGTGTCCAGTATAACTCGGCCTGCGCTGGGGGTCCGCACACCCCTAATAGACCTCAGCCTGGCAGCAATAACCTTGTGAACCTCGGGGAGTCGGCAACATGGACTCTGCTTTGTATCTTCCAAGAAGATGAGTCTAGAAAGTGATGCTACAATTTCTGTAACATTTTTGTTGGTTTGCAGCTCTTGTCCCTCACAGCCGATCCGTACATGGAGGGACCGCCGATCCCTGTAGAGTAGGGATCACACAACATCTACCACACAAGGAATTATTTTTAACATTTTCGGGAATATCTTTGTGATAATTGATTCTGTAACCAATGAGAGTGCAAGAAAAAGTCACCAATAGTAACCCAGTAACCCCATAACCTCACAGTAACCCCATAACCCCGCAGTAACCCTATAACCCCACAGTAACCCCATAACCCCGCAGTACCCCATAACCCCGCAGTAACCCCATAACCCCGCTGTAACCCTATAACCCCGCAGTACCCCATAACCCCGCAGTACCCCATAACCCCGCAGTAACCCCATAACCCCACAGTAACCCCATAACCCCGCAGTACCCCATAACTCTGCAGTAACCCCATAACCCAGCAGTAAGCCTGTAACCCCGCAGTAACCCCATAACCCCGCAGTAACCCTATAACCCCACAGTAACCCCATAACCCCGCAGTAACCCCATAACTCTGCAGTAACCCCATAACCCCGCAGTAACCCCTAACTCTGCAGTAACCCCTAACTCTGCAGTAACCCCATAACTCTGCAGTAACCCCATAACCCCCAGTAACCCCATAACTCTGCAGTAACCCTATAACCCCACAGTAACCCCATAACCCCGCAGTAACCCCATAACTCTGCAGTAACCCCATAACCTCAAAGTAAGCCTGTAACCTCGCAGTAACCCCATAACCCCCAGTAACCCCTAACTCTGCAGTAACCCCATAACCCCGCAGCAACCCCATAACCCCGCAGTAACCCCATAACTCTGCAGTAACCCCATAACCCCGCAGTAACCCCATAACCCCCAGTAACCCCATAACTCTGCAGTAACCCCATAACCTCGCAGTAACCCCATAACTCTGCAGTAACCCCATAACTCTGCAGTAACCCCATAACCGCGCAGTAACCCCATAACTCTGCAGTAACCCCATAACTCTGCAGTAATCCCATAACCCCCAGTAACCCCATAACTTTGCAGTAACCCCATAACCCCGCAGTAACCCCATAACTCTGCAGTAACCCCATAACCCCGCAGTAACCCCATAACTCTGCAGTAACCCCATAACCCCCAGTAACCCCATAACTCTGCAGTAACCCCATAACTCTGCAGTAATCCCATAACCCCCAGTAACCCCATAACTCTGCAGTAACCCCATAACCCCGCAGTAACCCCATAACTCTGCAGTAACCCCATAACCCCGCAGTAACCCCATAACTCTGCAGTAACCCCATAACCCCCAGTAACCCCATAACTCTGCAGTAACCCCATAACCTCGCAGTAACCCCATAACCCCCAGTAACCCCATAACTCTGCAGTAACCCTATAACCCCACAGTAACCCCATAACCCCCAGTAACCCCATAACTCTGCAGTAACCCTATAACCCCACAGTAACCCCATAACCCCGCAGTAACCCCATAACTCTGCAGTAACCCCATAACCCCCAGTAACCCTATAACCCCGCAGTAACCCCATAACTCTGCAGTAACCCCATAACCCCGCAGTAACCCCATAACCCCGCAGTAACCCCATAACTCTGCAGTAACCCCATAACCCCGCAGTAACCCCATAACTCCGCAGTAACCCCATAACTCTGCAGTAACCCCATAACCCCCAGTAACCCTATAACCCCGCAGTAACCCCATAACCTCACAGTAAGCCTGTAACCTCGCAGTAAACCCATAACCCCGCAGTAACCCCATAACCCCCAGTAACCCTATAACCCCGCAGTAACCCCATAACTCTGCAGTAACCCCATAACCCCGCAGTAACCCCATAACCCCGCAGCAACCCCATAACTCTGCAGTAACCCCATAACTCTGCAGTAACCCCATAACCTCGCAGTAACCCTATAACCCCGCAGTAACCCCATAACCCCGCAGTAACCCCATAACTCCGCAGTAACCCCATAACCCCGCAGTAACCCCATAACCCCGCAGTAACCCCATAACCCCGCAGTAACCCCATAACTCTGCAGTACCCCATAACCAGGATCAGCTTTATGCTCTATATATGTATATCATAGAGTGGGACCCCCACCGCAGACCCCATGTCTCAGTTTGGGCTCATTCATATGGCCATGTGTGTTGACCGCTGCTTGGATCTCACAGCGTTCTGGGAGCCGGCGGTCAGCGGGCTGTTGCCGTGTATAGCAGCACATGGCGGTATGTCCCCCGCACGCGGTCATACGCAGTCCCCACTCTGTCTCATTGCGGCGTTGCGTATGTATTGTGCACGGACAGCGCTGAATACGCACGCTATACAGAACAATAGGACTGTAGGCGCGTAATATGTGGTTGTTAGAGCATGCTGGGTTCTATCTCACATGCGATGCATATACACTGATGTGATTGGGTCAATGACAATCACCGTGTATTACATGGGCGTACATCATGGGGAAATCACGCTCGTGCGAATGAGCCCTTCGAGCCGCTGTGGTCCTGGCGGATCTTCTGCCGTCCTGTTACAGGCTGGCTGTCCGCTAACCCTTTCCCGCCCGGGGCGTAGGTACATGTCCTGGCTGGGAAGCGGTTCCGGTGAATGGGCGGGCAGCTATGTCCTATGGATGGCGCAGGCTCAGAAGCGGAGCGCCATCTGCAGAGGGAGCCAGCCTTGACTGACAGCTGGCCGCCAGCTACAATAGCGCGGATCGGTAAGAACAGCGACCGCCGCTGTTAACCCTCTACATGCCGCAATCAATGTTGATCGCAGCTTGTAGACTGTGTAAAGATATTAAACCCCAAACCAGGCGGAACGGGACGCGAGCACGAAATATCGGCCAGGACAGCAGAGGTAACCAAACACATTCCTACTATTACGCACCTCGGGGTCGGCTGCAGCTTAATGTTACATCATCCCAACGGGCCGGCCACCAGAAGAGCCTTCCCTACACCATGCGGAGCTGCCGACAGGAAGACATCCATCCGGGGGCAGCCGGTAATCCTGTACGGCGCAGTCCACCCCGCATGGACGGAACGAGACCCCCTGGTGGTGAGAAGCCTCCGGCCCCCTCGATGGCGTTACCATCCCTCGCCCCGTAATCTCGGACCAGGAGGTGAGGGAACACTTAGCGGGCTCCTTCCCTCTGGTGATCGCAATATCGTCGCATGGAAGTCGCTGCAAAACCGGGACTTTTTTTCCTGCGATTTTTGAGCATCAGAGAAAACTTTACCGCCACTTGCGATTTTCTTGCGCATTTTTATAGCGTGATTTCTCATGTGAAAAATGCATCACACAAAAACGCAATTTCCTGCTTTGCGATGCGATAAAAAAGGGCGGCTCCACGGGAAACACGGGCGATGAAAAAACGCAGAAAGATAGAGCAACCACATCATATAAAGAACAGCGCAGATGTGAGGGAAACCAGCGACAATCGTTGATTCCTAATTCTGCGTTTTCACTCCTCCCGCATCGCTCAAAAGACGCACAATTTCCTCGCAAGTGTGAGGGCGCCCCTCCATGAACCCAAGCCTGCAGCTCCAGATGAAGTCCATTCCCGGATACAGAAGGAAGCAGTGATGGAGATGCTGGCCCTCCCGGCCAACCGTTGTACTGGTACTTGTGATATATTCACAGCCGTCTCTTATATTTGAAGGTCTTGTAAAATTTGCGCCATTTTCACCTCTGACATAAGATTTTGTAATCAGATCCCCCTACTGACACGATCCTACTAGAGAGTAAAGCGGGGCACTCGCAGCTTCTGCTCTTATCGCCGTATCCTCAGCTTGTGCGCAATAGCCAAGGTTGTCTAAATATGGAAAGTAAAGAGGCCGCGGTCGCCGCGGCGCTTCAAGGTGATGCGCATATATAAATAAATACAGATGAAAGATTGGCTCGTGTTCACAGCGGGGGGGGGGGGGGGGGGGGGATGACCGGCATTTTCCTGGCAACTTGCCTTCAGCCTGTTGTTTAATACCAGCTAATTAATTAAACCGGTTAACCGTTCGCGCTCTGGATTACCAGCCGATACGGACTGTGGCGTCTACAAGACAACCATTTGTTTCCCAAGTGGCTTTTATGGGGTCCTTGGGAGGTCTGCCTTCTGCCCAGTAAGACCCCCACATGGAGGTCCGCACAGGCACTGTTACAGGATGGTTTCTACGTTGCAGCGGCTCTCAGCTCCAGCACACAGTTCTCCTAAATCACCTACATATCTGGGAAGGCTCTTACGGCCTGAGAAGAAGCCCGGCAGGTCGTCCCAGCAATAATTATTCCTGCGCTGTTACACAGGAACGAGCACCAGCAGTGAATGGAGGCGGAGCGGCTGGGGATTATACCAACCCACCTCCAGTCACAGTAAGTCGGCTGTCATTCATTAGGGTAGGAGGGAGGGGCTGTGACAAGTAAACCCCACTTAGGGTAGGAACGTGGAGGGGGTTCTGGGCACCCCACTTTATAGAAGACATAGACAAACTGGAGTAAGTCCAGAGAAGAGTTACCAAGATGGTGAGCGGTCTGCAAATCATGTCCTATGAGGAACGGGTAAAGGATCTGGGAATGTTTAGCAGAAGAGAAGGCTGAGAGGAGACGTAATAGCTGTCTACAAATATCTGAAGGGCTGTCACAGTGCAGAGGGATCAGCCCTATTCTCATCTGTGCAAGGAAAGACTAGAAGCAATGGGATGAAACTGAGAGGGAGGAGACACAGATTAGATATTAGACAGTGAGAGGATCAATGAGTGGAACAGGTTACCACGGGAGGTGGGGAGTTCTCCTACAATGGAAGTGTTCAAACAAAGGCTGGACAGACATCTGTCTGGGATGATTTAGTGATCCTGCACTGAGCAGGGGGTTGGACCCGATGACCCTGGAGGACCTGCTGACCCCAGAAGTTTCTTCCAACTCTACCAGTCTAGGATTCTGTGATTCTATGACTGTGACAGCTAAGCACCTTCCAGTGTAGGAGGGATTAGCATGCGATAACAGGCCCACTAAGTTAGGAGGGCGGAGCCTGTGACAACTAGCACCTCCCAAGGTGGGAGGGAGGAGCCTGTGAGAGCTAAGCACCAACGATGTTAGTAGTGGTTTGAGTGGTTTTGCCTGGAAATGATGTGACTTGGGACATAACTTTGGGTAGACGATTATTAGCCTGATCATTGCCATTGTCAAGAGTGGGACTTTTCTGGAAACTGTCACCAAGAAAGTCCCATTTAAGTCCGGACATCTTTGGAATGCCCAGCAGGGGTTATAGAACTCCCCGAACTCCATCTGATTGCACAACTCCTTTAACTCCTTGAAGGGGTTTTCTGCGCTTTTTTCAAATGATCTCTTCTCTGGATTGGCCAATAAGTCTGTCAGCTGATCGCTAAGCCTGTGACAATCATCAGCAGACGGGGGGCGTGGGGGGCGCCGCACCGCTGCTGCACCTCCTGTTACTGACATCTTAAAGGAAGCGGAATAGCCGCTACTCTGTGTCCCGATAGAGAAGCCGTTGCCTCCTCTCCTGCACCTCGTCCTTCGCCTTCGGCCTCCAGCCGCCCTTTAGAGCAATAGTATTTTTAGGAGAAAGCAATGAGTCCCACAAATGTGTAACATGAATAAGTTCTTGAACCCTTGTACAACGGAATGAGCCCCCGCTAACAGCGACCCGTGAATGAGCCCCCACTAACAGCGATATTAGGGGCCGCGGCGGTCAGGAGAGGAGGAGCGGTGCTATATAAACGCGGGAGCGTGCGAGCTGGATGGCCCTTGTACACGGCCCGACAGTCGGCTGTACGGCGGCAGGAGCGCTGATGTCACCGCTGAGGTCCTTGGCGCTCCTGCTGAGCGTTTACACTGACAGACTTCACCGATGGATCGCGGGCTTCCCACATTGAAGGTGAAGCGCTGAGCGTTTACACAGAACGACGAGCCGGCGATCCAGCGATGGCGACCCGTGAAGGAGCATGGAGTGATGGCCATCCTGTGGGCCGGGTCCTAAGTCTGGGATCAGTGGCTTTCCATTCACTTCGCAGACACTTGTATTTATTTATTGTTTTTGCACGTCTGACTTTTATCTAATCTCTGTGTTTTCTCCCCATTTAGAATGACTGACAACACACATAAATATCCCAGAGAGCGGCGGCCGTATACTTACTGATACACTGAAACGAGAGGGCAGCTAACAGCACCACATATTCCCCTTTTCTGGGATTATGATTGACAATGCCATCCGGTCACTGTGACTAGTGGGGTACCACAGGGGGCAGTATTACAGGGGTCACCGTAATTAGTGGGGTACCACAGGGGGCAGTACTGGAGGGGTCACTGTTACTAGTGGGGTACCACAGGGGGCAGTATTACAGGGGTCACCGTAATTAGTGGGGTACCACAGGGGGCAGTACTGGAGGGGTCACTGTTACTAGTGGGGTACCACAGGGGGCAGTATTACAGGGGTCACCGTAATTAGTGGGGTACCACAGGGGGCAGTACTGGAGGGGTAACTGTTACTAGTGGGGTACCACAGGGGGCAGTATTACAGAGGTCACCGTAATTAGTGGGGTACCACAGGGGGCAGTATTGCAGAGGTCACCGTAATTAGTGGGGTACCACAGGGGGCAGTATTGCAGGGGTCACCGTAATTAGTGGGGTACCACAGGGGGCAGTATTGCAGTGGTCACTGCTACTAGTGGGGTACCACAGGGGGCAGTATTGCAGGGGTCACTGTGATTAGTGGGGTACCACAGGGGGCAGTATTGCAGAGGTCACCGTAATTAGTGGGGTACCACAGGGGGCAGTATTGCAGGGGTCACTGTTACTAGTGGGGTACCACAGGGGGCAGTATTGCAGGGGTCACTGTGATTAGTGGGGTACCACAGGGGGCAGTATTGAGCCCTATTCTTTCTTATGCATTTATGACCTGGTAGGAGGATTGTGCAGTAAAATATCAATATTTGTAGATGATAGAAAACTATGTAAAGTAATTCATACAAGAGGGGATGCAAGGAGATTACAGGGGGACCTGGATACATTGGGGGCAGAAAAGTGGTTAAAGAGGTTTAACACTAGAGATGAGCGAGCACGCTCGGTAAGGTCAGTTACTGGAGAGAGCCTCGCTCATCTCAAGTAACTGCCTTCTCCTCCGAGCGTTCTCGGGGGGGAGAGGGGGAGAGGGGAGGGATCTCTCTCTCTCCCCCCTACCCCCCGCCGCTCCCCCGAGCACGCTCGGGGGAGAAGGCAGTTACTTGAGATGAGCGAGGCTCTCGTGCTCGCTTAGCTCTATTTGAGGGTGGACACCCACTAGCGATATTTTCTTTCTTGCACTGCGAGAGCACATGAAAACTCTCACCTCGCAGCGCAAGAAAGATGCCAAAATACAACCGACACATCGCCAGTGTTTTCAATCGTCCAGCGGTAGCAGCGCTAGCCCCATTGAAAACGTAGGGAGGATAGCACGGGCATCTGCCATAGCTGTGGCAGAAGTCCGCGGCATGCTATCCCATTGCTTTCAATGGGATCGGCACTGCTGCCGATCCCATTGAAGGCAGTGGTTTCTATCAAGCCCTGCAGTATGATTATAGGAGAAGGGCTTGAAATATAAGCCCTTCCCCGATATTCATCAATAAGTGGTAAAAAATATGTTTTTTAAATTACTCACCTCTCCGCCGCTCAGACACGTCCTCCGGCTGGCTCCCCGGCACTGCTGTCCAGCACTTTCAGCAGGCAGGGATTTAAAAATCCCTGCCTCCTGAAAGCGCTGTGCTGATTGGCTGAGGGCTCAGCCAATAGTAGCTAGTGCTTAGCTATTGGCTGAGCGCTCAGCCAATTACAGATAGTCCTTAGCTATTCATTCATGAGTACACTATCTTAGTTATGTTATTTCGCACGCCAGCTGGAATTTTTTTGTTAATCCCCGCTGGCAATTGCAGCGTAAGGCCGCGGCAGAATCCCGCTCTATTCGTGGGCATCCGGCCTGATAGCTCAATGTTCATGCTGTGGAGTTCAGCAACGTGAAAGATACCGCGGCATGTTCTAATTGCCACGGAAAAACACACGGCCGACTTCCATTGAAGTCAATGAAAGACGTTCTTCACATAATACTTCCGCTGTGAGCACAGCAGAAGTATCGCATTATTACTCATTCCCGCCCTCCGGCGGCCACGTTATCGCCCACCGCCAGCCCGTCATGTGAAACAAAGAGGTGAGTGTGGGGCTTGTGGGACTCCGCTAAAGGCTTCTGCCCACGGACGGACAGGGATACGCCCACGGTTTAAAGCCGCGGGAATCCTGCGGAGATAACCAAAAAGTCCCTGCTGGCAACTGTGGAAAAACGCGTGTTTGTTCTGCGGTGTCCGGGAGATCTCCTTCAATACTATATTAATGGAGACCTCACACAGCAGAAAAACGCTGTAAAATACAGCATGCCACGTTTTTTTCCCCACTGCAGCATGATGCTGCCATGGGAACCACTGCAGAAATCCAGCCCTACTGGGGACCAGCGGTGATATCACATATGTGGGGTTTAGCTGAAATGTTTAATGTGCTTCAGGAAAATAGAGGAAAGAAAAAAAAAAGAACGGTTTTTATTTAAACCCCCCCCCCCCCCCCCCCCATTTTTTGTACACTATTGATGTAGTTGCTGGCAGAGCAGGACGCCTGTATCTGGCATCCTGTTGCCATGACAACCAAGCAACACAGAGGGAGCTCTCTCCCTCTGTGAAGCCTTTTCAATCTTCCCTCTGTGAAGCCTTTCCATGTCTCCACCGAGCTTCCACTCTCTGCATCTCCCTGAAGGTGGCTAAAGGTCTGTATAAAAGCAGCCAATCAGCAGCTAGCACAGGGCGCTGGGCACAGCAGTGAGGGGGTGTATGTTGCTGCTTGTCTCCACACATCCGCCTGGTGGTGACAAGATACAAGAATACCATCTCTCCCATCATCTATTACAACTGGAACTGTAACAATGGGGTGCTTTAAAAACTATTTATAGATATATCTAGGGTCTGTAAAGAGACCTCTCCCATCATCTATTATACCCAGGACTGTAACAAGGGGGAGTTCTAATAACTATGTATAGATATATCAGGGGACAGTACAGAGATCTCTCCCATCATCTATTATACCCAGGACTGTAACAAGGGGAGAGCTCTAATAACTATGTATAGATATATCAGAGGTCAGTACAGAGATCTCTCCCATCATCTATTATACCCAGGACTGTAACAAGGGGAGAGCTCTAATAACTATGTATAGATATATCAGAGGTCAGTACAGAGATCTCTCCCATCATCTATTATACCCAGGACTATAACAAGGAGGCGCTCTAATAACTATGTATAGATATATCAGGTGTCAGTACAGAGATCTCTCCGATCATCTATTATACCCAGGACTGTAACAAGGAGGCGCTCTAATAACTATGTATAGATATATCAGGGGTCAGTACAGAGATCTCTACCATCATCTATTATACCCAGGACTGTAACAAGGGGGTGCTCTAATAACTATGTATAGATATATATCAGGAGTCAGTACAGAGATCTCTCCCATCATCTATTATACCCAGGACTGTAACAAGGGGGCGCTCTAATAACTATGTATAGATATATCAGGGGTCAGTACAGAGATCTCTCCCATCATCTATTATACCCAGGACTGTAACAAGGGGAGAGCTCTAATATCTATGTATAGATACATCAGGGGTCAGTACAGAGATCTCTCCCATCATCTATTATACCCAAGACTGTAACAAGGAGGCGCTTAATAACTATGTATAGATATATCAGGGGTCAGTACAGACATCTCTCCCATCATCTATTATACCCAGGACTGTAACAAGGGGAGAGCTCTAATAACTATGTATAGATATATCAGTGGTCAGTGCAGAGATCTCTTCCATCATCTATTATACCCAGGACTGTAACAAGGGGCACTCTAATAACTATGTATAATATATCAGGGGTCAGTACAGAGATCTCTCCCATCATCTAATATACCAAGGACTGTAACAAGGGAGCGCTCTAATAACTATTTGTAGATATATAAGGGGACAGTACAGGGATCTCTCCCATCATCTATTATACCCAGGACTGTAACAAGGAGTCGCTCTAATAACTATGTATAGATATATCAGGGGTCAGTACAGAGATCTCTCCCATCATCTATTATACCCAGGACTGTAACAAGGGGGCACTCTAATAACTATGTATAATATATCAGGGGTCAGTACAAAGATCTCTCCTGTCATCTGTTATAGTGAGGCATGCAACAAGGGAGTGCTCTAATAACTATGTATAGCTATATCAGGGGTCAGTACAGAGATCTCTCCCACCATCTATTACACCAGGACTGTAACAAGGGGGCGTTCTAATAACTATGTATAGATATATCAGGGTCAGTACAGAGATCTCTCCCATCATCTATTATACCGAGGACTGTAACAAGGTGGCACTCTAATAACTATGTATAGATATATCAGGGGTCAGTACAGAGATCTCTCCCATCATCTATTATACCCAGGACTGTAACAAGGGGACACTCTAATAACTATGTATAGATATATCAGGGGACAGTACAGACATCTCTCCCATCATCTATTATACCCAGGACTGTAACAAGGGGGCGCTCTAATAACTATGTATAATATATCAGGGGTCAGTACAGAGATCTCTCCCATCATCTATTATACCCAGGACTGTAACAAGGGGGCGCTCTAATAACTATATATAGATACATCAGGGGTCAGTACAGAGATCTCTCCCATCATCTATTATACCCAAGACTGTAACAAGGGGAGAGCTCTAATAACTATGTATAATATATCAGGGGTCAGTACAGAGATCTCTCCCATCATCTATTATACCCAGGACTGTAACAAGGGGAGAGCTCTAATAACTATGTATAGATATATCAGGGGTCAGTGCAGAGATCTCTCCCATCATCTATTATACCCAGGACTGTAACAAGGGGGCGCTCTAATAACTATATATAGATACATCAGGGGTCAGTACAGAGACCTCTCCCATCATCTATTATACCCAGGACTGTAACAAGGGGAGAGCTCTAATAACTATGTATAGATATATCAGGGGTCAGTACAGACATCTCTCCCATCATCTCTTATACCAAGGACTGTAACAAGGAGGCGCTCTAATAACTATGTATAGATATATCAGGAGTCAGTACAGACATCTCTACCATCATCTATTATACCCAGGACTGTAACAAGGGGGGCGCTCTAATAACTATGTATAGATATATCAGGGGTCAGTACAGAGATCTCTCTCATCATCCATTATACCCTGGACTGTAACAAGGGGGCGCTCTAATAACTATGTATAGATATATCAGGGGTCAGTACAGACATCTCTACCATCATCTATTATACCCAGGACTGTAACAAGGGGGGCGCTCTAATAACTATGTATATATATATCAGAGGTCAGTACAGAGATCTCTCCCATCATCTATTATACCCAGGACTGTAACAAGGGGACTCTCTAATATCTATGTATAATATATCAGAGGTCAGCACAGAGATCTCTCACATCATCTGTTATACCCAGGACTGTAACAAGGGGGCGCTCCAGTAACTATGTATAGATATATCAGGGGTCAGTACAGGGATTCCACGCATCATGTATTATACCCAGGACTATAACAAGGGGGCGCTCTAGTAACTATATATAATATATCAGGGGTCAGTACAGAGATCACTCCATCATATATTTATACCCAGGACAGTAACAAGGGGGCGCTCTAATAACTATGTATAGATATATCAGGGATCAGTACAGAGATCTCTCCCATCATCTATTATACCCAGGACTGTAACAAGGGAGTCCTCTAATAACTATGTATAGATATATCAGGGGTCAGTACAGAGATCTCTCCCATCATCTAATATACCAAGGACTGTAACAAGGGAGCGCTCTAATAACTATTTGTAGATATATAAGGGGACAGTACATAGATATCTTCCATCATCTATTATATCTAGAACTGTAACAAGGAGCGCTCTAATAATTATGTATAATATATCAGAGGTCAGTACAGAGATCTCTCCCATCATCTATTATACCCAGGACTGTAACAAGGGGCGCTCTAATAATTATGTGTGGACATATCAGGGGAGAATACAGAGATCTCTCCCATTATCTAATATACCCAGGACTGTAACAAGGGGGCGCTCTCTACGTCTACAGGAAAGGTTTTTACATAATATAGAAGGAGGTTCTTTACTGTAAGAGCAGTGAGACTATGGAACTCTCCTGAGGACGTGGAGAGAGCCCCATCCAGTTCTGGAGGCTTTGATGTGTGAAGCGTATTAAAGGACAGAGTCATGAAGAGAGTGCAGCAGTGAAGGAGTTTAGCGGCCAGAAGAAAGTTGCATAAAGTAGAGCCAGTCACTTCCATCCGTGAGTCTGAGGAAGAGGAGGAGAGGCGCCGGATATGACACTTATTGCTTTGTAGGGTCCCGGTGAGGCACATGGACAAGCAGTATGGGAATATTTGTAGGAACAGACAATATCCTCAGTCAGCAGGGTCTGGATTCTGATGTGCAGCAATTGGACTGTATTAGACGTCTCATTTACCCGGAACTACAATTAAAATGAGTTTTCCTATTTTCCCCTCCCCCGACTTCTGGAGTTCCTCCCACTAGGAAACACCTGTACCGCCCGCCAGGAGCAGCGACCACAACCACCATCATGCATCATCTTTGTTTGTAGCATAGCGGATGGGAGTCAGGCTACAACGCTGCCCCTCACTCTAGCCTGCTGCAATCTGGCATTACAAGCTACAACCACCATTACTTTCACTTATAACATGGCCACCGTGAACCCAAGCTGATCCCAAGACCAGTACAGGTCAAATGGACTGTGAGAACAGTTGGTGATAAATGGGTTTGAGGTAAGTGGTTCCTAATATTACTGGACATTATAGGGACACTATTACTGGTGGGGCCACTACTACAATTGGGTCATTATGGGGGGTCAGTATTACTAGTGGGGACACTATGGGGACACAGTACTACAGGGGCTACTATATGGACATTATTACTCCTGGGGTCTCTACTACAACTGGGTCACTATAGGGAGTCATTATTACTAATGTTCACTATGGGAACACTATTACTACTCGGGGCACTATGGGGGTCACTGTTACTACTGGTGCTATTATGGGGACATTATTCTTACTTGAGCCAATATAAGGGCACTATTACTACTGGGGCCACTATGGGGCCACTTTTACTACTGGAGCCCCTAACGGGTCACTATTACTAATTGGGCCATTGAGGGGGTCACTAATACTATTGGGAACACTAAGGGGGACACTTATTATTCAGGCCTCTACTGGGCCACTATTACTCTGTCATGTCAGACAAGTCTCAATGGTTCTTACATGTGTTGGGTATCTTGTGTATTGGAGCAACCATATGAAAACCTCACTGGGGGATGAGTAACATCCGAGTGGCCTGAGGGCCGACATCTTGTCTCACCTCCACCACTGTTGATCCCACCAATAATAAAGTGTCCAACCTCTGACCACTGCTCTGTGAGGACAGGAATCCATTTGACAGTCACATATCCGAGATGTCTCGTAGATGTCCGACTACCAGGTCACATGCAGAGAGTGTTTGTTTTCCTTTGCCGGGGTGGTGGTGAGGGCACCTGTTTCCAGTTTGCCACAGGCAGCATGAAGGTCTGGGGGACCCCTGCACATAACGTGGTCGATATAGCGGTCTATAGAACAGCCCGTGTGTGCCATCTAAAGACCTAGGAGATAGTGTTTCATTATTCGCAGGGCGGTGCAGACTGCTGGTGGGGTTAACGTGGCCCCCAACATCCTGACCTACAAACAGCCAGAAAATGTTTGGATAAATGTGTGATGTGGTGTAATCATTAGACTACCAAATTGTGTTAGTCCATCAGATGCAGGACCACGGTTAGGCCAAGTTGGATCTTCTGAGCCAGTAGACTTTATTCTATTGAATGTTGCGCTGAAAAATACTTTAGTTTAGGGGCATCAAACTCATTTTCACCGAGGGCCACATCAGCCTTATGAGTGCCTTCAAAGGGCCAATTGTAATTGTAAGACAGTATAGTAATAGTGACCCCCATAGTGGCTGCAGTAGTAAATGACCCCCATACTGACCCCAGTAGTGATGAGGACCCCCATAGTGGCCCCAGTAGTAAGTGACTCCAGTAATAAGAGTGACCCCCATAGTGGCCCCAGTAATGACAATGACCCCCATAGTGGCCCCAGTAATGACAATGATCCCCATAGTGGACGCAGTAGTGATAGTGCCCCTCATAGTGACCCTAGTAATACTAGTGCCCCCCCATAGTGACCCCAGTATTAAGTGACCACAGAAATCAGAGTGGCTCCAATAATAAGAGTGGTTTCCATAGTGGCCCCAGTAGTAATAGTGCCCCCCATAGTGACTCCAGTAATAAGTGTCCTCCATAATGACCTAATAATAAGAGTGGTCCCAGGAATAAGTGACCCCCATAGTGGCTCAAGTAATATCAGTGACCCCCATAATGGCCCCAGTAGTCACCCCAGGGACAGAGACCCCCATAGTCACCCCATTAGTGATAGTGGCCACAGTAGTAACAGTGACCCCCATAATAATAGTGTCCTCAGTAGTGACTCCAGTAATACGGGTCACCCCCATAGTGGCCCCAGTAAAAACAGTGACCTCCTAAGTGGACCCAGTAGTGATAGTGACCCCCCATAGTGGCCCTAATGGTAACAGTGACCCCATAGTGAGCGTAGTAATAATACAGATCCCAGTAGTAAGCAACTCCAGGAATCAGAGTGGCTCCAATAAGTGTGACCCCCCCATAGTGGCCCCAGTAGTGACAGTGACCCCATTAGTGGCCCCACTGGTAATAGTGACCCCCATTGTGACCCCAGTAGTAACAGTAGTGACCATAGTGGCCACAGTAGTTAATAGGGGCCCCAGTAGTAATAGTGACCCCCACATCTGCCTCAGTAGTAATTGACCCCTGGCCAGCCAGCATTCCTACAGACATTCCACTCACCCACTGCTGAGTCTGTAACCGCTGGCCTCTCCCCTCGGCATTTGCGTGGCGTACAGGACAGCACACAAAGACATGGCAGGGAAGAGGTCTGGGGTCACATACTCTGCACCTTCTCCCACCGCCAGAGGGGAGCTGCAGGCTGGGTGAGTGAAGTGCTTGTTAGGGCTCTTTCACACGAACATATATCGGCTGGCGGATATCCGATACCCATCCGATGCATTGGTTTCCAATGCATCAGTTCAGATGGGCGTATTCCCGATGTGTAAAAAGTCCAGCCAGCAAAGATAGTGCATACGGTGTGCATTCCGGTCAGAGGTTTTATGCCAGCCAGGAAAATATAGTTCTGGAACTATCTTTTTTGTCCGAAATACGGCTGCACCCATAGACTCCAATAAAAGCCTATGGGAGCTGCCAGAGAAGGGAGGTGGGAGGGAGTTCAGCCGTGTGTCAGCTGTCTGCAATGGGAGGGGGCAGGAGCTAGTGTGCTAAAGTCCTGCCCCTCCATCATGCTCCCATAGGCTGGAGTGGAGAGGGGCAGGGATTAGCTCTGCTAAGGTCCCACCCCCTCCCCTTGTTGTTAGCCGGCAAGGGGCAGGGAGGGGGTGGGAGCTAAATTCCCGCCCCCCGGTATTTTGAGCCTGCAGCGTATATGCGCCAAAGGCTCGACCATCTGTACAAACGTTCAAATGGGAGTTGCAACCGTTACTTGGTCACGGCTGCCTTCTACTCACGGGACTTCTGGACGCGCTGTGTGCAGTGCATTCGGCAGAGTTCTCATCACTAAACAGTACGCTAATATTCCCTGGGCCCCTGCATAGCATTTCACATCTACCATTCTCTGTGTTGGGTGAAGTAGCCGCAGTTACCAGCACTAGCCACTGGGTTAATAGTTCTCTGCCACTCCACACAGCCTCTATTATCTACAAGTCTCTGTGAGCGGTAAATTACCCCTAGGTATCAGCGCAAGACACAAGCCACAGCATAGAGCCTCCACTATCTACAAGTCTCTGTGTGCGGTGAATTAGCCACAGTTGTCAGTGGGTTAATTTATTTGGGCCCTGCTCTATCCTTTATCCGACATGATGAGGAGTAGGGGTAAGGGTCGAGGACGTGGACGAGGACACGGGGGCGTCCAAGTGAGGGTGTGGGCACAGGCCGTGGTACTGGGGGGGTGAATCACAGCTGGGTACAGAGGGATTAGGAGAACACCAGAACTCTCCGCTCCCCAGCTTCATATAACAATTTGCGGGTCCGCGTGGTAGACCTTTATTACAAGCACAGCAGTGCGAGCAGGTCCTGTTGTGGATCACGGATAACGCCTCCAGCAATGTATCGACCACCCAGTCTTCCACGCAGTCCACTCCTACCAGGCTTGGGACTGCACCTCTGAATCTTCAGGCTCCTCCTCCTTCTTCCCAGCCTTCTCACTCCATGAAAATGACAGATTCTGAGCAGGCAGACTCCCAGGAACTGTTCTCGGGTCCCTGCCATGAGTGGGAAAAAACGGTTCCTCTCTCACCTGAGGAGTTTGTCGTGACCGATGCCCAACCTTTGGAAAGTTCCCGGGGTCCGGGTGATGAGGCTGGGGACTTCCGGCAACTGTCTCAAGAGCTTTTTGTGGATGAGGATGATGATGAGACATAGTTGTCTGTCAGTGAGGTAGTACGAAGGGCAGTAAGTCCGAGGGAGGAGCGCACAGAGGATTCGGAGGAAGAGCAGCTGGACGATGAGGTGACTGACCCCACCTGGTTTGCTAAGCCTACTGAGGACAATTATTTTTGTGTCTAAAATATACTATATATATTAGGAGATATACCTGTTTGTTGTGTATAAATATGTAGTAGAAGGTATATCTGTATGTTGTGTGTATAGATGTATATACTAGAAGATATTGCCATGAGCAATAGCAACCACTCACAACAATAGCAACCAATCACAGCCCAGCTTTCACTTGTTGTACTCCTGATGTAAAATGAAAGCTGCGCTGTGATTGGTTGCTATGGGCAACACAGATTCCCTTTTGACCACCTTTCATAAGAGTGGGTGCTGGGCTCATTTCTGTGTGGTACATAGTGGCTCAGTGCTGGTGGGAAGCTGTGTGGTAGTTGGAGCAGAGGAGGAGGTGGTCTGTGTAAGATATTATCTGAGAGGCAGGAGGTCTGTGTAATAGATTAGTGTATGATGAGGAGGAGGTTGTCTGTGTTAGATAAGATGGAAATAAAAACCATCTGCCTAAGTGCAATTCCGGCATTCCCCTCTCCCCCCAGGGGTAGTGGGGCTGTCTTTTTCCCCCAAAATTTGTTCCCATGGGATGTTATATATGTGCCAAGTATGTCTGGCGTCGGACATTATTTGGATGTTATATCAGCACCACACTGCGGTACGTAGGACTGGCACTGCATTGTACAGTGCTACTATGTGGCGACAGAGTGTTTCTGACTCTCCGTTGCAGTCTGCCGCACTCCCACTGACTACATAAGGTGTCACTTCCCGCCTCCGACCGGACAATAGCCGGGTGTCGTCACCGTATCAGGCCACAAAAATATCCGCTGTCTTCTCCTTTGGTTAATAGCAGTTCCTGCGCAGAGAAGTGGGATGTTTTTGGGGAAGTCTCTGTGCTATATCTGTGAAATAGGAAGCATCTGACGAAGTGCTCAGAGTCATTACAGGGACTGATGAAGGGGATGTGCAGCAGTAGAAATCCATGACCGCCTTCTTCCAGAAGCAGCTTTACACCCGTCCGTGAGCCATGACTGCTAGCGTACCTCAGCTCTGCTCTAGTGACTGTGCTGCAATACCACACACAACCTGTGGATAGGAGTGGCGCTGTTTTTATAATTCTGGACATTCCTTGTAAGTTCTCACAGGTTCTTACCTCTTTTCATTGCTAGATGATTTAGCTGAGAAATCACAGAAATAGGACATATCAATTCATAATTACTGCCAGGAAAACACAATGGTAGGTGTAGAACCACAACCCTCAGCATGCAGACGGCAGATAATACTGATAAACAACCAGTCACACCTCGACCGCATGCTGGGGGCTGCTGAGTATTATACCTGTACATAGATGAGGCATAAAAAGGGTGCCGAACCAGCTGATAGGCTTACAGCTTACTAATCACTCCACATACGATTCCCCTGCGGGTTGTCCTGCACCTCCATAGTGACCCACGTGGGCACCGACACCCCACGGGTTGTCCTGCATCTCCATAGTGACCCACGTGAGCACCACACCCTGCAGGTTGTCCTGCACCTCCATAGTGACCCACGTGGGCACCGACACCCCATGGGTTGTCCTGCATCTCCATAGTGACGCACGTGAGCACCACACCCCACGGGTTGTCCTGCACCTCCATAGTGATCCACGTGAGCACCACACCCCACGGGTTGTCCTGCACCTCCATAGTGACCCATGTGAGCACCACTCCCTGCGTTTTGTCCTGGACCTCCATAGTGACCCACATGGGCACCAACACCCTGCGGGTTGCCTGCACCTCCACAGTGACCCACGTGAGCACCACACCCTGCGGGTTGTCCTGCACCTCCATAGTGACCCACATGGGCACCAACACCCTGCGGGTTGCCTGCACCTCCACAGTGACCCACGTGAGCACCACACCCCACGGGTTGTCCTGCACCTCCATAGTGATCCACGTGGGCACCGACACCCTACAGGTTGTCCTGCACCTCCATAGTGACCCATGTGAGCACCACTCCCTGCGTTTTGTCCTGGACCTCCATAGTGACCCACATGGGCACCAACACCCTGCGGGTTGCCTGCACCTCCACAGTGACCCACGTGAGCACCACACCCTGCGGGTTGTCCTGCACCTCCATAGTGACCCACATGGGCACCAACACCCTGTGGGTTGCCTGCACCTCCACAGTGACCCACGTGAGCACCACACCCTGCGGGTTGTCCTGCACCTCCATAGTGACCCACATGGGCACCGACACCCCGCGGGTTGTCCTGCACCTCCATAGTGATCCACGTGGGCACCTACACCCTACAGGTTGTCCTGCACCTCCATAGTGACCCACGTGGGCACCGACACCCTACAGGTTGTCCTGCACCTCCACAGTGGCCCACACGGGCACCGACACCCCGCGCTCCCCCAGCATTGTCTTGTTTCCGTCCTTCTGTCTGATGTCTGTGCTGTCTGATGCAAGTCACACACAAGTTCCTCGGACAACTTGCTCCGGCCATCTGAATCTGGCTTAACACCTTATTCCTGTGTGTCTGATTTCGGTGGGTGTGGACACCCCTGTGATATCCGTATGTGTTACGGTGTTTCCTTTTTTATGTCCATGTGTCATGCATTTTTTTTCTGTGCTAAAAAAAGAACTGAAAGACGTGCCGTAGTATTATCTGGTGTTGGTGAGCAATAATCAGTGAAAACCAAAGTGCCATCTACTCAGTCCCCTAAGGAGGCTCTGCGCCTCTACCTGGGACTCCTCCTGTCCCCCGTACGCCTCTTACCCATATCTGGGACCTATCCCCCGGGGTGGTCTCCGCTCCCTCATTCCCATGGTGGCGCACCGATGCCTTCACTATATCACACCACTTATTGATGAACGGGGCACTGTGGCATTCCAATCCTTCCCTCTTCCCATGGTATTCCTAGTGCGGAGGTCTTTCACTACCTGCATTCTAAGTGTAGTGGCCCAGCACATCACCTGGCCCCCTCCATAATTGTCATACATGTTTGTCCAATGTAGATGCACTGTGCAAACCTGTCTGGTCATTTCCAGTATGTGTGTTGCACAGCTTCAGAGCTAGAAGGGTTAACTTTAATAAAGTCCAAAGCCTGCGTGTAAATGTATCAAGTCTGTCATGTCATGTGGTATGACAGGAGGTATAAATAGGAGTGATTGAGAGCGGGCAGAGGTCTACCATCTTGTCTGCTATCACTTGAGTGCCACCTAACACAGAGCCACATGGAGGCACCTTTAGCCTCCCTGTGGTGAAGATGGAAGCGGAGGAGAGTATTCCCGTGATGTTTGTGTTCTGGATGTGAGTGGAGTGAGCCCCAACAGTGAAAGAGCAATTGTAATTAACTACTTCTTCTCAAGACCCGTGCAGAGGTACTATCGCATTGTCTAATTTTCCTACGCGGCCATCCAGAGCCAGGATCCCCGCCGAGAGGTACACCCTTTAATTGTCATACCCACGCGTCTTCCAGACTGGGTGTAGGTACTGCCAGAAAAAAGTCTTTACTACGTTTTGAAGTCATTTGCCTGCACTGTAACGTCTTTAAGTGAACTGCCTTGTATAACCTGTTCAAGTTTTCAAGTAAAAGTTTAGGCCGGGCCCTAACCATTCCATGGGACCCGGGGTATGCAAAGACTGTCTGTAGCTGCATTTATTCCCCGCCGAAGGTCATTCCGGTATGTAGGAACGGTGGCGTCACCTGTGACAACTACAACCCCTGTTATCCTGTGTGTTGGGCATCTCCCTATCCTAGGGGTGTCCCAGGTGGCCTACAGTGATACTCCGGCCTTGGCTGTGTGTTATCTCTCTGGGAAGGAGCCTGGTAAGTGCCGCCGTGACAAGCCGACACTTTACCCTCCCAGCTCCCCACGTATGTCAGGTGTCCGGGGTCTCCCTATGGGACGCTGCATAAGCACTGGACGGTCACTTTTGCGTGGGGTTCGGAAGGCTTTAACAAGTTTACTCTATTTGAGCACATTTGCGTCTATTCTCCCCATTCCTTGGGTCTAATCTTGGTTCTCTATTCCATGCTGAGTCCTTACTCCCCCCCGACATCCTTATGTTGAGCGTAAGAACGAGACTTGACCCAGACTAGGGACCCTGCTGCCCGACACAAAATATGGTTTACAGTTTTTAAATGCTCAATCAACATCACTTCCCTATAATTAGATGATAAGGTGCCCCTGAGATGGTACCGAGTGCCAGCACGGATAGTGCATTATGTACCAGATTACCCTCCTTCATGTTACGAGGGTTGCCCCAAACCAGGCACTATGCTTCACGTGGTTCGCTTCTGGTCTAGGATATATGGCCTAGCCTACAGCCAGCTTAGTGTGAATCTCACTCACAATCTATGGGTGGTGATGAATGCAGGTTTAGTTTGGGCGCTGACGATAGCCATGTTCGTGTCTGCAGACCTCAGGGTGAGCGCCTCGATTCTGCCCCCTGCTGATGTGATGATCAGGGGGATATCGCATACGACAGTCGGTACCCCCTAGTGGTGGTATGAGGGACAATGACAGCTCAGCGATATGTTCAGGACGTCCTGCAGCCACATGTGTTCCTCTCATGGCGGCTTCCAAGAGGCGGTATAACAGAGTACTAGAGCCTCCATGCCTGCCGGTATCACATCTTGTATCCAAGCTAAAGGCGGTACAACAGGGTACTAGAGCCTCCATGTCCACACATCACATCTTGTATCCAAGCTAGACGTGGCCCAGCAGAGTACTAGAGCCTCCATGCCTGGCAGTATCACATCTTGTATCCAAGCAAGAGTTGGCCCAACAGGGTGCCAGAGCCTCCATTGCCACCCGTATCAAATCTTGTATCCAAGCTAGATCGGCCCAACAGTGTAATAGAGCCTCAATGTCTGCAAATATCACATCTTGTATCCAAGCTGAGACCACTCAACTAGGAAATAGAAACGCCATGCCTGCCCGTATGACATCATATATCCAAGCTAGAGGTGTATATCCAACAGAGTACTAGAGCCTCCATGCATATATCACATCTTATATTCAAACTAGAGGTGTCCAACAGGGTGTTAGAGCCTCCATGCCCACCTGTATCACATCCTTTAGCCAAGCTAGAGGCAGCCCAACCGGGTACTAGAGCCTCCATGCCCGTATCACATCTTGTATCCAAGTTAGAGGCAGCCCAACCGGGTACTAGAGCCTCCATGCGCGCTTGCACCATATCTTGTATCAAACAGAGCAACAGAGCCTCCAAGCCCACCCATATCAAATTGTGTAACCAAGCTAGAGGTTGCTCAACAAAGTACTAGTGCCTCTATGTCTGCACGTATCACATCTTGTATCCAAGCTAGAGGCAGTACAACAGGGTACTAGAGCCTCCATGCCCACCTGTATCACATCTTGTATCCAAGCTAGAGGCAGCCCAACAGGGTACTAGAGCCTCCATTACCGCTCGTATTACATCTTGCATCCAAACAAGAAGTGGCTAAACAAGGTATTAGAGCCTCTATGCCCACCAGTACCACATCTTGTATCCAAGCTGAGACGGCCCAACAGGGTAATAGAGACTCCATGCCCACCCTTGTATCCAAGCTAGAGGTGGTACAACAGGGTACTAAAGCCTCCATGGCTGGCCGTATGACATTGTCTATCCAAGCTAGAGGCGGCCCAACAGGGTACTAGAGCCTCCATGGCTGGCCGGTTCACATCCTGTATCTAAGCTAGAGGCGGTACAATGGAGTGCTAGAGCCTGCATGCTCCTATCACATCTTGTATCCAAGTTAGAGGTGGTACAACAGGGTACTAGAGCCTCCATGGCTGGCCGGTTCACATCCTGTATCTAAGCTCAGCTCTTTGTGTATGAGGGTAGCTGTCAATTACTGATGGCTCCGCCCACTACTGATCCTCTTTCTTCGGCCCGGCGCATGTGCTCGGCACGCCGGATGCGTGTCGCGCGCATGCGCCGGGCACATCCGCCGGGCCGAAGAAAGAAGATCTGGCCGCGAAGGAAGGAAGATCTGCATCGCCCGAAGCAGGTGAGTTTAATTCAGATCCGGACTTCTTCCATAGGATTCAATAGAAGCCTGCGGGAGATCCGCACCTAAATGGAGCATGTCCATTTTTTTTCATGCTCCAGAATCTTTTTAATTCACTTTTATTGACCATCCGCGGGTATTTATCTACCACGGGTGGTCAATGCATCCCTATGGGGCGCGGATCCGTGTGCGGGTGATCCGCTGCGGATTTTAATTCTTCTTTTCCCCGTGGACATGAGGCCTTAGAATTTCCTTATTGAAAATCTATAAACCTTCTGAAGTGGCAGACGGAGGCGCGTACACATGGCCTCCGTTTTTCTGTGCATCCATTGATTTGAATGATGTTGTCCGAGACGTCGGACCAGAATAGGACACGTTGTGACTTTTGTACAGTCCCCGTCTGCAATGTGTCAGTGCGGCGTCAGTTGCAAACACGGACATGGCGCGGATGTGAAATAAGCCCCTGCATGTACTTGCTGCAGAGTTCTCCGACTGCCCCTTTGTCCGGCACTTGCAGCAGACACAGCTCCATTGGATGTGTGGCAGTGATTTTGGGTGAATACTCCCCTCTCCTGCAGCTCCCCCTCGCCCCCAGCTCTCCACTCCCACAGGATGAGGCTGCATGCACGGTCCCGGCTGCAGCCCTCTGCGGGTGTCACAGGGGTGTGTTTGCCTGTCTGTAGCCGTGTGACGTCAAGGCTCTGGCAGCAGAGTGTTCGAGTGAGCTGAGCGCGTGCTACAATGAGCACATGGAGGCCGATTTCACGGGGGATTTCTCATTTCTGCAACTTTATTTTCCAAAGGATTACGTGATCCCATCACCGAAGGGTTAAAGGCTCTCCGATGACCAAGTATCGATCCTCTAAGGTAATTCCTTCATCTCACTGATTTTTATAGGAATGGCACCCAAAAATCCCGCTCTGATCCCCCTTCTGACGGCATAAATGACTTTTCGCAATCGCTTCGCCTTCCCTGGACCCTCAACCCCGAACCGATATGCCCATTTTTGCGTAAAATGACCCGGCGAGGCTCCAATCCCCATCCCCCGGCTGCGGCCTAGTTCTCATACGTTTTTATTAATAGAAAACCATATTCAGAGATTTTTCTTAACCGTTTGCTGGCTGTAACCCTTTGCTGGAGGGGCCGCAGCTCGTATTTAGGGGTTCGTTTACATTGCTGACATTGTTTATTGATTCTGAAACTAAAAGTAACAATTCTGGTGGTTTCAGTGGCAACAATGTATCACTTCACACCAGATATGTTTTTTTACTGACTGTATGGGATGGACGAGGGCGCCATTAATTTCAGAGCACATGGCAATGAGAGATCGCATGCAGAGTACAGAGCCCTGCGTTGTAAAGCCGAGGAGCTGCACTGAGGAATGCCGCAGTCCTGTGGACGATGGGGGTTGTTGGCTTGTCTCAGAGCATTACATGTACATTTGGGCTGCGAGGTGCCAGGATGCCCCTTTATGTCGGGGATCTGTGTGCATCTGCTTCGCTGTGAATGTAGCTATAAGGACCCGACGAGATCATTATGCCCTATGTGACATCCTGCCGCTTACAGTGTATGCGTAGAGCTATATATGTGTGGCTATACTGTATGTATATACCTCATTGTGTGCATAGAGTGAAACCTCTTTGAGAGGACCCCCCAAAATTGCATTGAAAAGTGGGCTTATGGGGTGGTCTTCACAAAGTGGATGGCTGGTGTATGGTGGAACTGAAAATCTGTCCTGGATGAGCGGTGGTCTTCTCAGAGAGGTGGTCTTCTGGAGAGATTTCCCAATATATATATAGTAGATGGATGACTTGCAGACATCTAAGCGAGGCCTTCTTGTTGCATCCACTTGCAGCCTCGGAGCCCACATGGCCGGCCAGCAAACGCTAGAGAAGGCTTGATAGTCCCAGCGAGACGCTGCTCCTGCAGAAGCCTTCCTGCTCCCCCTATGTCGTGGGATTAGCATGCAGATCCAGTGCCGGCAGTAAGGCACGGATTTCCCCACCTCGTGTGTCTGTAATATAGGCCTCACTGGACGGAGACTGGCACAAGCCAATGGCTCATTAAACATGTATAACAGTCTCAGAGGTCCCGATTCGGAGTATTTCCGGTACATAGGATGCAGTTCGGGACACTTTGGGCATTCCTGCTAAGGATTTTCCTAATTACATGTTTTCAGCCATTCAGATCCAAATGTATATAGCAGCACAAAGTTTTCAGGAGAGGACGGTGCTCATGTGAGAAGGGGCCTTAGGTGACAGGGGCAGCATCTTATGGGCGTCCTAAAAAAAACATGCAAGTTGTGTCAAATGAAAGACACACTGATGTACTTATGAATCCGGTACTGATCCTACCTAGATTACGATGGACCACCCAATGGGCCCTGGCAGCTGCCAAAGCTTCCCTTATTCTGACTCTAGTGGGACCCCATAGCGGTACCCGCAGCAATACTCCAGTTAAAGGGGTTAAATCTTGTTATTTGTATAGCGCCAACTTATTCCGCAGTGCCTTCAGGTAATTATTATTTATTACCTCAAGCTGGGTTTTTATTTTACCGACCTCGGAAGGATGGAAGGCTGAGCCAACCTGAGCCTGAACCATGCAGGGATTGAACTTTCAACCTTCAGGTCGTAGGCAAGAGCTTACACTCTGCGCCACACGAGGCACAGTATCTGATTTGTGGGGGTCTGCTGCTTGGAAAGCCCACTCATCAGTTGTTTGAAGAGGCCGCAGAGCTCAGCTAAGCATCATGGTCTCTTCTCAGGTCCATGAAGTCACATTGCCTGAGAGCAGCTCAGTACCATTCAAGTACTATGGACGGCAATGTGCCTGATATGCAATGAAAATACTACCAGCCAAGTTAATATCCAAGTCCTGGAAAACCCCTTTAGGCTGCGTTCACACAGAGAGAAAATGTAGCGGATCCACAATAAAATCTGCAAAAACCAAGTCAGAATCCACAGCCTTGGTGCAGATTTGATGCCGCTGCGGGTCTGCAGCTTATTACAGCCTAAGAGATACAGCTAGGATTACGCATCAGCTGACCAAAACCATGCTGGTCAGGTGATGTAAAGAGCTCCCCGTAAGCTGCAAACCCCAGTCCACAGCATTTCCGCTACATGTGAACGCACCCTTAAAGGGGTTGTCTGGATGTGAGGCAGATTTTAAAAATCAATTTAGGCCTATCAAAACAATACAAGCAGCAATACTTACCCTCCCTCCGCCCCGGCGATCCAGCGCTGCAGCCTTGTAGTCGTCACGGGTTTTATTGTGGTCACCCAGTCCGTCTCTGATCAGTGCACCTCTGATAATAGCAGAATCCTTACTTGGATTGGCCCATCGGAGGAGATGATTGCAAGGACCATTCTCTATATAGAACATGGCACATCCCATAACCGCATCGTAATCTTTGTCGCTCTAATGTGTGATTGTTCTCGGTGAGAGAAACCATGTAATCTTGTAGATATATAGATAATATACAAATATTGTGCCCCATCCAAACCAGTTCCATTCTAGCCTAATGAAGGATCGATAGAAAACCCGAAAGCTGCTGTAACATCATGTGTTTTTGTTGGCCATTAAAAGGTCTCATATCTACAAGATGTCTTGGTTTTCCTCACTGAGAACAATCACATTGTCTCTACTGGCGACACCGGACCAAACCCCCTTTTTGTTGTTCTAATTGCACTCACAGGATTCATCATCCATAAGGTCTAATTATTTGTGAGACATAGACCCTCGTGGTAAGTGGAGAAATCTGCACCTTCAGTGCCCATAAATACATCAGAGCCTGGGCCATGAAGGATGCTTTTGTGGTGTTGACCAAATCCGGGATTGACAAGGCAACTGTTAGGTGGATTCACAACTGGCTGAGTGATCGTACTCAAAGAGTGGTCATAAATGGCCGCACATCCAAGTGGAAGAATGTATCAAGTGGGGACCACAAGGCTCTGTCCTAGGCCCAGTGTTGGTCAACATTGTTATAAATGATCTGGAGGAGGGAATTGATGGGAAACTGATCACATTTGCTGATGACACAAAGCTAGGAGGGATAGCTAACACTAGGGAAGAGAGAGAGAGGATTCAAAAAGATCTAGAAAAGCTTGCACAGTGGTCGGCAACTAACAGAATGGTATTTAACAAGGAGAAATGCAAAGTCCTACATCTGGGCAAGAAATATGGAAAAAGCACATACAGAATAGGAGGAATTGGGCTAAGCAGCAGCACATGTGAAAAAGACTTGGGTATACTAATAGATCATAGACTGAACATGAGTCAACAATGTGATGCAGCAGGCAAAAAGGCAAACACAATTCTGGGATGTATTAAGAGAAGCATAGAGTCCAGATCACGTGAGGTCATTATCCCCCTCTACTCTTCCTTAGTCAGACCTCATCTAGAATACTGGGTCCAGTTCTGGGCACCCCACTTTAATAAAGACATAGACAAACTGGAGCAAGTTCAGAGAAGAGTTACCAAGATGGTGAGCGGTCTGCAAATCATGTCCTATGAGGAACGGGTGAAGGATCTGGGAATGTTTAGCAGAGAGAAGGCTGAGAGGAGACTTAATAGCGGTCTACAAATATCTGAAGGGCTGTCACAGTGCAGAGGGATCAGCCCTATTCTCATCTGCACAAGGGAAGACTAGAAGCAATGGGATGAAACTGAAAGGGAGGAGACACAGATTAGATATATTAAAATGTGTATATAACCAAAAAAGATATTGACAATGTAAAGAATCTCCCATTGTAATGAAGCGCTGATTGTGTCAGTATGACTTGTATTATATGTTGTATTGACAGGAAGGCGCTCAGTGGGCACATTTCTTTGAGTCGTACACTATATATTAAATGAATGGGGAGAAGGAGAACCCTTCGTTCAAACCATTTGGACTTTTGTTATGAGGTCTAAAAATTCATTTATCTTCTTGTTTTAGAAGTTACGTGTCCAAGTCGCCTCCTCTTGGAAGCAGCCACACTTGGCAAAGGCCATAAAATTTAAGGGAGTCAATTTAGCCACCATGTGTGTCATTAAAGGGGTTGTCCCGCGCCAAAACGTGTTTTTTTTTTTTGCATAGGCCCCCCGTTCAGCGCAGGACAAACCCAAGGGATGTGTTGAAATAAAAAAAAAAAAAATTACTTACCCGAATCCCCTCTCTGCAACTTCTTCCTTCTTTTCCTCCAAGATGGCCGCCGGGATCTTCACCCACGATGCACCGTGGGTCTTCTCCCATGGTGCACCGTGGGCTCTGTGCGGTCCATTGCCGATTCCAGCCTCCTGATTGGCTGGAATCGGCACACGTGATGGGGCAGAGCTATGCGATGGCGTGTAGAAGGGGGCGGAGCCAGAACGCCGCTCGTGCCCGGACCGAACAGAAGGGAGAAGACCCTTCTGCGCAAGCGCGTCTAATCGGGCGATTAGACGCTGAAATTAGACGGAGACGGGGACGCCAGCAACGGAACAGGTAAGTGAATAACTTCTGTATAGCTCATATTTAATGCACGATGTATATTACAAAGTGCATTAATATGGCCATACAGAAGTGCTGAACCCCACTTGCTGCCGCGAGACCACCCCTTTAATGTGTCGCCCTAGAGGGGTGTCACCCATTGCTCATATTGAGCGTTGGTGCTTTGAGATACACCTACAAAATCCCTTAGGGCAGGGGCATTTTGCCACATATGTAACCCCCTCACTTTCACAGTTGATGGCTTGGCATATGTTATATGTCTTTCATCAATGGGATTGACAAACACCATACGGTAGTTATAATAACGTGGGCAGAAGCTACAATGGCCGCATGATACCACGTGTGAGGGTGTCATCATCCGATACAACTGGTGGTCCAGGCACTGGTATCTTTGGTAATGTATAGAATGTAGCGATGGCAGGATGTGGATTAGAGATATATTTAAATTCATCGGACGAGTGCAGCGAGCAGGAGTCGGCGGAGCAGCTTGATTGGGTGCTCCAACTCTGGCCTGGTCATGGTGGTGGCTACTCGGCCTACAAGGGTAGCTCATGCGACAGGTGGGATTGCAAAGAGGTTTTTGGCTCAAGAAGTTAGGGCTGTTTCTTCGTGACGCCAGTGTTTTTTGCAATCTATTCCCTTAGTGGAATAAGGCCTCATGTCCACTCGAAAAATACAATCCGCGCAGAATCTGCCGCGGATTTCCGCGGCGGATTCCCGCGGCGGATTCCGCTTGGATTTGCTTTAAATGGTATTTTTTTTGCATGCAGATATCCGCACACATTGCTATGAATGTGATAGCAAGGCAGAATGGAGCATGTCACGTTTTTTCTCCCACACGTGAAAAACGCAATTCTTTTAAAACGAATGATTCTCTATGGGCAAAATCCGCTGCGGAATCCGCAATTCCATTTAGCCAGTGGACATGAGGCCTAAGGAGACGAGTCAGATGGTAATGCGGTATAACTGAAGGCACACAGTTTACGGAGACTTGGCCACTGATTGGAGCTGCAGCAAGTGATGCGATCACCACATGATTCTCTAGCACCTGCATGATCACCATTAATCCCCAACCCCAACAGCTGGGTGAGCTTTGGGTCACCAGACTGAAAGGGATCCTTGCTGAGACTCTGGGGTGCTCCTATTAGTGGAAACTGGTGCCTGCAGTACTGAACGCCCCGAGGGAATGGAGGGGAGAGAATGAAGGCCTTCCTGAGGGCCAGCTAACTCCTGGCAGGGTGACAATGTCTCCAACTCACACGTAGGCTGCCCAGTCCAGTCTGGGATCTTCCCTGGCTCAGGTGCCTCCTGGCAGGGGTGAAATAGATCCTTCTCCTGCTGCGGGCTCCTTCCCTCCTCCACTCCTGCTTCTTCCTCTCTCTGCCCTTCCTGGGCTGCACTTGGCTCCTCCCACTCCACCAATCCAAGGGGTTCTCTGGGGTCACATGGTCAGTTTCCTCCAGTCACATAAATCCTCTCTCATAGGGAGAGCTTGACCAACCCGAAAATTAGCTGCAAGCAGCCAATCACAAGCGGTACTGTTGCTGGGCAGATTTGATTTTACCAAATCTGCAGGGAAAAAGTGCAGGATGCCTCCTGTGCCCCCCTGAGGGCTCATAGGGAGGTCCCTGGGACCTATTAACCCGAGGTCCGCCCTGTAGGACCCTCCAGGTCATTACACAAGATTAAATAACTTTCTCTGGCTTCAGGAAGGACACCATGCAGAGCCGACAAATAAGAGGGTGGGGTCCCTTTGTAGAGGTTTGTAGATTGTAGGTGTCCATCAGCCATGATTTATAATCAAATTGATGAATTAGGAGGGAGATTGCCGCCCTTATCTGAGGCTTTAGTGATGATATCTCCATTATGCATAAGATTACTCATCTTCCTGGATGGAGGTTAGAATGGACTCCCTCCTCGTCGGACCCTCAGGACGTCCATCACCACCAGCTCTATGAATGTGTCAATATCAGTGAAATGTGGGATAGCAGGAGAACGTCTAGACTTTGGATTTCACTTTCTACTAGGAGATCTTCCAAGATTTGCAGAAATTCATTGTCTCCATTAATCGGATTGTCAGGAATAGGTTTCTTTAGAGCATGACACTTGGGTAGGGTGAGTTCCCTAGCAAATAGGTGTAGGTCCTTCACCCATTCACACTGGAGACAGCAGGGGTAGGCAGACATGACAAGCCTTTACTCAGAGCTCTGATTTAATTGTCACATTAGGGGTTTTGTCATTAAAAAAATCTATACTTACCTATTCCTCCCCAGGCAAACTCCTTACTGTATCTTCTCCAGTCCTCCGGGTCACCTCACCGCAAGCCAGCCAGATCCATTTCTTTCTCTGCAGTCTTCTTCCAGCAGGTCAGAGTACCCGGTCACTGGTGACGTAACGTTCACTGCCTAGGAAGGGATGCCAATCTACTGCTGAGACTGCGCATGCGTGCTGTCTCACCGCGAGAGTTCATATACTATTGCAGCAAAACCCCACACATGTGCAGTCTCTGCAATTGCTCAGCACTCCCTGAAGCAGAAGAATGGGCCAGCTGGAGGTGAGGTGACCCAGGGGACTGCAGGAGAGCTGAGCAGATCGTCGGGGAGAGGATGCGGTAAGGAGACTGACAGGGCAGGAAGAGGTAAGTATAGAATTTTTTTTCTTTAATAACAAAGCCCCTTTAGGGTGACTACCCACTAGAGTTTTTTTTTTTTCTGCTGCGAATTTGCTCCTATTTTTTCTTCCAATTGTCAATGGGACTTCCTAATGTTAAAACCGCAACGCAACGCGACTTTGCGTTTTTAACATTAGAAAGTCCCATTAACAATTGGAAGAGAAAAAAAAAAAGCAAATTCGCAGCAGAAAAAAAAACACTAGTGGGTAGTCACCCTTAGGGTGGATTCACACGGGCGACAAAGTCGCACGGTTTTGTAGCATTGCTATGATGCTACAAGTCGCATGTATGTGAAGCCCATGGTTTCCTCTGGGTTCCTTCACACATGAGATGTTTTGCAGCATGCTACAAACCGACACACAAACCTTGCAGGTCCGGCGATATGCCCGCGACACGCGAGGTTTTGTAGCCCATGTTTCTCTATGGAGCCTTCCTCTCTGTTGCATCGCATTGCACGAAAACATGGTTTGCATGCAATGCGATGCAACTTTGACAGTAGCAGATGCTACAACGTGATTTTGTAGCGTCACATGCAACTTTGTAGCGCTACAAAATCACGGTATTGCTGCGAGAAAATTGCAGTGATATCATACGGTGCAGCGATGCGATATCGCTGCGATTTTCTCGCAGCGATGCGGTGTCGCCCGTGTGAAGGAGGCCTTAAGGTGTAGAAGGAAAGACTGATGATCATCTGGAGTCCATATAGTTGTAATCAGATCAGCACTGCGGAATTGAGGAATAAAGTTGCTACGTCTTAAGAAAACCCCGCAGTGCTGATCTGATTACAACTATATGGACTTCTTGCTATCTGATCCTTGGGTCCGGATCACCGTTTGCACTTATAAGCCTGGAAGTGCTTTAACAAAGTGGTTGGACGTGCTGCTCCTCATACATACCTTCTCTCTGATGATCATCATTAATCTCATCCTTATTCGATTGTCTTTCAGTTTCTGACCTGACGGCCTTTCTGTCTTGTGTGCAGTGAAGTCTTGTCCTGCCGATCGGTGCTGTTAGGGTGACGCGTCGATAACTGGGCAAAATTCTGTATTTTTCAAGGTGATCATGAAGTCGGCTATCGGTGTCAAAGTCAAAGTGCCCATAGATGGACCCAGTGTAGAGTTGCCAAGTGTAGCAGAGGTAGTAGAGCCCCCATATGTGTTGCATCCTGGATAGTGGATATATTTTGGATACTGGTTGTATAAATATACATGTGGTGCTCCATTGTTCACTTCCACGTCCAATTGGTACCTCCACCCCTCCCCCCCACATTTTTCTCTTCCTGTTATTTTCAGTCATATATTATCCTCTGTGATCGAACAGATTTTCTAGCCGTCTTTTCTTGTTTAACTGAGGAAGCTCTTGGATTTGGCCATTTTTCACTATTCTTATCCTTCTATGAACTATATGGTCATCCTTACTTAGAGTTTCTCCAAGTGTCTCTTCTGCCTGAGCATGCTCCTGGTCTATGTTATTTTTACGTATGCTCATTGGTCATTCGTTTCTATTCTGTGACATCAATGAAGGAGTCCTAATTTAAACAATCTATTGGATATTGGAATGTTTTATTGGCTGACTGAGCAGGAGTCCCATAAAAGAGCGGTCAGTCCTGCGCTGCCTCACTGTAGCCCCACATCATCCCCTAATGTTGGAGGGGTTAATATGTTGATGATTTTAGTTCAGTTTTGTTTGCACCATAAGATATGACTCTGCTGTGAGAGCTGGAATGCTTTGTATGGAGGTGGTCTCACTTACGGCTCCCCTATTACTAGGATGGCCGGGCAGGCTTGCTCAGCTTTAGCCAGTTTAGTCTGACTACGGGACCACCTGCAGCGCATCTGACAGCGACGCATTGGCTTAGTGTATTTGGACCGCCGGCTCCTGAATTTTTAATTGCCTTTGTCTTAAGATGTAATGAAGATTTATTTTAATTTTGGGAAGATCGGACAAATAAGGCATTTCTTTGCCCCTAGCAATTTGAAGTTTAACCTCAGGAACTTGAGCCCTGGTGTTAAAGGGGTTGTCTCGCGCCGAAACGTTTTTTTTTTTTTTTTCCAATAGGCCCCCCGTCCGGCGCGAGACAAACCCAATGCATGTGTTAAAAAAAAAAAACCGTTTAGTACTTACCCGAATCCCCGCGCTGCGGCGACTTCTTCCTTACCTTAGCAAGATGGCCGCCGGGATCTTCACCCACGATGCACCGCGGGTCTTCTCCCATGGTGCACAGTGGGCTCTGTGCGGTCCATTGCCGATTCCAGCCTCCTGATTGGCTGGAATTGGCACATGTGACGGGGCGGAGCTACGAGGAACAGTTCTCCGGCACGAGCGGCCCCATTCACCAGGGAGAAGACCGGACTGCGCAAGCGCGTCTAATCGGGCGATTAGACACTGAAATTAGACGGCACCATGGAGACGAGGACGCCAGCAACGGAACAGGTAAGTGAATAACTTCTGTATGGCTCATATTTAATGCACGATGTACATTACAAAGTGCATTAATATGGCCATACAGAAGTGTATAACCCCACTTGCTGCCGCGGGACAACCCCTTTAATGCAACCTCTGCATCCCGATACATAGTATGTTTTTTTTCTTTTATTTTCCAACTTTTCGGCTTCATAAGAAACTGTGAATTTCTTGTAGTGCAGCATTTAGAGAAATATGGTCAAAATATTAGGTCTACCACCTAACGACTAATGATGTCACGTTTGGCATTACATGAGTGGCATACCATGAAAAAGGAGTAGTCTTGTGTGTTGCATTTTATCTCCAGCCTTTGGGGTCCATTTTCAGAAGTAACACTTGCACCCCTTATTTCTGCGACACTGTAGACAACCACATTATGTCTCTAGGGTCTACAAATGAGAAAGTTCCTCCATCCAGTATGTTTAATACTATGAACGTTCATAGAAGAAATGTAAAGGCGCACTAACGTTTCAGCCAACTTCTGCTCGTATACCGGCTTCTGTCCCATCATTTCTGTGATATACTTGTGTTATGGGAATAAATCATATTCCAGACGATTTCACTGGTCTGCTCCAGATTGAGAAGCTTCATGCATGAATATATGTATTTGAACTCACAGATGTTATCCGTCAGCCCCCAATACTCTTCTGATTTATTCAAAGGAAGTACAATACAGATATACTGAATATGACACACCAATTATATGCACGCCCCCCCCCCCCCCCCAACATCATAACAACTCAGGATTGGCCTAGTATCTAATGAAGCTAATGATTAACATATGTTTACACCCCAGGTGTATGTTGCTATGTGAACACGTAATTCCTATATACCCAAGTAGCATAGACTTTATTAATATTCCACTCTGAACCAAAGGAATCCAGTACGTGAGATAAGAAGTTTCTCCCATTGATAGCTAGCTCTGGGAACCGTACGTGGGAGGTTTAGCCACAACTTGTACTTGTACATACCAGGGTATAATATTGAGCTAGTTAACCATTTAACTGCTAGCTATTTCCTATATTTGTTTGCATAGGCTGATTTAAGAAACACATTTATATTATTATTACTACAACAACTTGCATTAGAAATTCTGTTGCTCTACTGCTGTAAATCAGTGGCTGCCACTAGGGGTCTGCCTTCCAGCTTCTCTACAATCCACTCTGTGCTGTTAGGTATAGAGCCTCTGTAGCAACAAGGACACAGGAATGTTTCCATAACAACAGGGGGAGGGGCTATCCTCACAGACTGCAGGCTGACAGATCTGCAGACACTATGATAATGATCTGCACAGTCTCTGCCTCTCCTGCTATTATAGCCTGTAGGGGTCTGTCTATCTCTGTGCACATATTACACATACATTATAGTGGTTTACTAACCATTTTGCCAGAATGTCTCTGAATGCCTTATCATCCTGGGAGAGCAGAGGGGTGGGCATTCATAAACAGCTCTCCTGCTGATTGGACCAGTGACAGTGCAATGCAGCATGGGAAGTAAGGACAAAGAAGTCAGGACAGTGAACTACTGGCAGAATGGTAGGCTTACTACACCCCCTACTAGTGGATTGCAGACAGCAGAGCAACAGAAAAATGGTGAAGACCACCTGAAAATCTGAACTTACAGACATGAAACGGGCTGCAAACAGCAGTGACTGAGGGTAAGTAGAGCCTGGAGTATGTTAGAAATGTGTTGAAAACTCGCATATGCTTTAACAAGAGCAGGAAGGATTCTGGGTGATGGAAAGGAGTGATAATACGGCCTTGTTCCTTCTTACTTATATGTCAGGGATTTCCAGTGGAGCCGATTTATGGGGATATAGTATCGGGCGCGGGTCCAGTTCCGAACGTATTGTTACTTTTCCAGATAGGATGCCAGAGCCTTTGCTTACCTCCATGAATTCATCCTACCGTTTTGGAATAGAAGGTGGGCTTCAGGATGTTACGGCCTTGGCTGACGTAGTTCTTGGCCGCTGGGTCGCTGCACTTCATCATGGGGCTTCATAAGCAGATGAGTAATTGACAGCTCTCCTTCCCAGAATGCTCTGCTTCATCTATAAAGTTTATTGAACTCCGTCAGACTTCTGTCTGGAGTTGGTTCTGTTCGAGGCTGGTGATAATTCTTCTCACCTAAGAGGCTGTGGAAGAACTTGGATATCTTGGGCCTTGGTCCACATGGGTTGTCAACCTCCACTGCCCTTATCTTCTGATGGCAGTCAGTCCATATACTGTCAGACATATTCATGTACAATTAGAGAAGATGCAACAACTCCTTAATTTCCTGCTTTAACCCCTTCCCTCCCCATGACGTAAGGGTACGTCATGGGGGCGGGGTACTTCCTGCAAAATGACGTACCCTTACGTCATAGCAATAGCGCGAGATCATGACAGATCTCGCGCTATCCCACAGCGGGAGCCAGCTGCCGGTCATAGTCGGCCCCCCGCTGCAGCAGCAGGGATGCATCTGAGATGCGCCACCCCGCTGTTAACCCCTTCCCTGCCGCGATCTATGTAGATCGCGGCATGGGAAGGGTTCACAGAGGAAGCGCGCTCCCTCTGTGAAGTTGCCGGGCTATCACGATATAATCGCAGAGAGCCGGCTGGTTGCCGTGGCAACAGGATGCCAGATACCGGCGTCCTATGTTGCCAGAGCCTGTGATCGCTGTATTAGCGATAAGGCATGGCAGGACTGAATTCCTGCCATGCCTTATCACAGCAATCATCAGTTCTGTGCTTTTAAGTCCCCCAGAGGGACACAAATAGTGTGAAAAAAGATAATAAAAATGTACAAAAAAGAAAAATGTAAAAAAAATCCCCTTTTTTCATGCTTTTTCTTATATTAGCATAAAAAAAGTTTAAAAAAATTTAAAATGGCACATATTTGGTATCGACGCGTCCGTAACGACCTGTACAATAAGTTGAACATGCTTTTTATTCTGCACAGCAAAAAGGGTAAAAACAAACGCTAAAAAACAGAGGCAAAATGCTAATTCTTAGCATTTTGCCTCTCAAAAAAACAATAAAAGTGATCAAAAAAGCCGTATGTACCCCAAAATGGTGCCAATAAAAACTACAGCTCGTCTCGCAAAATATTCGCCCTCAGAGAGCTCCGCCCATTATAAAATAAAAAGGTTACAGGACTTTGAATGCAGCGATTTAGAAAGAAGAAAAGATTTCCAAAAAAAGGGTTTTTATTGCAGAAAAGTGGAAAAACCTAAAAAAAAAAAAAAGAATTTTGGTCTCGTTGTAACCGAACCGATCGACAGAAAAAATGTATTGTGTCATTTATGGTGCATGATTAACGCTGTAAAAAAAACCCCCCAAATCTATGTCAGAATTGATGCGTTTCCTCTCCCTGTTATCATAAAAAAAAATTATAAAAGTTTTACAATATAGTCTATGTACCCAAAAATGGCGCCATCAAAAACTACAGCTCGCCACGCAAAAAACAAGCCCTCATACGGCCGATTCAACGGAAAAGCTTTGGCTTTTGAAAAGTGGAGATGAAAATCCGCCAAGAAATCGTTGTGTCCTTAAGCCCAAAATAGGCCGTGTCAGTAAGGGGTTAATATGCGGCTTAGATGACTGTTGATCCTAATATATTGGGGTGCAGTTACCCATCCCTAGCTGTGACCCCCATATCTCCCCCGTAGCTATGGAAACACTGAGAGGTAAATATTGACATTTTGTGTTCCTCACTCCTGAGGACACCTTTGCAGTCCGTCTGCGGGACGGATCCCAGATCTGCTTTGGTCATTGTTGCATCACCTAGAAGCTGTCAGACAGACAGATGTGGATCCGTCACTCTACAGTTTGGCTGGGCTATCTGGGGAGGTGACGCCTGGGGAACCCCCGGTTTCGCCTTTGACCCCTCTTGCTACGGGGTCCCCAAGCCATCACTCATCCAGATGGTCCCCATAATATGGCTGCTGACGCAAGATATACCTGAAGGTCTAAACAGGAGTGTTACAGGAATAGAGGCTTTAGTCAGAGCTGGCGGCGCGGAGGCCGGGCTGTAGGCCGAGGTCAGGGACCACAGAGGTCAGGGACCACAGAGGATGCACCAACAGGGGCTTGGTCACAATTGGCAGTAAGAGGCCTAATATAGCAGGGGGAGGCTGGTGGGAGTGAGCGGAAGCGGAGGTGTGCCGCCTGTAACCGCCACCGCCTGCACATGGTGGGCAGCAGTGATGCACGAAGGCAGAAGCTCCATCCTCAGAAGTCTTTCCATGAGCTCCATTATTCCACTCACTGCCGCCGCGCCAATCTCACACATCTTCCCTTTCCTGAATGTCCGACATCCGAATGTGAGGGATGCAGCTTATTATCGCACAGATCGGGATGAAATATAGTTAGAAGCAGTATGTGACAGCTGGCAGCGCGTCCCCCTGAGAGGGCCTCATCCACACGAGCGTAAATACGCCGCGCCAACAATGTATCCCCTCTGATGGTCGGCGCATGAAACAACAGGGGGCCGAGTAGCACAGGCTCATGGCCGCAGAGTGTTTAGGCGTGTTCTTGCATGGGAGGTGGAGAGCGGATGATGTTCGGGGGGACGGAGGACCTGCGGTGGGGAGTCGGGGTGTAAGGAGCGGGAGGGTGCGTGGATACAGAGAGTGGACGGAGCAGCGCAGAGGATCTTGGATCTCCTGATCTGGTGGCTGACCTTCCCGCTAATATAACTGATGATCTGGCAGACAAGAAGAGTAGGAAGTTCTCAGCAGCGCAGAGTATTTCAGGATAGAAGAGCGCCAATCTTCTACTGGAGGCAATAATCTCATTATGTTATAGGCATTGAGCAGGGGGTCGGTCCTGATGACCCCGGAGGTCCTGAAGACCCTGGAAGTCCTAATGACCCTAGAGCACCCGATGACCCCGGAGTTCCCGATGACCCCGGAGGTCCTGATGACCCTGGAGCACCTGATGACCCCCGGAGGTCCTGATGACCCCGGAGGTCGCTTCCTACTCCACCATTCTGGGATTCTCTGACTACTGTATGTAGTGCGGCATTGTTCTGACTCAGGCCGGATTCTGCATCCAGGAGGCCCGCAGTGGATTTTGGCTGTGAGCCCGGCCGGCGACCCTGCAGACCTGCTATTGCGGTTTTGCATATGACCGCGGCGGCCGGCCGTCTGTCTTCTGCGTTGCAGTCTGTTTTCAATACTCGTGTTTCTCACACTGTCGCTAAGCAATGACGCGAGTCCCGCAGCGCATATGTAATGTTAACTACTTATGGGCTGCAGGTCGGATGACTTCCAGTGACTTCCATGGAGGCCGTCCGCATGGACTCTGCTGTATAATTGAGCGCACTGCGATTTTTATTTCGCTCCCGAAATAAGTAATTTGTTTCCATGGGTGTGAAGGAAAAAGCGAAAGTGCATGGCGTTCAATGCCTGCGTTTACCGAGGATCCTCTGCGATTGGATGCCGCCCATATGAGCCCGGCCTCAAGGAGTGGCAGATAGAAAGGATTCCCAGCAGCGCAGAGTGTGTCAGGAGGCGGCTGCTGATCTCCTATGGTTTTAGTAAGGAGTCAATAACATGAAATAAGGAGTCATTAATGCGGAGTCCATGGAGCGAGGTGCCCGGCGGCGCAGAGTACTTCATGATGGTGCGATCTGCCCGTCGTGGTGATGGTGGTGATCAGTGCGGGATGTCAGCGGCTTATAGTTTTCCCTTCTCACTTTGCAGTATGTAAAATATGTAAAGTTTTGCGTAAAGTCATATAAAACGGTTCAAATTGCGTAAATCCTTCTTTGCGCCTGGAATGGCTGCCGCCCGCCGACACTCTAGGTGCCACCTTGGCCGCGGGCGCAGAGGGCTGTGTGGGTGAAGCAGGAATCCTCCCCTCCTGATATTCTTGGCGCCGCCGGCGCTCGCTGTGTGTTTTATGAGCTGCCTTCGTGGAAGCAAACATTCTAGGCTCGCTGTTTTGCGCGGCGCTCGCCCTGCAAGTATGTTTTATCCAAACATGTGAGAGGAGCGTCATATTATGAGGACTTATTACGGATATTAATCAGCATCGCTGGAAAAACAGTGAAAGCCGAGCAAGAGGCACGAATATGTAATGTGGCCTTAAAGGGGAAGGGCGGCAGCGGATGCCTGCGAGCCGGCGAGGGCGATTGTCACGGGCGATGTAGTCAGACATTTCGTGAGAAACGAACCTGCTGCTTTAATCTGTTTCTTCACATGAGCCCCGATGGCCCAAGATTTATACCGTCACAGCGTCTTCTATTTGTGGGCGGCAAAAAGAATTGCATCGCCCTCGCAGTTAGTCGCGATTTCCACGCAAATGCGATAAGATATTTCAATTTTTCCTATTGAAGCAACTTGCGATTCTCACGTATATAAAAGACGTGGAGGAAAATCGGATGTGCTGCGATGTGAGGCGCGTTACTCCAGAAATGCATCGCGGCGGCAGAAACCGCAGCGTCAACAGTTGGAATCGGTCTGGGAATATTCGGACCAATAGCGCACTCTAAAGCCCCGATTTTCTTGCACGTTTTTCTCACACATGAGAATCGCATGATGCTTCAACAGGAAGAGTGTAAAATGGCGTTGTTCGCGTGTTCGTGCGATGGGTGTGGAACGCGACGACATCAAATAACAGGTTTCTGTGAAATGGCAGTAGAATGGGAGCGGCCGCAGTGTTTCCGTCTCGCAGACAATAAATGGAGCCGTTTTGCAATGCATCAAACTTGCACCAGACAATCGCCTGAGTACGGCGGCTCCCGCAGGCGCGGCGGTGCAGCTCACGGTTTCCGTTGGCTTCCATTCCGTTTGCTTTCCGTCTTTTTGGAACCCATCAGAATCAAGGGGGGGGGGGGGGGAACGGACTTTTTCAGTTTTAGTTCGGTTTCTCTAAAAAACGGATCAGAGAAACGGAAGCCTGGAGCTGACCGGGACGCAGGTGTGGGAGCGGCCTGGGGCAGCCAGGGGAGCGCGATATGCGTTTGAGAAGCTCCCACCGACGTCACGCCTTCCGTGATCCCTGCGATGTTCAGGCGTTTCGGCTCGCCACAATATTTGTGCGTTTTTCATGCAGCTAAACATTGTCTGTTGTTTTAATGGGGAAAATAAAAATTTGCGCTCTTATGAGAATTGCATCTGTATGCGAGTGCAAACCACTTTTGGGGTGGTCCTATAGGAAAGAGCGGGCGAGACCGCCCAAAGAATAGCGCATGGTGCGACTTCTATATCGCGCAGCATCATACGTGTAAATCCATCCGTTGCGACGATCAGGTTCTGTTTTTGCGCGTACAAAACTGGTACAAGAAAATCGCCCGTGTAAATAAGCGCCAAACTAGCTGTAAGGGCCAGAACTTGTGGGAAGCTTCCATCAAACTTGCTGCATGACAGTCACGCGGCACACAGAAAGTACGCAATATGTGCATAGTTGTGGCGGGCAGCCGGGCGCCATGCAGTATCTTGGCGTGTGTAATAATATTGTGCCGCAATCCGCACAACAGCATGGCAGCCTATGGCAGATTGGTACAGCGTATTCCACACGCAAAACCCGTGCACGGAATGCACAGTAACAATACGGTTGCGTGAAGGAGCCCTAAAAGGGTGTTTCTGCCAATTACTACATGATAGCGGATAACTTGCTGAAAGATCCATGGGGTCTAACCGCTGAGACCCCCACTGATCCCGAGAACGCAGCCGCGGCGCGTCCCATAGTGTGGGCACCATTCAGTCAGAGCGGAGGAGACAGGGAGTGCTTGAACTCGGCTACCTCCAGCAGAGCTGCGTTGTCAGGATCGGTGGGGGGCTCAGAGGTCGGATGTTCTTATTTACTGCAGCGGTGGATCCGCACAGAACACGGCCCAGTCGGTGGGAGTAATCAGCTGAACGGGGGGCTTATGTCCCTATCTGTGGCGAGACGTCGCACCGCACTGCCGGATTCTTTCCATCATGTGGATTTAAAATCCTCCTCATATAAACGACGGCACAAATTCTCGTTAAACGACTGGACACTTCAGGATGCAACTTTTAACGTGGATTTGATGTGGAAATGGCGCAGATTGCTGCGATGAGTTGTAAGTGTTGTTAGGTAGGGGCTATAAGGCAATATTATGTGAGCACTAGAGATGAGCGAGCACCAAAATGCTCGGGTGCTCGTTACTCAAGTCGAACTTTCAGTGATGCTCGAGAGTTCGTTTCGAGTAACGAACCCCATTGAAGTCAATGGGCGACTCGAGCATTTTTGTATATGACTGGTGCTCCGCTAAGGTTTTCATTTGTGAAAATCTTAGCAAATCACCAAAGTCATGTAAAAAAACACAGAAATGGATAGGGCAGGCGAGGGGCAACATGCAGGGCTGCATTTCGGGCTCCGAGGTCTCACTATTAAGCCACAATAGTGGCAAGAGTGAGACACCTCCCCCCCCCCCCCTCGCACTGTCAGCATAACGATTGTTCTCCTCTGCCAGAGGTGTAACAGCTGTGGCAGAGAAGAACGATGTTAGCCCATTGAATTCAATAAAGGCAATACAGCCGGCTCCATTGAAAGCAATGGGCTGCCGGCGAGCGCGGGATGAATTGTCGGGAAGGGCTTAAAAATATAAGCCCTTACCTGAAAAAGAAAGATTTTAGTGTAAAAAAGAATAAAAATGCAGGCATTCTCTTCAATGGAGCCGCTGCTGCTGCCCGCGACTCCATTGAAGACAATGGTCCGCTGGCACATCTGAATTCTTTTTTCAGGGAAGGGCTTTACATATAAGCCATTCCCTGGAAATGAATTAAAAGTGATTTAAAAAACAAAAAAAATAGATACTCACCTCCCTTCAGCTGCGGGGCACAGCCGCGTCTTCTCCTGCTGTCCCCTGCACTGTGGTGCTGAACTGCTGTCATTCAGCTGAGAGCTGCGATGAGCCAATCAGAGGCAGCACTCACTCACCCATTCATGAATTCATGAATGGGTGTGAGTGAGATCTGCCTCTGATTGGCTCAGCGCTGAGCCAATCAGGGGCATGTCTGACTCACACCCCCTTCACACCCACTGCAGGCCGGCTGCGCTGAACTCCGTCTGCCGGGACAAGGAGAGTATATATATATTTTTTTTAATTTTTACACATTTCTGGATGAATTGCAGGGAAGGGCTTATATATTTAAGCTCTTCCCGACAATTCATCCCGCGTACGCCAGCAGCCCATTGCTTTCAATGGAGCCGGCTGTATTGCCGGCTCCATTGAATTCAATGGGCAGTGCTCGTTTAATCGAGACGAGTACCGCGTGGTGCTCATCTCGAGTAACGAGCATCTCGAGCACCCTAATACTCGAACGAGCATCAAGCTCGGACGAGTATGCTCGCTCATCTCTAGTGAGCACTGAACGGTTGTGTCATCCTGCACATATGATGGCGCTATACTGCGACTACACAACAGCATCCCTTCCCTTGTATCACAGCAGTCATGTTCTCCCCGCAGTTCCAGGGTGGCTGCAGACTTTACTCGCTGGAGGGAAGCTTTCTATGTTTCTTTGAGCTATCGCCATGCTAGGTCATGGTAGGTGATCGTCGGGGGTCCACCCTCTGGGACCCCATCAGCTGCTCATCAAATCTGGAAGCAGACAGTATGTAAAAAAGTAAAAGTCTTGGGTTCAATCAGGGCCGGAAGAAGAACTGTAAATTGTCACAGATAAACGTTCTCCAAAATTCAACTCCTACCGCCATACGATGCAGGAACTAGTGCCGCCACTGTGCCAATGCCATATAGTGATACCAACATGAAGGGGCCCTTAGAGCGTGAGGCCCCAAGGTGTTTGCCTCTTCATATAATCTACAGATCAGTATTCTCCCCATAGAAGTCGCTGGAGTCACAAAATACGGAACTGAAGACTCGCTGTCTTTGGGGACAATTAGACTTCATTGTCATCTATAGGGGACAGCTGGTCCTGATTCAGATCTGCATTGCCCTATGGAATTCCATACAGTCTAAGGATGTCCCTGACTCTCTTGACGTCTATGGGGTGAATTAATATCCATATTGCGTTCCTATAAGACTTCATTGACTTGAGGAGAAGATCCGTCAGCAGCTTCTTTATTTGTCGCCTGCAGATCAGATTTTGGGATTTGGTGAATAATTCAAAGATGCCAAATTCGCGGCTAACCTCAATTGTAGGAAGTCCCAGTCTGGGGAAGTCCACTTGAGCACTTATTGAAGATCAGCTGATTGATGTCGGTCTGGGCACCAGCGGCCACAGCAGGAGGAATGGGGTATTACACATCTTTGGCTAATAGAGGGTGGAGTCCCAACTATAAGACATCCATGTGGGGCAACGGCTGCAATCTGAAACTATTTTACTGCTCTGAAATGGAAGGAAGTTTGGTTGTCATCCGAGTTTTCTGCTTGCTGTCTGAATGGTTGGATGGATGGACAGCGCCCCCCATAGTAGTCCGTTTAATTAACGCCTCTGCACACAGAATGTTTATGTAGCACTTGCTAAGGAAGAAACATCGACTTTTCATTAAAAGCCACATTGCAGGCGGGCTGTGAGATACATATCTGCAGGTCCGCCATATAACGCCCCAGCCTCGCCCTGAAGCAATATACGCCGTATATGGCTGCAAGTTACTGCAGGCTCTCGGGGACGTCACTAATCTCTTCTTATGGGAACAGGTTATATTAGGCTGTAAATTCAGAGCGGTCGGATCATTGCTCCCATTGTGCGCAGCCGATGCCCCCAGTGCCTGCGGGGATGAGGAATAACCTGAAATAGAAGCTCCTTCATGGTCGTCTTATCCAGAAGGCTCTCGACCAGCCTATAGTATAACACGTTGCAGTAAGTCAGTCTGCACTGACTTAGCGGGGGAATCAATAGAATTTGGCGCACCGTTTCAGAACTCAGCGACATCGGCTTTACTATTTTGCAACAAAGTGTCAGCTTGTCAGCCCTTGTGGAATCAAGTCACAGTCTCTTTACAAACTCGCAGTCTCTTTATAAACTCACAGTCTCTTTATAAACTCGCAGTCTCTTTATAAACTCGCAGTCTCTTTATAAACTCGCAGTCTCTTTACAAACTCACAGTCTCCTTATAAACTCACAGTCTCTTTATAAACTTACAGTCTCTTTATAAACTTACAGTCTCCTTATAAACTCACAGTCTCTTTATAAACTCACAGTCTCTTTACAAACTCACAGTCTCTTTACAAACTCACAGTCTCTTTATAAACTCACAGTCTCTTTATAAACTCACAGTCTCTTTATAAACTCGCAGTCTCTTTATAAACTCACAGTCTCTTTATAAACTCGCAGTCTCTTTATAAACTCACAGTCTCTTTACAATCTCACAGTCTCTTAGTTACTCAGGAGGCCTAGCATGGGTTTATGGACACTCAGCTCAGTTCTCATTGGTGGGTCAGCTATCGGAGCTCAACCGATCGACTGACCAGCCCCTTTATCTCCGACCAGGAGGCTCCAGGAAATTTCCTCAGCTCCCATTAATGAGCCATGTGGGTCACAAGTTGGTGGTGGAATGCAATTGTTTTTTAAAGGCACCGTATATACTGGAGTATAAGCCGAGTTTCTAGCCCATTCTTTTGTGCTGAAAACATCCCCGTCGGCTTACACTCAAGTGAGGTAAAAAACAACATAAAACCCCACAATACTCCCCTCCTAGCCGGCGTCTGTGTCCGCGGCGCGATGGTCTCCCCGGCGGTGCGGCAAGCTGCTTGAAAATTCCCCCCGCTGTCATCTCCTTGCTCTGCTTTGAATTCCCCTGCCGTCATTGCTGTGTAAGTAAGTGATGTGATTGGTTCGAGCCAATCACAGCCGCCGCTCGATCATTCACAGCCATTCAATGAATGTCCTCACTGAATGGCTGTGATAGGTTTATCGTGCGCTGTCTGTGATTGGCTCACCCTTGATCCAATCACATCTCTTAGTTACAGCGCACTGACTGCGGATGAATTCAAAGCAGAGCAGGGAGATGAGAGCGGGGGGAATTCTCAAGCAGCTTCCCGCACCGCCGGGGACACAGACGCCAGCTGGGAGGTGAGTATGGAGGTTTTTTTTTTACCTTTTATATACTGGAGTATAGCTAGGCTAATACTCGGGTCGGCTTATACTCGGGTCGGCTAATATTAGGCTCGGCTAATACTCGGGTCGGCTTATACTTGGGTCGGCTTATATTTGGGTCGGCTTATACTCGGGTCTGCTAATATTAGGCTCGGCTAATACTCGGGTTGGCTTATACTTGGGTCGGCTTATATTCGGGTCGGCTTATACTCGAGTCGGCTTATACTCGGGTCTGCTAATATTAGGCTCAGCTAATACTCGGGTCGGCTTATACTTGGGTCGGCTTATATTCGGGTCGGCTTATACTCGGGTCTGCTAATATTAGGCTTGGCTAATACTCGGGTTGGCTTATACTTGGGTCGGCTTATATTCGGGTCGGCTTATACTCGAGTCGGCTTATACTCGGGTCGGCTAATAATAGGCTCGGCTAATACTCGGGTCGGCTTATACTTCGGTCGGCTTATACTCGGGTCAGCTTATATTTGGGTTGGCTTATATTCGGGTCGGCTAATACTCGGCTCGGCTTACACTCTGGTCGGCTAATACTCGGGTCGGCTAATACTCGGCTCGGCTTATACTCGGCTCGGCTTATACTCGGCTCGGCAAAATGAAGAAAATTATGATTCTTTGACAGAGGAAAGGAGAAAATGAAAACGCTAAAACCAAAAAGCGCGACAGCTGGACACAGGTAAACCCCGGAGTACCGTGCTGCACCTCCATTAACCTCTGAACTGCCAACCAGTTGTTCTTGAAGGATTGTGCCTAGGTGGCTTTCCCTGTTCATATACCCTATTGGGACTGAGTGCACGCTCATGTGAATGGCAGTCCTGTAATACCGCATCTCCCTATCAGTGGCCTCTGCGTTGGAAACACTTGGATGGCCGCAACGTCCCACGGGCTAAGTCAGCTAGTTGCCAGCGGTGCCGAACACGGACCTGGGGTGATTAGCGGTCCGCCTTGGGCTCCTCATTCAAGGAGGACACAAACCCTTAAAGCATCAGAAGCGTAATGCCTGTCAGTGCGCACCGCAGCCCCCTGCATCCGCGGACCTCCAACAACCTGATATTCACGTCTGCTGATACAAAGCAGCTTCCGTCGACTCCTGGTAAAATTCCATCGGCTCCCTCCGTGTGAACACCTCGCCTGCGGTGACTGAAGGGGCGCTGTAAGCGGATTGCAGGACGGGCTTTACATTTCTCATCGGCTTTCTTGCATTCCCCACATTGTTCCGCTGAGTATTTAGCAGTCAGGAGTCGCAGCTGAGAAGCCAAAGTATTCATCTGACCAGCGAGGTGCCCTCAGAAGGCGCTGCCAGCCTGGTGGGCCGCAGACCATGGCGCATCTGGCCTGATACGCAGAACTGTCTACCTACTGCAACATGGAAGACGACCGGCGAAACTGTCACCGGCCCGGCACGGAAAATGACAACTGGAGCGCCGGAGAGACGACAGCAGGACTCCCCAAAAAGGGGGGCTATTCCCCTCTCCTTCCTGACTGTTTCCTCTCTAGTTCTGCCTGGCCCTGGGATCCTTCTCACTACCAGTACATGAGACGCTACCTACAGCCCATCAGGTGTACCGTCAGTCCTGCTCCTCCAGGATGGCGCATCCATACGTGCCGCAGCAAGAAGGCTTATTGTCTGCACAAGAGCAGATAGCGGGCCACAGGGCGTTACACCGGAGAGCCGGACAGAAGGACATCAACCCGACGTCAGGAGTAACAGGAGGAGCTACCAGAGCCCTACAGAATAGCCTCCACATCAGGACCAGAGGGACAGGAAAAGCTACCAGAGCCCTAAAGATAATCCTCCAGCATCAGGCCCGGAGGGACAGGAGGAGCTGCCAGAGCCCTATAGAATACCCTCCAGTATCAGGACCGGAGGAACAGGAGGAGCTACCAGAGCCCTACAGAATACCCTCCAGCATCAGGACCGGAGGAACAGGAGGAGCTACCAGACCCTACAGAATACCCTCCAGCATCAGGACCGGAGGAACAGGAGGAGCTACCAGAGCCCTACAGAATACCCTCCAGCATCAGGACCAAAGGAACAGGAGTTGCTACCAGAGCCCTACAGAATACCCCCCAGCATCAGGACCGGAGGAACAGGAGGAGCTACCAGAGCCCTACATAATACCCTCCAGCATCAGGACCGGAGGAACAGGAGGAGCTACCAGAGCCCTACAGAATACCCTCCAGCATCAGGACCAAAGGAACAGGAGTTGCTACCAGAGCCCTACAGAATACCCCACAGCATCAGGACCGGAGGAACAGGAGGAGCTACCAGAGCCCTACAGAATACCCTCCAGCATCAGGCCTGGAGGAACAGGAGGAGCTACCAGAGCCCCACTGAATACCCTCTTACATCAGTACTGGAGGAACAGGAGGAGCTACCGGACCCTACAGAATACCCCACAGCATCAGGACCGAAGGAACAGGAGGAGCTAACAGAGCCCTACAGAAGACCCTCCAGCATCAGGAACGGAGGAACAGGAGGAGCTACCAGAGCCCTACAGAATACTCTATACCATCAGGAGCGGAGGAACAGGAGGAGCTACCAGACCCTACAGAATACCCTCCAGCATCAGGACCCGAGGAACAGGAGGAGCTACCAGAGCCCTACAGAATACCATCCAGCATCAGGACTGGAGGAACAGGAGGAGCTACCAGAGCCCTACAGAACACCCCCCAACATCAGGACCAGAGGGACAGGAGGCGCTACCAGAGCCCTACAGAATACCTTCCAACATCAGGACCGGAGGGACAGGAGGAGCTACCAGAGCCGCACAGAATACCCTCTACCATCAGGACAAGAGGAGCTACCAGACCCTACAGAATACCCTCCAGCATCAGGACCGGAGGAACAGTAGGAGCTACCAGAGCCCCAGAGAATACCCTCTGCCATGAGGACCGAAGGGACAGGAGGAGCTACCAGAGCCCTACGGAATACCACACAGCATCAGGCCTGGAGGGACAGGAGGAGCTACCAGAGCCCTACAGAATACCCCCCAGCATCAGGACCGTAGGGACAGGAGGAGCTACCAGAGCCCCACAAAATACCCTCCATCATCAGGACCGGAGGAACAGGAGGAGCTACCAGAGCCCTACAGAATACCCTCCACATCAGGACCAGAGGGACGGGAGGAGCTACCAGAGCCCTACAGAATACTGTCCAGCATCAGGACCAAAGGAACAGGAGGAGCTACCAGAGCCCCACAAAATACCCCCCAGCATCAGGACCGTAGGGACAGGAGGAGCTACCAGAGCCCCACAAAATACCCTCCATCATCAGGACCGGAGGAACAGGAGGAGCTACCAGAGCCCTACAGAATACACTCCAGCATCAGGACCGGAGGAACAGGAGGAGCTACCAGAGCCCTACAGAATACCCTCCAGCATCAGGACCAGAGGAACAGGAGGAGCTACCAGAGCCCTACAGAATACCCTCCAGCATCAGGACCAAAGGAACAGGAGGAGCTACCAGAGCCCCAGAGAATACCACCCAGCATCAGGCCTGGAGGGACAGGAGGAGCTACCAGAGCCCTACAAGATGACCTCCAGTGGCTAATGACCGCTCCATAAGGCCCAATGTCCTGTAGTGAGACCTGCACTCACTGACCAGCAGGTTCTCCGCTGGCGCCCCGTTCACTTCACAGATTTGAGCAGGTTCACTCTGAGTAAATGGGACAGATGTGAAAGAGCCTGGCGGTGATGAGGATCGTTGAGATGTAATGCGTGATTTAAGCGATCCCTTCAGTTTAAGTATAATGATGTATGAAATGTGTTATGACACAGAAGCTGTGGACCCGTGGGGCGCTAGCCATTTCGCTGGGTTTCCAGGTATTCACCCTTTAAACCCACTAATTTGGATCTGGTCTTGGCTGCAGGGACCCCCAGACTGTTACCCTAGGCCGTTCCCCCAGACCGTTTCCCCGGACCGTTACCCCGGACCGTTACCCCAGGCCGTTACCCCAGGCCGTTACCCCAGGCCCCTACCTTAGGCTGTTACCCCAGGCCGTTACCCCAGACCGTTACCCCAAGCCGTTACCCCAGACTGTTACCCCAGGCCGTTACCCCAGACCGTTACCCCAAGCCGTTACCCCAGACCGTTACCCCAGACCGTTACCCCAGACCGTTACCCCGGACCGTTACCCTGGACCGTTACCCCGGACCGTTACCCCGGACCGTTACCCCAGGCCGTTACCCCAGACCGTTACCCCAAGCCGTTACCCCAGACCGTTACCCCAGACCGTTACCCCAGACCGTTACCCCGGACCGTTACCCCAGGCCGTTATCCCAGGCCGTTACCCCGGACCGTTACCCCAGGCCGTTACCCCGGACCGTTACCCCGGGACGTTACCCCAGAAGTATTCTTCATATAATTCTCTTCATCAGAGAGGATTAACAAAGTATCTGCAGAAACATATATATACATTAAAGAGCTGAGAGCCGCTGTAATAGCGTCCGTCTGTGAGGTCCTAGGAAGGCCCAGTGGCCACATCCATAAGGCTGACCGCTGTTATACACAGTGCTGTAGGTGTATAGCTGCCCGGCTCCTAAAGTATCTGCACCCTATCATCTTTCTTCACAGTCTCCTTCTATTCCATCTCTTCCTTACAACGTCCAAAAGCCAGAGCCTGGAAGTAGGTTGGGTGTGAGGTGTCCTCGGCTTCTGGCAGCCGCCGGGTCCGTCTTACCGACTCGTTCTACATGTTTCAGAGATGCTTTTATAACTCAGTACATTTATGCCTGGAGGTCGGCGGCGAAGATTTCCCATCAGGATGTGGTGTCTGTTGTGGAGCTCCGACAGGAAGAATGCTTCTAGAAGGATGGCTGCGGGCCGTCAGACAGAGCGGCATGTCTGGGGCATACCTGCATCACCTGGCCTCACCTGGCAGGGGCTCATCTATGGCAGCACATGGATGACCTGTTAAAGGGGAGGGCAGTGTTAGCTAGCGCCTAGAACGTGATAGGTGATGAACATGATACATATGAAGCATCGGGGAGCGGAGATCCCATCCAAGCAGGTCTGTAAAGGAACGTCTTGTTACCTTTTAATGGTAATCCGTATGCTAGAAGGAAGGCCGCAGAGGCCGCGTTTTACTAGAATTGCTCACATTTTCTTTGACTGATTCTTTGTTGCTTTCTACTTATTGCATTGAACTCCATATGGGAAAAGTATCATAATTCTTCGCCAGATAGTCCAACAAGGGGCGCTCCAAGCCTTTATGCCGCCTGAGGCGAAGTGTGAAACGGCGCCCCCCTCCCCACATTAAAAACACTCAAATACTGAAAACATATCTAAACCAATGGTGATAGAGTAATAGTGCCCCTTAATGGCCCCGGTAGCAATAATGACCCCTTCGTGGCTTGAGTAGTATTAATGTTCCCCATAGTGGCCCCAGTAGTTATAGTATCCCCCATAGTGGCCCCAGTAGTTATAGTACCTCCCATAGTGGAACTAGTAGTACTAGTGCCCCCATTAGTACCCCAGTAAGAATAGTGCCCCCATTAGTACCCCAGTAAGAATAGTGCCCCCATTAGTACCCCAGTAAGAATAGTGCCCCCATTAGTGGCCCCAGTAGTAATAAAGACCCACATTATTACCCCTGTAGTAATAGTGCCCCAGCCAGGCAGTGACCCCACAGGCATTTCATGCAGTTGCTGTGTAGTTGCACTCCAGGCAGAGGCGGGCACCGTCAATACTGCGATCACAGCATGACCCCTGACCTCTCCGCCTGGCATCTGTGCTACACAGCAAGTGAGTGAAATGCTTGCCCCGTTGCCCCCTGGCCGACTCACAAGTGCCATTTTTTTTCTCTGAGCATTAACATGGTTGGTAAGAATTACATGTTGGCCGGACAGCAGCTCACCACCCCTCTGAGGTCCTGCAGACGGTCACCTCATGTCAGGTACACCCCTGGGTCTGATGCACATTAGAGTCCCAGGAATTGCCTCTAAAATACATACAAGAGAAGACTCCATCCAAGGAATGTATCCTATGGGCCTTCAAGCCTTTACTACATCTCACATGGCCAAAGCCTGGGAAACAAGATTGATTGAGTCTTTAATCCTAATGTTGGACTTTGTATCTAGTAGCTAGGTGTAGTCTGTAACACATCAGGTGAGGAGGCACCGAGTCAGGGACTTATTTGGCTTTGTGCTACTCCTGAGGGGTACTCTAAGGCCTCATGTCCACGGGCAAATTAACAATTAAAATCTGCAGCGTTTTTCCCGCACGCGGATCCGCGCCCCATAGGAATGCACTGACCACCCGCAGGTAGATAAATACCCGCGGATGGTCAATAAAAGTAAATAAAAAAATTTCTGGAGCATGAAAAAAAATGGCCATGCTCCATTTTAGTGCGGATCACGCGTGCGGAGCTCATAGAGCACATGGCTACATTGATCTCCCGCATGAAAAATAAAAGACAATTACAAGGCATCCGCAGCCCAAATCCGCGTTACAAATCCACAGCGGATCTGATTTTTCCCGTGGACATGAGGCCTAAGGGGCCCTGGTCTTCACCCTTTCACCCCTTTTTTGAGGGACGCGGTCTTTGCTGCAGGGAACCTTCAGGTTGTTTCCCCAGGAGTAGGTGCAGTGCACTGACCCAGGTGGGCCAAAAGGCACCGGAGTGTTTTACCCAAAGAACAGGCAAGGATTTAGTCAAAATAAGTGGCCGAGGTGAAGGCATGTGGAGTTCATGCAATACGGTAAATAGTCAGTGTAGGCAAGAATCAGGCAAGATATAGTCAGAAAATAGGCCAAGATTGGGACAGGCAGAGTTTGGGATTGGAAAACCTTGTGCACACACTTGCCCTTTAAGAGGCAGGATGAGTGTGCAAGTGCCCTACAGGTGTGGCAGTAACACAACCAATGGGAAAGCCAGTGACAGTTACCAGTCACAGAGGAAAGTGAGAGGAGGTGTCATTGGTTGTGGCCTGCAGCCATGATGTAGTCATTGGAGATACTTGTCAATTGCGTGTGCCAATCAATAGAGGTCCAGCCTGGATGAGGCCAGGTCACAGATACAATTGGTATCCGGATTGAGGCTGATCATGAGCAACAAATCATTCAAAAACTTCTCTCCAATTTTCGTAAAGTTGGAGAAACCCAAGAGAAGCACATGGAGAACCTACAAACTCCATGAAGAGACTGCCGGGTTCAGACTTGAGATTGTCCTGTCTACTGTATCACCAGTGATGGATGTTACAGCTCGACTCCACTGACGGTACAGTAGTTCAGGGAGGCCTTCAAGAAAACTAATAACCCTGGACTCAGAAATCCTTTCAACACATTTTGATGCTGTAAATCCTTCAGTAATCTGGAAAATCCTGTCCAATCACCTCTGCTTCCCCCAATTAAGCCAAAACTGGTTTGTACTCTCCGCTCCTGGTTGTGAAGCCATAAATCTGCAAACATTCATGTTCATGGGAAGATTTCTTAGGGTATAATTTTTGTAGTCTGAAACACTTGTCATCTTCATCTATGATAATCTTAAAATATAGACTGATGGTGGAGACCAGGTCTACAAATTCCAATTAGATGGTCCAATAGTCAATGATGTTGGCCATAGATGGAAGCACCATGTCCAGTACTACCCTGTTCTAGTTTATTGTTCTCTTATGGATATGGTCCTCATAAAATATAGACTGATGGTGGAGGCCAGCTCTTCAGATTCCAATAGTCAATGACATTGGCCACAGACCAAGCCCCGATGTCCAATACTACCTGTTATACAGTACTTTACTATCTCACACTCCTCCCTTCTTGATAAGGTTTTTCCTAGTGTAAACCAGTGTCCATGATGTGTGGTTGGTCTTGAGGTTCACCCAGGCTGTCCGATGTAATTCATTATCTGCCCTTGGGCTTCATGACTATCTTCTACCTTCTGTTAGGAAACTTCCTACAAGATTTTACTAACCTTCATTATCTAAGTTCTGTTGACCAGATGATTTACTGCAGGCAGTCAAGTTACTTACTTAATAACTTTATGTGCCAGGCTTCAAAACTATTCCGTACCCCCTGTGCCCTTTATAGCCTGTATGGACGGAGCGATCATGGTGAGACAGCCGCTTTAATCTCTTAATACAAGAACCACCAAACCAACTTCATTTAAACTAGAGACTACGATACAGCAGGGGTGTGCACAGAAGTGAGCAGGCCTATGGGAGTAGTCAACATATGACCTCCTCTTGGTGTATATTCATGCCATCACACCCCTAACCTCTGGAGCCCAGCCAGAAGAGGGGCACAGAGAGCAGAGACTGGCTGCATGCTGGGTTAGGGCGGTGCTTGCCAGCGCTGTGTAAAGGCCCCCCTGCATCATGCCACAATCCCACCCTCCCTACTTCATCTTGGCGTAGTTAGCAGGATGGCACCAGTGGTGGGGAGATACAGCAGCAAAACCCTGCAGACTATGTGTGTAGGATGCCCAGTTGTCTGAGGATGGGCAATGTTAAATTAAGGGGGGCATGTAAGGGGGTGAGGAATTCTTTGTACTCCCCCTTACACAGTTTGCAGCGGCCCAGGTGCCGCATGTTAAAGCCCAGCCCCTCCACTCCAGAACCTCTCTGGGAGGGGGAGCAGGAAGAGCAGAGATCGGCCAAGTGCCGGGTTAGTGCAGTGCCTGCCAGCGCTGTGGAAAGGCAGCCCCTCCATTGTGCCGTAGTACCATGCACATGCAACCCACAGAATGTGTTTGTGGATTATCAGGGCACATAGGTTTGCAGAGGTGCTGTGTACGTAGACCGATAGGCTGTTTGCAAAGTCTTTATATTTTAGATTGGGATAAAGAAAATAAAAAGGTTCTCAGTTCCGTTTCCTCGCACACTGGCGCTCTGCTCCTCGTCTGTACTTTTAAATGTAATTAATCCACTGAAGTATAGAACAAAGTTTGTCTGCACCGATTGTGACAGGTGAGGTGACAGATGGCAGGGGACAGGTGAGGTGACAGATGGTTGGTGACAGGTCAGGTGACAGGTAGCAGGTGGCTTCACGGTCTTGAAGGATGTCTCTGACTCTAATTTGAGGATTCAAAAAAGTCTTCACGGACGGATCAATCATTCATTCTTCAAAGCTGAACCCTGTGTACTTATTGCAACACCCACAGACTATCGGCGCGCCTGGTCAGCACCCTTCATCTTTAGGGTTACGAGGTTATCTCACCTTCTCTTCCTGCTGCTAAATATCCTTTCAGTTTGTAATTACTCCAAAACCAGTTGTAAAGGATTAGAAAGCTTGTCTGCTGTCCAGAAACAGCGCCACACCCGTCCTGGGGTGGTGACTGGTACTGCAGCCCATGGCCAAGGCCTTGGTGTAGCTTGCATACATTTGTAGACATGTACTGGGGGGATTAACAAATCTCTTTGGGGTTTCAGTCTTCTTCTAATGCTTATTCAGAAGCTCAGCAAAACAGTTACTCAACCAGATGTGCGATACGTGCGGCTCCTCCCACGTAGAGATCCCTCCCTCTTGACTCTTCCTTGGAGATCCCGTCCTCCATTGGCTACTTGCCTTTGACCACCATATTGCCACAAGAAACAGAAGAAGGTCAGAGCGCCTATCATCAGCAGGACTCGGAGTAGGATGGCGGGCCTCGTACGCTGGCTGCTGATAGGTCAGGATAGCCTAACTAGATGTGATGGAAAAGGGCGAGCGAGATCAAGACTCTGGCGTAACCCGCTGCTGGCGTAACCCGCTACTGGCGTAACCCATTATGGATATTAAATATCAACAACGTACAATTGAAGAAATTGCTAAGTTAGAATTGTACTTTATTGAGGACCAGCAAGTGACGTGTTTCGAGGTGTGGAGACCCCTTCATCAGACAACTGCATCAGCTGTGTCTGGCTCTGGCATAAAAATACCAGCCAGACAAAGAATGGGAACAAGGCTTTATGTAGGCGCTGTATGGTGCCACCATGTTATCCTAGTACAGTGGCATTATTTGGGCACTCACTGCAGGTACAGTATTATGTTATTGTACATAGTACGGTGGTACTTGGGCCCTGTATGCTGGTATTATGGCACACTGTAGTGTTATTGTACATACCGGTGGTATCTGGGCGCTGTATGATGGTATTATGGCACACTGTAGTGTTATTGTACATACCGGTGGTATTTGGGCACTGTATGCTGGTATTATGGCACACCGTAGTGTTACTGTACATAGTACGGTGGTATCTGGGCGCTGTATGGTGGTATTATTGCACACTGTAGTGTTATTGTACATACCGGTGGTATCTGGGCACTGTATGCTGGTATTGTGGCACACTGTAGTGTTATTGTACATACCGGTGGTATCTGGGCGCTGTATACTGGTATTATGGCACACTGTAGTGTTATTGTACATACCGGTGGTATTTGGGCACTGTATGCTGTTAGTATGGCGCACTGTAGTGTTATTGTACATAGTACGGTGGTATTTGGGTGCTGTATGCTGGTATTATGGCGCACTGTAGTGTTATTGTACATACCGGTGGTATCTGGGCGCTGTATGGTGGTATTATTGCACACTGTAGTGTTATTGTACATACCGGTGGTATCTGGGCACTGTATGCTGGTATTGTGGCACACTGTAGTGTTATTGTACATACCGGTGGTATCTGGGCGCTGTATACTGGTATTATGGCACACTGTAGTGTTATTGTACATACCGGTGGTATTTGGGCGCTGTATGCTGTTAGTATGGCGCACTGTAGTGTTATTGTACATAGTACGGTGGTATTTGGGTGCTGTATGCTGGTATTATGGCACACTGTAGTGTTATTGTACATACCGGTAGTATCTGGGTGCTGTATGCTGGTATTATGGCGCACTGTAGTGTTATTGTACATACCGGTGGTATCTGGGCGCTGTATGGTGGTATTATTGCACACTGTAGTGTTATTGTACATACCGGTGGTATCTGGGCACTGTATGCTGGTATTGTGGCACACTGTAGTGTTATTGTACATACCGGTGGTATCTGGGCGCTGTATACTGGTATTATGGCACACTGTAGTGTTATTGTACATACCGGTGGTATTTGGGCACTGTATGCTGTTAGTATGGCGCACTGTAGTGTTATTGTACATAGTACGGTGGTATTTGGGTGCTGTATGCTGGTATTATGGCACACTGTAGTGTTATTGTACATACCGGTAGTATCTGGGTGCTGTATGCTGGTATTATGGCGCACTGTAGTGTTATTGTACATACCGGTGGTATCTGGGTGGTATTATGGCACACTGTAGTGTTATTGTACATACCGGTGGTATCTGGGTGGTATTATGGCACACTGTAGTGTTATTGTACATACCGGTGGTATCTGGGCACTGTATGGTGGTATTATGGCACACTGTAGTGTTATTGTACATACCGGTGGTATCTGGGCACTGTATGCTGTTAGTATGGCGCACTGTAGTGTTATTGTACATAGTACGGTGGTATCTGGGTGCTGTATGCTGGTATTATGGCACACTATAGTGTTATTGTACATAACGGTGGTATCTGGGCGCTGTGTACTGGTATTATGGCACACTGTAGTGTTATTGTACATACCGGTGGTATCTGGGTGGTATTATGGCACACTGTAGTGTTATTGTACATACCGGTGGTATCTGGGCACTGTATGGTGGTATTATGGCGCACTGTAGTGTTATTGTACATACCGGTGGTATGTGGGCGCTGTATGCTGGTATTGTGGCACACTGTAGTGTTATTGTACATACCGGTGGTATCTGAGCGCTGTATGCTGGTGTTATGGCACACTGTAGTGTTATTGTACATACCGGTGGTATCTGGGCATTGTATGCTGGTATTACGGCACACTGTAGTGTTATTGTACATACTGGTAGTATCTGGGTGCTGTATGCTGGTATTATGGTGCACTGTAGTGTTATTGTACATACCGGTGGTATGTGTGCGCTGTATGCTGGCATTGTGGCACACTGTAGTGTTATTGTACATACCGGTGGTATTTGGGCACTGTATGCTGGTAATATGGCACACTGTAGTGTTATTGTACATACCGGTAGTATCTGGGCACTGTATGCTGGTATTGTGGCACACTGTAGTGTTATTGTACATACCGGTGGTATCTGGGCACTGTATGCTGGTATTATGGCACACCGTAGTGTTATTGTACATAGCACGGTGGTATCTGGGCGCTGTATGGTGGTATTATGGCACACTGTAGTGTTATTGTACATACCGGTGGTATGTGGGCGCTGTATGCTGGTATTATGGCACACTATAGTGTTATTGTACATACCGGTGGTATCTGGGCGCTGTATGCTGGTATTATGGCACACTATAGTGTTATTGTACATACCGGTGGTATCTGGGCGCTGTATGGTGGTATTATGGCACACTGTAGTGTTATTGTACATACCGGTGGTATGTGGGCGCTGTATGCTGGTATTATGACACACTGTAGTGTTATTGTACATACCGGTAGTATCTGGGTGCTGTATGCTGGTATTATGGCACACTGTAGTGTTATTGTACATACCGGTGGTATCTGGGTGCTGTATGCTGGTATTATGACACACTGTAGTGTTATTGTACATACCGGTAGTATCTGGGTGCTGTATGCTGGTATTATGGCACACTGTAGTGTTATTGTACATACCGGTGGTATCTGGGTGCTGTATGCTGGTATTATGGCGCACTGTAGTGTTGTTGTACATACCGGTGGTATCTGGGTGCTGTATGCTGGTATTATGGCACACTGTAGTGTTATTGTACATAGTACGGTGGTATCTGGGCACTGTATGCTGGTATTATGGCGCACTGTGGTGTTATTGTACATACCGGTGGTATCTGGGCGCTGCATGCTGGTATTATGGCACACTATAGTGTTATTGTACATACCGGTGGTATCTGGGCGCTGTATGCTGGTATTATGGCACACTGTAGTGGTATTGTACATAGTACGGTGGTATCTGGGCGCTGTATGCTGGTATTATGGCACACTATAGTGTTATTGTACATACCGGTGGTATCTGGGCGCTGTATGTTGGTATTATGGCACACTGTAGTGTTATTGTACATACTACGGTTGTATCTGGGCACTGTATGCTGGTATTATGGCGCACTGTAGTGTTATTGTACATAGTACGGTGGTATCTGGGCACTGTATGCTGGTATTATGGCACACTGTAGTGTTATTGTACATAACGGTGGTATTTGGGCACTGTATGCTGGTATTATGGCACACTGTAGTGTTATTGTACATACCGGTGGTATCTGGGCGCTGTATGTTGGTATTATGGCACACTGTAGTGTTATTGTACATAGTACGGTGGGACTTGGGCCCTGTATGCTGGTATTATGGCACACTGTAGTGTTATTGTACATACCGGTGGTATCTGGGCGCTGTATACTGGTATTATGGCACACTGTAGTGTTATTGTACATACCGGTGGTATCTGGGCGCTGTATACTGGTATTATGGCACACTGTAGTGTTATTGTACATACCGGTGGTATCTGGACACTGTATGCTGGTATTATGGCACACTGTAGTGTTATTGTACATAGCGGTGGTATCTGGGCGCTGTATACTGGTATTATGGCATACTATAGTGTTATTGTACATAGCGGTGGTATCTGGACACTGTATGCTGGTATTATGGCACACTGTAGTGTTATTGACATACCGGTGGTATCTGGGCGCTGTATGTTGGTATTGTGGCACACTGTAGTGTTATTGTACATAGTACGGTGGGACTTGGGCCCTGTATGCTGGTATTATGGCACACTGTAGTGTTATTGTACATACCGGTGGTATCTGGGCGCTGTATACTGGTATTATGGCACACTGTAGTGTTATTGTACATACCGGTGGTATGTGGGCGCTGTATGCTGGTATTATGGCACACTGTAGTGTTATTGTACATAGTACGGTGGTATCTGGGCACTGTATGCTGGTATTATGGCACACTGTAGTGTTATTGTACATACCGGTAGTATCTGGGCGCTGTATACTGGTATTATGGCACACTGTAGTGTTATTGTACATACCGGTGGTATCTGGGTGGTATTATGGCACACTGTAGTGTTATTGTACATACCGGTGGTATCTGGGCACTGTATGGTGGTATTATGGCACACTGTAGTGTTATTGTACATACCGGTGGTATCTGGGCACTGTATGCTGGTATTACGGCACACTGTAGTGTTATTGTACATACTTGTAGTATCTGGGTGCTGTATGCTGGTATTATGGCACATTGTAGTGTTATTGTACATACCGGTGGTATCTGGGCATTGTATGCTGGTATTATGGCACACTGTAGTGTTATTGTACATACCGGTGGTATCTGGGCGCTGTATGTTGGTATTATGGCACACTGTAGTGTTATTGTACATAGTACGGTGGTATCTGGGTGCTGTATGCTGGTATTATGGCACACTATAGTGTTATTGTACATACTGGTGGTATCTGGGCGCTGTATGTTGGTATTATGGCACACTGTAGTGTTATTGTACATAGTACGGTGGTACTTGGGCCCTGTATGCTGGTATTATGGCACACTGTAGTGTTATTGTACATACCGGTAGTATCTGGGCGCTGTATGCTGGTATTATGGCACACTGTAGTGTTATTGTACATAGTATTGTGGTATCTGGGTGCTGTATGCTGGTATTATGGCACACTGTAGTGTTATTGTACATACCGGTGGTATCTGGGCGCTGTATACTGGTATTATGGCACACTGTAGTGTTATTGTACATACCGGTGGTATCTGGGCGCTGTATACTGGTATTATGGCACACTGTAGTGTTATTGTACATACCGGTGGTATCTGGACACTGTATGCTGGTATTATGGCACACTGTAGTGTTATTGTACATAGCGGTGGTATCTGGGCGCTGTATACTGGTATTATGGCATACTATAGTGTTATTGTACATAGCGGTGGTATCTGGGTGCTGTATGCTGGTATTATGGCACACTGTAGTGTTATTGACATACCGGTGGTATCTGGGCGCTGTATGTTGGTATTGTGGCACACTGTAGTGTTATTGTACATAGTACGGTGGGACTTGGGCCCTGTATGCTGGTATTATGGCACACTGTAGTGTTATTGTACATACCGGTGGTATCTGGGCGCTGTATACTGGTATTATGGCGCACTGTAGTGTTATTGTACATACCGGTGGTATGTGGGCGCTGTATGCTGGTATTATGGCACACTGTAGTGTTATTGTACATAGTACGGTGGTATCTGGGCACTGTATGCTGGCATTATGGCGCACTGTAGTGTTATTGTACATAGTACGGTGGTATCTGGGCGCTATATGCTGGTATTATGGCACACTATAGTGTTATTGTACATACCGGTGGTATCTGGGCGCTGTATGTTGGTATTATGGCACACTGTAGTGTTATTGTACATACTACGGTGGTATCTGGGCACTGTATGCTGGTATTATGGCGCACTGTAGTGTTATTGTACATAGTACTGTGGTATCTGGGCACTGTATGCTGGTATTATGGCACACTGTAGTGTTATTGTACATACCGGTGGTATTTGGGCACTGTATGCTGGTATTATGGCGCACTGTAGTGTTATTGTACATAGTCGGTGGTATCTGGGAGCTGTATGCTGGTATTATGGCACACTATAGTGTTATTGTACATACCGGTGGTATCTGGGCGCTGTATGTTGGTATTATGGCACACTGTAGTGTTATTGTACATAGTACGGTGGTATCTGGGTGCTGTATGCTGGTATTATGGCACACTATAGTGTTATTGTACATACTGGTGGTATCTGGGCGCTGTATGTTGGTATTATGGCACACTGTAGTGTTATTGTACATAGTACGGTGGTACTTGGGCCCTGTATGCTGGTATTATGGCACACTGTAGTGTTATTGTACATACCGGTAGTATCTGGGCGCTGTATGCTGGTATTATGGCACACTGTAGTGTTATTGTACATAGTATTGTGGTATCTGGGTGCTGTATGCTGGTATTATGGCACACTGTAGTGTTATTGTACATACCGGTGGTATCTGGGTGCTGTATGCTGGTATTATGGCACACTGTAGTGTTATTGTACATAGTATTGTGGTATCTGGGTGCTGTATGCTGGTATTATGGCACACTGTAGTGTTATTGTACATACCGGTGGTATCTGGGCGCTGTATGTTGGTATTATGGCACACTGTAGTGTTATTGTACATAGTACGGTGGTACTTGGGCCCTGTATGCTGGTATTATGGCACACTGTAGTGTTATTGTACATACCGGTGGTATTTGGGCACTGTATGCTGTTAGTATGGCACACTGTAGTGTTATTGTACATAGTACGGTGGTATGTGGGCACTGTATGCTGGTATTATGGCACACTGTAGTGTTATTGTACATAGCGGTGGTATCTGGGCGCTGTATACTGGTATTATGGCATACTATAGTGTTATGGTACATAGCGGTGGTATCTGGGCGCTGTATGTTGGTATTGTAGCACACTGTAGTGTTATTGTACATAGTACGGTGGGACTTGGGCCCTGTATGCTGGTATTATGGCACACTGTAGTGTTATTGTACATACCGGTAGTATCTGGGCGCTGTATACTGGTATTATGGCACACTGTAGTGTTATTGTACATACCGGTGGTATCTGGGTGGTATTATGGCACACTGTAGTGTTATTGTACATACCGGTGGTATCTGGGCACTGTATGGTGGTATTATGGCACACTGTAGTGTTATTGTACATACCGGTGGTATCTGGGCACTGTATGCTGGTATTACGGCACACTGTAGTGTTATTGTACATACTTGTAGTATCTGGGTGCTGTATGCTGGTATTATGGCACATTGTAGTGTTATTGTACATACCGGTGGTATCTGGGCATTGTATGCTGGTATTATGGCACACTGTAGTGTTATTGTACATACCGGTGGTATGTGGGCGCTGTATGCTGGTATTGTGGCACACTGTACTGTTATTGTACATACCGGTGGCATCTGGGCGCTGTATGCTGGTGTTATGGCACACTGTAGTGTTATTGTACATACCGGTGGTATCTGGGCATTGTATGCTGGTATTATGGCACACTGTAGTGTTATTGTACATACTGGTAGTATCGGGGCGCTGTATGCTGGTATAATGGTGCACTATAGTGTTATTGTACATACCGGTGGTATCTGGGCGCTGTATGCTGGTGCTATGGCACACTGTAGTGTTATTGTACATACCGGTGGTATCTGGGCATTGTATGCTGGTATTATGGCACACTGTAGTGTTATTGTACATACCGGTGGTATCTGGGTGCTGTATGCTGGTATTATGGCGCACTGTAGTGTTATTGTACATAGTACAGTCGTATCTGGGCACTGTATGCTGGTATTATGGCACACTGTAGTGTTATTGTACATAGTACGGTGGTATCTGGACACTGTATGTTGGTATTATGGCACACTGTAGTGTTATTGTACTTACCGGTGGTATTTGGGCACTGTATGCTGGTATTATGGCACACTGTAGTGTTATTGTACATACCGGTGGTATCTGGGCACTGTATGCTGGTATTATGGCACACTGTAGTGTAATTGTACATACCGGTGGTATCTGGGCACTGTATGCTGGTATTATGGCACACTGTAGTGTTATTGTACATAGTACAGTGGTATCTGGGCACTGTATGCTGGTATTATGGCACATTGTAGTGTTATTGTACTTACCGGTGGTATCTGGACACTGTATGTTGGTATTATGGCACACTGTAGTGTTATTGTACTTACCGGTGGTATTTGAGCACTGTATGCTGGTATTATGGCACACTGTAGTGTTATTGTACATACCGGTGGTATCTGGGCACTCTATGCTGCTATTATGGCACACTGTAGTGTTATTGTACATCCTGGTGGTATCTGGGCACTGTATGCTGGTATTATGGCACACTGTAGTGATATTGTACATAGTACAGTGGTATCTGGGCACTGTATGCTGGTATTATGGCACATTGTAGTGTTATTGTACTTACCGGTGGTATTTGGGCACTGTATGCTGGTATTATGGCACACTGTAGTGTTATTGTACATACCGGTGGTATCTGGGCACTGTATGATGGTATTGTGGCACACTGTAGTGTTATTGTACATACCGGTGGTATCTGGGCACTGTATGCTGGTATTATGGCACACTGTAGTGATATTGTACATAGTACAGTGGTATCTGGGCACTGTATGCTGGTATTATGGCACATTGTAGTGTTATTGTACTTACCGGTGGTATTTGGGCACTGTATGCTGGTATTATGGCACACTGTAGTGTTATTGTACTTACCGGTGGTATCTGGACACTGTATGTTGGTATTATGGCACACTGTAGTGTTATTGTACTTACTGGTGGTATTTGGGCACTGTATACTGGTATTATGGCACACTGTAGTGTTATTGTACATACCGGTAGTATCTGGGTGCTGTATGCTGGTATTATGGCGCACTGTAGTGTTATTGTACATAGCGGTGGTATCTGGGTGCTGTATGCTGGTATTATGGCGGACTGTAGTGTTATTGTACATACCGGTGGTATCTGGGCGCTGTATACTGGTATTATGGCACACTGTAGTGTTATTGTACATACCGGTGGTATGTGGGCACTGTATGGTGGTATTATGGCACACTGTAGTGTTATTGTACATACCGGTGGTATCTGGGCGCTGTATACTGGTATTATGGCACATTGTAGTGTTATTGTTCATACCGGTGGTATCTGGGCACTGTATGCTGGTGTTCTGGCACACTGTAGTGTTATTGTATATACCGGTAGTATCTGGGCGCTGTATACTGGTATTATGGCACACTGTAGTGTTATTGTACATACCGGTGGTATGTGGGCGCTGTATGCTGGTATTGTGGCACACTGTAGTGTTATTGTACATACCGGTGGTATCTGGGCGCTGTATACTGGTATTATGGCACATTGTAGTGTTATCGTTCATACCAGTGGTATCTGGGCACTGTATGCTGGTATTATGGCACACTGTAGTGTTATTGTACATAGTACAGTGGTATCTGGGCACTGTATGCTGGTATTATGGCACATTGTAGTGTTATTGTACTTACCGGTGGTATTTGGGCTCTGTATGCTGGTATTATGGCACACTGTAGTGTTATTGTACATACCGGTGGTATCTGGGCACTGTATGCTGGTATTATGGCACACTGTAGTGTTATTGTACATACCGGTGGTATCTGGGCACTGTATGCTGGTATTATGGCACACTGTAGTGATATTCTACATAGTACAGTGGTATCTGGGCACTGTATGCTGGTATTATGGCACATTGTAGTGTTATTGTACTTACCGGTGATATTTGGGCACTGTATGCTGGTATTATGGCACACTGTAGTGTTATTGTACTTACCGGTGGTATCTGGACACTGTATGTTGGTATTATGGCACACTGTAGTGTTGTTGTACTTACTGGTGGTATTTGGGCACTGTATACTGGTATTATGGCACACTGTAGTGTTATTGTACATACCGGTAGTATCTGGGTGCTGTATGCTGGTATTATGGCGCACTGTAGTGTTATTGTACATAGCGGTGGTATCTGGGTGCTGTATGCTGGTATTATGGCGGACTGTAGTGTTATTGTACATACCGGTGGTATCTGGGCGCTGTATACTGGTATTATGGCACACTGTAGTGTTATTGTACATACCGGTGGTATGTGGGCACTGTATGGTGGTATTATGGCACACTGCAGTGTTATTGTACATACCGGTGGTATCTGGGCGCTGTATACTGGTATTATGGCACATTGTAGTGTTATTGTTCATACCGGTGGTATCTGGGCACTGTATGCTGGTGTTCTGGCACACTGTAGTGTTATTGTATATACCGGTAGTATCTGGGCGCTGTATACTGGTATTATGGCACACTGTAGTGTTATTGTACATACCGGTGGTATGTGGGCGCTGTATGCTGGTATTGTGGCACACTGTAGTGTTATTGTACATACCGGTGGTATCTGGGCGCTGTATACTGGTATTATGGCACATTGTAGTGTTATCGTTCATACCAGTGGTATCTGGGCACTGTATGCTGGTATTATGGCACACTGTAGTGTTATTGTACATACCGGTGGTATCTGGGCACTGTATGCTGGTATTATGGCACACTGTAGTGTTATTGTACATACCGGTGGTATCTGGGCACTGTATGCTGGTATTATGGCACACTGTAGTGTTATTGTACATAGTACGGTGGTATCTGGGCACTGTATGCTGGTATTATGGCACACTGTAGTGTTATTGTACATACCGGTGGTATCTGGGTGGTATTATGGCACACTGTAGTGTTATTGTACAAACCGGTGGTATCTGGGCACTGTATGCTGGTATTATGGCACACGTATTGTTATTGTACATACCGGTGGTATCTGGGCGCTGTGTGATGGTATTATGGCACACTGTAGTGTTATTGTACATACCGGTAGTATGTGGGCGCTGTATGCTGGTATTATGGCACACTGTAGTGTTATTGTACATACCGGTGGTATCTGGGCGCTGTATGGTGCTAATATTGTAGATGTTGTCACACAAGTGGTAGACAGTGCAGTCCTGTCTACTGGTATTACTGGCACTACAGGGCGCTGTTATTTTACGCGGTGCGGACGCTTGTATCTACGCTGTGGGGTGTTTGGGGACCGCTGTCTATATTCCACTCTTCCAGCGTAGTATAATTTGGCCGGGCCGTTCAGACGGGCTTACCACCACGGCGCTTGCATTGGCAGTGCAGTAGTTACTTCCATATTACGTAATTGCCCGGCTCCGGTTGCTCCTTAAATGGAAACACTATTTTTTTTCCCCTTAAATTAAACCAAAATTCTGCAGAAAAAAAAACAAAACAGTGTTTGGCCGATGAGAAAGGACATTGGAGTTACTGCAGCCTCTAATTTGGGGGCGTCTCCTCCCCTCTTGTGAAACTGGTTGCTGAGCCCTTTTGGATCTCGTGTTTTTCCAGGAAAGCTCGGCGGCTGCTTCCCCGTCAGATGTTGGTCGCGGTCCAAGCGTTTGAGAGCTGGCAGCTCTGCGGAGAATGTCTGGCAGCGGCTGCAGCTGAAGCTGCGACTCACAAGCTCCGAGGTCAATCCAGTTTATAGCCGCCGCTGCGCATCGCTGGGATTCGTCATGTGGACCTCGAGGTTTGCAGCGAAGTCAAAGGCGTATTGTGCCGTCCTGCGAAGAAGAGGCGCTTCTAGCGGGAAGCCGAAGACGGGCCGCTCCTCCTGGTGAGATCCACTGACTTCTTCACCGCTCTTTTTACGTATAAGGAAAAAAATCTGACATCTTTGTGTTCCGCTTCTCTTCGGCGTTCGCCGTCTCCCCGTGTGTAAAGCCAAAAGCAGGAAGATCGGAGACGCATCGTCAATACGTTCCTCCCATGTTTCTGATATCCAGCAGGCGAGCGCTCGCTGGCTGTGGGAGGCCCGTAGCTGGTGGCGGCGCAGGTTAGGGTGGCGCCGCGGCGAGGACGGACGCCGATGCTATCTTTTATAAACATAGGAGCTGTGGATAAAGGCCTCCGAGCGGGCGAATAGCTGCCGGTTACTGGAAGCGGACGTCACCAGTCCCATCTACCTGCGTGCGACATTCCCAGGACTCCGCAGCGCGCCATTCCTGCAGGATGCATCTTTGTAACTTCCCTTGCAGCGAACACTTTACTATCACACTTGTATGACTCCATGTGCCTCTTCGCACTTCGAATTACTCAAGGTCAGCAAGGTACGTCCCTAAGGCCGCTGCCACACAGACGCTTTTACCGCGATTAGCGCCACAGACCAGTGCTCGAATGCAGAATTTATAACGTTGCGATTTTTGAGCGCTGTCTGCTCCATTTCCAAACGTCTCATCGCCATCACACTGCTGGGCGCATTAAAACGCTGTCAAACATTGTAATACGCGCTCAAAAAGGCCGCACAAAATGATGGTAAAATGCCGCGGTTTCGCTCTGCATCTTCTGAACGCGTGAGAGCGGCCTTCATGCTGGAGCGCCGCGTCACTGCGGATACAAACCAACATCCCGGATGCTTTATCACCTGCTGTTCCTTGTCCGTCACACTGGGCACATCCCATCACTCACCGACCGCCGTAACCCTCCTCGTGTAAACCTTGCCGCTCCCTCGGTCCCTACCTGTCCATCTGTCGCTGTCCTCGATGTGCGCACACTGTCGCGTTGGACCGGTCTTACGGTGCGGTGGTGGTCAGCGTCTTGGCAGTCTCCCTCTCCTTCCATGCGATCTGCTGTTATATCCAGCCCCGGGTCATCAGGGTCTCCCCTGTGCCGCCCTCTTGTACACGGCTCCACTGCCGCCATGTCAGCTCTGCTATACCGGGTTCCATTCTCACTGCTGCTCTGTGGTCTCTCCCCCGCCTGCACTCGGGGTCTCGCCTGTCCGCGGCTGTGACGCAGCTCTTGTATATGGCGCCATCCAATCACATGTCCTCAGTGCCTACGTTCACAATTGTAAATTACCGTATATACTGGAGTATAAGCCGAGTTTTTCAGCACATTTTTTATGCTGTAAGCATCCCCCTCGGCTTATACTGGAGTGAGGTAAAAAAAAACACCAAAAACCCCCACAATACTCACCTCCCAGCTGGCATCTGTGTCCCCAGCGTGATGGTCTCCCCGGCGGTGCTACAAGCTGCTTCAGACATCTCCCCGCTGTCATCTCCTTGCTCAGCTTTGAATTCCCCCGCCGTCAGCGCTGTGTAGGTAAGCACTGTGATTGGATTGAGTGCCAGCTGTGATTGGCTGCCACTCAATCCAATCACAGCGCTTACTTACACAGCGCTGACGGCGGGGGAATTCAAAGCTGAGCAAGGAGATGACAGCGTGGAGATGTCTGAAGCAGCTTGTGGCACCGCCGGGGAGACCATCGCGCCAGAGAGACAGATGCCGGCTGGGAGGTGAGTATGGAGGTTTTTTTTACCCAATAAATACTGCAGTATAGCTCGGCTTATACTGGAGTCAATACGTTTTACCAGTTTTTTGTGGTAAAACGTATTGACTCGGCTAATACTCAGATCGGCTAATACTCGGGTCAGCTTATACTCGGATCGGCTAATACTCAGGTTGGCTAATACTCGAGTCGGCTTATACTCGGGTTGGCTTATACTTGGGTTGGCTAATACTCAGGTCGGCTAATACTCGGGCTGGCTTATACTTGGGTCGGCTAATACTCAGGTCGGCTAATACTCGGGTCGGCTTATACTCGGGTCTGCTTATACTCGGGTCGGCTTATACTCGGGTCAGCTAATACTCAGGTCGGCTTATACTCGGGTCAGCTAATACTCGGGTCGGCTAATACTCGAGTCGGCTAATACTCGAGTCGGCTTATACTCGGGTCGGCTTATACTCGGGTCGGCTTATACTCGGGTCGGCTAATACTCGGGTCGGCTTATACTCGGGTCGGCTTATACTCGGGTCGGCTAATACTCGGGTCGGCTTATACTCGGGTCGGCTAATACTCGAGTCGGCTTATACTCGGGTCGGCTAATACTCGGGCTAGCTTATACTCGGGTTGGCTTATACTCGGGTCGGCTAATACTCGGGCTAGCTTATACTTGGGTCGGCTTATACTCGGGTCGACTAATACTCGGGTCGGCTTATACTCGGGTCTGCTTATACTCTGGTCGGCTTATACTCGGGTCGGCTTATACTCGGGTAGGCTAATACTCGGGTTGGCTTATACTCGGGTTGGCTTATACTCGGGTCGGCTTATACTCGGGTCGGCTTATACTCGGGTCGGCTTATATTCGGGTCGGCTAATACTCGGGTCGGCTAATGCTCAATTCTCTGCGATGCGCCGCATTTTTAACAGTAGAAATTTCTATTGGCTTTCATGCTTATACTGGAGTCAATATGTTTTACCAGTTTTTTGTGGTAAAACTTATTGACTCGGCTAATACTTGGATCGGCTAATACTCGGGATAGCTTATACTCGGATCGGCTAATACTCAGGTTGGCTAATACTCGAGTCGGCTTATACTCCGGTCGGGTTATACTCGGGTCGGCTAATACTTTGGTCGGCTAATACTCGGGTTGGCTTATACTCGGGTCGGCTTATACTCGGGTCGCTAATACTCGAGTCGGCTTATACTCGGGTCGGCTAATACTCGGGTTGGCTAATACTCGGGCTGGCTAATACTTGGGTCAGCTATTACTCAGGTCGGCTAAAACTCGGGCCAGCAGATACTCGACTCGGCTTATACTCGGGTCGGCATATACTCAGGTCGGCTAATACTCGGGCTAGCTTATACTCGGGTCGGCTTATACTCGGGTCGACTAATACTCGGGTCGGCTTATACTCGGGTCGGCTTATACTCGGGTCTACTTATACTCGGGTCGGCTTATACTCGGGTCGGCTTATACTCGGGTCGGCTATTACTCGGGTCGGCTTATACTCGGGTCGGCTAATACTCGGGTCGGCAAATACTCGAGTCGGCTTATTCTCGGGTCGGCTTATACTCGGGCCGGCTTATACTCGGGCCTGCTTATACTCGGGTCGGTTTATACTCGGGTCGGCTAATACTCGGGTCGGCTAATACTCAGGTCGGCTAATACTTGCACTAGCTTATACTTGGGTCGGCTAAAACTCCGGCCATCAAATACTCGGCTCGGCTTCTACTCGGCTCGGCTTATACTCGGGTTGGCTTATACTCGGGTCGGCTAATACTCGGGTCGGCTAATATTCGGGTCGGCTAATACTCGGGTCAGCTTATACTCGGGTCGGCTTATACTCGGGTCGGCTTATACTCGGGTCGGCTTATACTCGGGTCGGCTTATACTCGGGTCGGCTTATACTCGGATCGGCTTAAACTTGGGTCGGCTAATACTCGGGCTGGCTTATACTTGGGTCGGCTAATACTCGGGTCGCCTTATACTCGGGTCGGCTAATACTCGAGTCGGCTTATTCTCGGGTCGGCTAATACTCAGGTTGGCTAATACTCGGGCTGGCTAATACTTGGGTCAGCTTATACTCAGGTCGGCTAAAACTCGGGCCAGCAAATACTCGACTCGGCTTATACTCGGGTCGGCATATACTCGGGCTGGCTAATACTCGGGCTAGCTTATACTCGGGTCGGCTTATACTCGGGTCGACTAATACTCGGGTCGGCTTATACTCGGGTCGGCTTATACTCGGGTCGGCAAATACTCGAGTCGGCTTATTCTCGGGTCGGCTTATACTCGGGTCGGCTTATACTCGGGCCTGCTTATACTCGGGTCGGTTTATACTCGGGTCGGCTAATACTCGGGTCGGCTAATACTCAGGTCGGCTAATACTTGCGCTACTTGGGTCGGCTAAAACTCCGGCCATCAAATACTCGGCTCGGCTTCTACTCGGCTCGGCTTATACTCGGGTTGGCTTATACTCGGGTCGGCTAATACTCGGGTCGGCTAATATTCGGGTCGGCTAATACTCGGGTCAGCTTATACTCGGGTCGGCTTATACTCGGGTCGGCTTATACTCGGATCGGCTAATACTTGGGTCGGCTAATACTCGGGCTGGCTTATACTTGGGTCGGCTTATACTCGGGTCGGCTTATACTCGGGTCGGCTAATACTCGGGTCGGCTAATACTCGGGTCGGCTTATACTCGGGTCGGCTTATACTCGGGTCGGCTTATACTCGGGTCGGCTAATACTCGAGTCGGCTTATTCTCGGGTCGGCTAATACTCAGGTTGGCTAATACTCGGGCTGGCTAATACTTGGGTCAGCTTATACTCAGGTCGGCTAAAACTCGGGCCAACAAATACTCGACTCGGCTTATACTCGGGTCCGCATATACTCGGGTCGGCATATACTCGGGTCGGCTAATACTCGGGCTAGCTTATACTCGGGTCGGCTTATACTCGGGTCGACTAATACTCGGGTCGGCTTATACTCGGGTCGGCTTATACTCGGGTCGGCTTATACTCGGGTCGGCTTATACTCGGGTCGGATTATACTCGGGTCGGCTTATACTCGGGTCTGCTTATACTCGGGTCGGCTTATTCTCGGGTCGGCTAATACTCAGGTTGGCTAAAACTCGGGCCAGAAAATACTCGACTCGGCTTATACTCCGGTCGGCATATACTCGGGTCGGCTTATACTCGGGTCGACTAATACTCGGGTCGGCTTACACTCGGGTGGGCTTATACTCGGGTCTGCTTATACTCGGGTCGGCTTATACTCGGGTCGGCTTATACTCGGGTAGGTTATTACTCGGGTCGGCTTATACTCGGGTCAGCTAATACTCGGGTCGGCTTATACTCGGGTCGGCTAATATTCGAGTCGGCTTATACTCGTGTCGGCTAATACTCGGGTCGGCTAATACTCGGGTCTGTTTATACTCGGGTCTGCTTATACTCGGGTCTGCTTATACTCGGGTCGGCTTATACTCGGGTCGGCTAATACTCAGGTCGGCTAATACTTGCGCTGGCTTATACTTGGGTCGGCTAAAACTCCGGCCATCAAATACTCGGCTCGGCTTATACTCGGGTCGGCATATACTCGGGTCGGCATATACTCGGGTCGGCTAATACTCGGGCTAGCTTATACTCGGGTCGGCTTATACTCGGGTCGACTAATACTCGGGTCGGCTTATACTCGGGTCGGCTTATACTCGGGTCGGCTTATACTCGGGTCGGCTTATACTCGGGTCGGATTATACTCGGGTCGGCTTATACTCGGGTCTGCTTATACTCGGGTCGGCTTATTCTCGGGTCGGCTAATACTCAGGTTGGCTAAAACTCGGGCCAGAAAATACTCGACTCGGCTTATACTCCGGTCGGCATATACTCGGGTCGGCTTATACTCGGGTCGACTAATACTCGGGTCGGCTTACACTCGGGTGGGCTTATACTCGGGTCTGCTTATACTCGGGTCGGCTTATACTCGGGTCGGCTTATACTCGGGTAGGTTATTACTCGGGTCGGCTTATACTCGGGTCAGCTAATACTCGGGTCGGCTTATACTCGGGTCGGCTAATATTCGAGTCGGCTTATACTCGTGTCGGCTAATACTCGGGTCGGCTAATACTCGGGTCTGTTTATACTCGGGTCTGCTTATACTCTGGTCTGCTTATACTCGGGTCGGCTTATACTCGGGTCGGCTAATACTCAGGTCGGCTAATACTTGCGCTGGCTTATACTTGGGTCGGCTAAAACTCCGGCCATCAAATACTCGGCTCGGCTTATACTCGGCTCGGCTTATACTCGGGTCGGCTTATACTCGGGTCGGCTAATACTCGGGTCGGCTAATATTCGGGTCGGCTTATACTTGGGTTGTCTTATACTCGGGTCGGCTTATACTCGGGTCGGCTAATACTCGGGTCTGCTTATACTTGGGTCGGCTAATACTCGGGTCGGCTTATACTCGGGTCGGCTAATACTCGAATCGGCTAATACTCGGGTCGGCTAATACTCGGGTCGGCTAATACTCGGGTCGGCTAATACTCGGGTCGGCTAATACTCGGGTCGGCTAATACTCGGGTCGGCTTATACTCGGGTCGGCTTATACTCGGGTCTGCTTATACTCGGGTCTGCTTATACTCGGGTCTGCTTATACTCGGGTCGGCTTATACTCGGGTAGGCTAATACTCGGGTCGGCTTATACTCGGGTCGGCTTATACTCGGGTCGGCTAATACTCGAGTCGGCTTATACTCGGGTCGGCTAATACTCAGGTCGGCTAATACTTGGGCTGGCTTATACTTGGGTCGACTAAAACTCGGGCCAGCAAATACTCGGCTCTGCTTATACTCGGCTCTGCTTATACTCGGGTCGGCTTATACTCGGGTCGGCTAATACTCGGGTCGGCTAATATTCGGGTCGGCTTATACTTGGGTCGTCTTATACTCGGGTCGGCTTATACTTGGCTTGGCTTATACTCGGGTCGGCTAATGCTCAATGCTCTGCGATGCGCCGCATTTTTAACAGTAGAAATTTCTATTGACTTTCATGCAAAAAAATCGCAGCAAAATACCGTGAAAAAACCAACATGCGATAAAATCACAAGTGGCAGCCATGTTTGCAAGAAAAAGCAGCGCTGACACTCAAAAATCGGGGAAAAAAATCTCAATTTTGCAGCGATCTTCTAGCGGTGATATCGCAGCCTCCAGTGTGACTGAGCCCTCAGGCTAGATCGAGAAAATCAGGGCACAATCACATCTTTGTTCCCACAGTTCTTGAGCGCAAGTGATGCTTAGTCTTGAGAATAAGCCCGCGCCGCCGCGGTCACGTTCTGCCTCAGTAGGACCTCCTAATGTTTGCTGCGATGCGATAAAACGCAGGCTGCATAGTAAAACAGCGGAGATAAAGAATCGCACCTCGCAGAAAGATGGAGCAGCGGCCATTGTTTTTTCACTCCACATCGCATGAGGGAAAACATGGCGGACGGGGAGGACACGGTGGGAGGCATTGGTTCCAGTATCTGCTTTTTTTGCTGACTATCACAGCAGGCAAAAATCCGGCGTTTTATCCCCCGTGTGACGCCCCTCAGGGGTTGTACCACAGTTACAGGTCCCCCCAGAATGTTCGCAGGATAGGGAATAACTGATGGGGGTCTCACTACTGCTCAATCAGATAACGGGCTGCTAGTGATATCCTGTCAACCCATTATGGGGATGATCATCGGGTGACCATTTCCATCGCTGCTGCACAGAGCCCAGGCAGCAGTGACGTAAATGTACAGCCATTCAGAGGGATAACGTATGCTTTTATGTTCTCCAGAAACAGCGCCCCTCTTTTCCACAGTCTGTGTTTGGCATTACAGCTCAGCTCTATTTTAATTGAATACCGGACAGGACCGTCCACTAGAGCGGCGCTGTTCATGCAGCACTACTGGCAGCCACGGGGCCCCTGACGAGTTCATCCCCTCCTGACCCCCCCGGTCACATACTGATGGCCAGCCATGTTAGCGTCTCAGAGACCCTTCTATTAGCTTCAGCCCCGCGGCGTCTCGGTTCTTCCTTTCTACAGCAAGAGCTTGAGACGTGAGAGATTAATGGGCGCTCCTTGTAGATGCGCCCCTTCGTATTCCGCAGCGTCCTGAGATCCGGCAGCAGATCTGATTCTTTGGCGCACGCTGTGATTCAGGAGAGGTATTTAATCATGTTTGTTAACAAATGGAGGCTTAAAATAGAGCCGGCCGTAAAAAGCGCGTTTAGCGATTCCCGAGGGAGCCGGCAGAGATACTGGAACAATGCAGCGCGGCTCTGATGGTAAAAGCTTTTGTTCTCGTGTTCCTGGCAGCCGCTGGCACCCCGACCCTCCTGTTTGTTAGGCGGCCCGGCGCTCGCTGCGTTCTTTAGCAAAGGTTACCGGGAGCACCTTGCGCATTTCCTCGAAAAACAATGCCTCATGATTACACGGCTCTGAGGCGAATGATAGCGCCAAAACGGGGGCGCCGTGTGCAGCTTTACTGGACGGCTCTCGGCAGGGGTGTACATACAACTCCTATATACTGGAGATGGTGTATATACGGCGTGGCAGGCGCGGATATGGCGCTCACCCCTAGCGTGCTGCTAAATAATGTAGTCACATAATAGTCAGGCATCCGCAGTGAGAGTGACGCCGCTGTCGTGGAGGCCGTGCGGAGAGCGCCAAATTAAAAACCTGCAGTGCGGAGGGAGCGCGAGCTCACGGGTGGGCGGTGGGGGGTTATAGGCTGCAGGTAGCGGAAGGGGGGAGAATGGCTCTGGGGAATCTGAAATACCCGTTGGGCACCGGAACCCCCCTTTATTACCAGCTACATTGTACTGTTGGAGGCAGGATAGTAACAGATGAGGGTCTCTGGGGTGAGCCGGCGGGAACTCCATCACTTCCTGTAACCCCCTAGCGCACTTCTAATTATCTGTTCTCCAGCTTCTTAAAGGGCAAGTATTTATTTTCTTTCACTCTGTCAGTGTCATCTGGGGCTCACCATCTCCAGTGAATGTCCCCTTTTAAATAAGAATATACGAAGTATGATTATATACACGCTCACCCCGAGGTTTCTTTTGTCTTTTAGATGAAGCACACAATGCTTGGACGTTTGGGACGTTTGTGGCTTGTAAGCCCGGAAACCACCCATGATTGGCTTGCGGAGTTGCTGTGTACATTCTGCGGATAGTAGCATTCATATACAGGTTAGTGGATTCATATCTTTGGATTTCGGTGTTTGGGCATAGTTCATGCTTTAAAGGAATTGTCTACTTTTGATACGCCTGTCTTCATTGGTTTGGTCCTTTGGTGACTCGTCAAGGGGGGGGGGGGGGGGGGGTTCTGCTGTTGGGACCCCTTATCATCTGTGGTAGTTCTGCAGAAATAAAGCTGGAGGCAACGGCTACAAACTCCACGGCAATTAAAGCTGTAGTTTGCAGCAACTCTCCGCCTTGGTTTATGGAGTTGGGATCCAGTTGGGGGTACCCTTCCGTTAACGGTGTCCCCATGACAACACTCCCCTCTTGTGCATCTCATTGATTCATTATCATAGAGATACTTTAATCCCAAAAGTCATTTAACGCACCCCTCTAGTCAGGAGCTCCGAATTGATATGTAACTCAGCATGTATGGCGGAAGAAGGGGTGATGGTTATCAGCTTTATACCTGGGCTAAGCAGCAGCACATGTGAAAAAGACTTGGGTATACTAATAGATCATAGACTGAACATGAGTCAACAATGTGATGCAGCAGCCAAAAAGGCAAACATAATTGGTATTAGTGTATCTTGACGCCACCAGTTAGGGGTTTGACAGGGGGAACGCCCCTCTCACACCCCCAGCTCCTGATAGGGTCAAGCCTAGAAGGTTCTAGGAGCTTAGATCAGTAGCTGTACATGCTGCCATGTTAGCACTGTAACATGGCAGCATGTAAATGTTAGAATGTTAGGCTACGAATTAAAGTGACCCTCACCATAAGGCTGCAGGGGCTGCCAAAAAGCATGCAGACACTTGAGCCCTCAGTGTCACCGCAACAGCCGTCCCCGGTTGCATCTGTAGCCTGTCGTGAGTCTGAGCGCAGCAGCCGTCCCCCATTGCATCTGGAGGCTACTTGTGGTCCGCTGCCTGTGTGCTGTGATGTAGGTGCTTGCTGAGCGGTGGTTCCTCCGCTGCCGGCCCGCTATCTCAGTGCGGTCAGGTGGGTAAAGGCCGCTGCCTGGCTTCTGCATCTCTGCTGCTCCTCTGCTCACAGCACCGAAAGCTGCACCAGGGATGTGGAGGGTCGCTTCCAGGCCGCTACCACAGTGCAGTCAGGAGGGTGATAGCTGTCTGGCTTCTGCCTCTCTGCCGCTCCCTCGCTTACTGCTCCGAAAGCTGCAGCAGTCCGCATCACGGAACTTCGCCCATGACCAGGGAAGGGCATCGGTTCTGGGTCGCTGCGCTTAACTGCACTTTGCACTCCCTTGCAGCTGCGGCCAACACTGTATGCCTTCGCAAGTAAGGATTAGTGGCCTTCCAGGACCTACACGACCACCGTCTCTGCAGCCAATCACCATCAGGGGGCGTCACCCCTTGTCAATCTTGACTCCACCAGGACTTCCTGGTGGCGTCAAGATACACTAATACCAACACAATTCTAGGATGTATTAAGGGAAGCATTGAGTCTAGATCACGTGAGGTCATTATCCCCCTCTACTCTTCCTTAGTCAGACCTCATCTGGAATACTGGGTCCAGTTCTGGGCACCCCACTTTAAAAAAGACATAGACAAACTGGAGCAAGTTCAGAGAAGAGTTACCAAGGTGGTGAGCGGTCTGCAAATCATGTCCTATGAGGAACGGGTAAAGGATCTGGGAATGTTTAGCAGAAGAGAAGGCTGAGAGGAGGCT